>NC_138316.1:43830000-43922500 GCF_965601325.2 Salmo salar
CTAGATGATAACAAGAGACCCAAGGTCTTCTGCTTTGAGCTAGATGATACCAAGAGACCCAAGGACTTCTGCTTTGAGCTAGATGATACCAAGAGACCCAAGGTCTTCTGCTTTGAGCTAGATGATACCAAGAGACCCAAGGTCTTCTGCTTTGAGCTAGATGATACCAAGAGACCCAAGGTCTTCTGCTTTGAGCTAGATGATACCAAGAGACCCAAGGTCTTCTGCTTTGAGCTAGATGATACCAAGAGACCCAAGGTCTTCTGCTTTGAGCTAGATGATACCAAGAGACCCAAGGTCTTCTGCTTTGAGCTAGATGATACCAAGAGACCCAAGGTCTTCTGCTTTGAGCTAGATGATACCAAGAGACCCAAGGTCTTCTGCTTTGAGCTAGATGATACCAAGAGACCCAAGGTCTTCTGCTTTGAGCTAGATGATAACAAGAGACCCAAGGTCTTCTGCTTTGAGCTAGATGATACCAAGAGACCCAAGGTCTTCTGCTTTGAGCTAGATGATACCAAGAGACCCAAGGTCTTCTGCTTTGAGCTAGATGATACCAAGAGACCCAAGGTCTTCTGCTTTGAGCTAGATGATACCAAGAGACCCAAGGTCTTCTGCTTTGAGCTAGATGATACCAAGAGACCCAAGGTCTTCTGCTTTGAGCTAGATGATACCAAGAGACCCAAGGTCTTCTGCTTTGAGCTAGATGATACCAAGAGACCCAAGGTCTTCTGCTTTGAGCTAGATGATACCAAGAGACCCAAGGTCTTCTGCTTTGAGCTAGATGATACCAAGAGACCCAAGGTCTTCTGCTTTGAGCTAGATGATACCAAGAGACCCAAGGTCTTCTGCTTTGAGCTAGATGATAACAAGAGACCCAAGGTCTTCTGCTTTGAGCTAGATGATACCAAGAGACCCAAGGTCTTCTGCTTTGAGCTAGATGATACCAAGAGACCCAAGGTCTTCTGCTTTGAGCTAGATGATAACAAGAGACCCAAGGTCTTCTGCTTTGAGCTAGATGATAACAAGAGACCCAAGGTCTTCTGCTTTGAGCTAGATGATACCAAGAGACCCAAGGTCTTCTGCTTTGAGCTAGATGATACCAAGAGACCCAAGGTTTTCTGCTTTGAGCTAGATGATACCAAGAGACCCAAGGTCTTCTGCTTTGAGCTAGATGATAACAAGAGACCCAAGGTCTTCTGCTTTGAGCTAGATGATACCAAGAGACCCAAGGTCTTCTGCTTTGAGCTAGATGATACCAAGAGACCCAAGGTCTTCTGCTTTGAGCTAGATGATAACAAGAGACCCAAGGTCTTCTGCTTTGAGCTAGATGATACCAAGAGACCCAAGGTCTTCTGCTTTGAGCTAGATGATAACAAGAGACCCAAGGTCTTCTGCTTTGAGCTAGATGATAACAAGAGACCCAAGGTCTTCTGCTTTGAGCTAGATGATACCAAGAGACCCAAGGTCTTCTGCTTTGAGCTAGATGATAACAAGAGACCCAAGGTCTTCTGCTTTGAGCTAGATGATAACAAGAGACCCAAGGTCTTCTGCTTTGAGCTAGATGATACCAAGAGACCCAAGGTCTTCTGCTTTGAGCTAGATGATACCAAGAGACCCAAGGTCTTCTGCTTTGAGCTAGATGATACCAAGAGACCCAAGGTCTTCTGCTTTGAGCTAGATGATACCAAGAGACCCAAGGTCTTCTGCTTTGAGCTAGATGATAACAAGAGACCCAAGGTCTTCTGCTTTGAGCTAAATGATAACAAGAGACCCAAGGTCTTCTGCTTTGAGCTAGATGATACCAAGAGACCCAAGGTCTTCTGCTTTGAGCTAGATGATAACAAGAGACCCAAGGTCTTCTGCTTTGAGCTAGATGATACCAAGAGACCCAAGGTCTTCTGCTTTGAGCTAGATGATACCAAGAGACCCAAGGTCTTCTGCTTTGAGCTAGATGATACCAAGAGACCCAAGGTCTTCTGCTTTGAGCTAGATGATAACAAGAGACCCAAGGTCTTCTGCTTTGAGCTAGATGATACCAAGAGACCCAAGGTCTTCTGCTTTGAGCTAGATGATACCAAGAGACCCAAGGTCTTCTGCTTTGAGCTAGATGATACCAAGAGACCCAAGGTCTTCTGCTTTGAGCTAGATGATACCAAGAGACCCAAGGTCTTCTGCTTTGAGCTAGATGATACCAAGAGACCCAAGGTCTTCTGCTTTGAGCTAGATGGCCCATTATGTTTAGTCAATTAGTTGCTTGTTTCGTAGGCTCTTTTGATAATGATTTAAAACTCTTATTGATTCATTCTCTCAATGAAATGACAGCTTTGCACTGGTGGTAAATATCAAGAGGCTCCTTCATGGCCTCTACACATATTTTTCCTGATTCAGACAGGTTATGGGCGACTACAGAAAACAAATTCATTCAGAAATAATTACTAAACAAAATTGCAAGCTGCTCAGGGGTTGAAATTGGATTGTTGAAGGCAAACTTATTTGAGTTGTACTTTGTCAAGAGTTTGTTATTTTCCTACAAGGTAATTGGATCTGGCGTCAACAACGTGAGCCGTAACAATGCCGTCCCATCTTTCCATTTAACAGTCATTGAACGATATAACTTGATGATCTAATTTACACATCACAACATACTATATATTTGTCCTGGGGGTAATCAGTGCTTCATATGATGATTACGGTCTAACAATACATGAACCTTTCAATGAGTCCCTTGTTGTTTCTGATACAGAGTTGGTTTGAAAATGACCACTGTGGACAACAAACTGGAGAAGATTGAATCCTGCAGAGGAAAACAACAGTGTTCTGTGTTTCACATTCAGGTTAAAACAACTCGAATCATGAATAATAACCCCAAATAAGAGTAGAGGCAAAAATATGGACTTTTCAAGTCTTGGTTTCAAAATGGTCTCTCAATCTGACACTCAAGGTCAACCCAATGAAACTCCCTCGTTTCATCACAATCATCAATCAAAACAGAATAGACCGACATGGTTATAAGCAATGGTATTCCTACTCAGTCATCATGTAGAAGCTGTTCTCACAGTCTACAGAAAGGGAGACAATGGTATTCCTACTCAGTCATCATGTAGAAGCTGTTCTCACAGTCAGAGCTGCAGCACAGTCTACAGACAGGGAGACAGTACTGTATTGAAACACTCAATACTTCCATTGGTCTCCTATTTCTATAGATGTTAACAGCTGTGTTGATCTGAAGGCAGATGTTCCAGGGTTGAGGGGAGCAATAGCTAGAGCATCAAAAAGTACAAAACGTTCACAGACGGGTGAATGCAGCCTCTGCATAAAGCATTCAACATTTTTGGAAAGTGTGATACTTCATCATATGAAAGTCCCCGTGTCACAATGCAATATGGGGATAGTGTCAAAAGAGTCTACATTACTCAATACTTGGGAGTGCAATCGCTGATCTGTTAAATCCCTCTACAGTTTGTTTGACATTTTTATGTGATCCCTTCATAACAACACCATCAAACATATTTGAACTACTTCCTGTTCTTGTTCTTCTTCTGTGGAACAATTTAAAATGGAGATGAGGAAAAGCAAAAAGAGCCCAAATCAATCAGGGGGGCGCTGCCCCGGCGGCTGTATACACATCACTTCCCGTCTGCTGTCTTCAAAGACTTTCAGAGCCGTGAGAAAACTCCATTAACTCCTCACAACGAATGCAAATGGATCACAGCATGGGGTGAGGAGGAATTAAAGAGGCCGTCTCTAATCAATGACAAACACAGGATGAAAACGCTGTGGAGTGTTCTGTTATCGCCACCTCCGCCCGTACTGTTAACCCATACTCCAGGCAACTCATATACACACACACACACACACACACACACACACACACACACACACACACACACACACACACACACACACACACACACACACACACACACACACACACACACACACACACACACACACACACACACACACACACACACACCTCAAAATGGAAAGGGTGAGTACAGAGGCCCCTTACAGCGTTACAACAGCTCTTAACAAAAACACCCCTCTGCCCTTCAAATCCACCCACATCCCACCCAAAACACTGACCCCATTCTCCCAAAACCACCTATCCTGAGCAAATCTCAGGTGCTTACAATTTATTCCATTCTCTCTATTTGTGTTGCTGCCACAGTCGGGTGGACTGTGGAGGGTGATAGCACAGGGGGCTTCTGCGCAGACAGCTGACAGCCTGGGCCCGAGGACGTTGGCCGGCTGCGCCTGGTGAAATGAAGCTACCCGTTCTACCAGGGATCTGCTACAGCCTGCAGGTGAACTGTCTGTAACGCCATATGGAGCAGGGAAAATGAACAGAGAGATGAGGAGAGCACTGGCAGATCTCCCTGGTGCACACACTGTCTCTTGGTGTAGCTTTAAATTCCATATGTAGGGAAGATAGAAGGGGAGAGAGAGAGAGAGGATGGGAAAGCGAGAGCGGGGGAAAACAGTGAAAGATGGGGGGAGAGAGAGGGGGGAAACAGTGAGAGAGAGAGCAAGAGAGAGCGAGAGCGGGGGAAACAGTAGAAGAGGGGGAGAGAGAGGATGGGAAAGCGATAGCGGGGGAAACAGTGAGAGAGAAAGAGAGAGAGAGGGGGAAACAGTGAGAGAGAGGGGGATTAATGAGAGAGACAGAGAGAGAGAGGGGGGAAACAGAGAGAGAGGGGGGAAACAGTAAGAGAGGGGGGAAACAGTGAGAGAGAGAAAGAGAGAGAGAGGGGGAAACAGTGAGAGAGAAAGAGAGAGAGAGAGAGGGGGAAACAGTGAGAGAGGAGGGGAAACAAGGAGCGAGAGAGAGAGGTGGAAACAGTAAAAGAGGGAGAGAGAGGATGGGAAAGCGAGAGCGGGGGAAAACAGTGAAAGATGGGGGGAGAGAGAGGGGGGAAACAGTGAGAGAGAGAGCAAGAGAGAGCGAGAGCGGGGGAAACAGTAGAAGAGGGGGAGAGAGAGGATGGGAAAGCGATAGCGGGGGAAACAGTGAGAGAGAAAGAGAGAGAGAGGGGGAAACAGTGAGAGAGAGGGGGATTAATGAGAGAGACAGAGAGAGAGAGGGGGGAAACAGAGAGAGAGGGGGGAAACAGTAAGAGAGGGGGGAAACAGTGAGAGAGAGAAAGAGAGAGAGAGGGGGAAACAGTGAGAGAGAAAGAGAGAGAGAGAGAGGGGGAAACAGTGAGAGAGGAGGGGAAACAAGGAGCGAGAGAGAGAGGTGGAAACAGTAAAAGAGGGAGAGAGAGGATGGGAAAGCGAGAGCGGGGGAAACAGTGAGTGAGAGAGGGGGAAACAGTGAAAGAGGGGGAGAGAGAGGAAGAAGAAATAAATTAATGGGGTGTGAAAACATTCAACGCTCCACCACAACGCCTATGGCTCCATTTGTAAAGAACAAGAAATAAGTTTGTCTTTTTTCTTCCTCTGGTTATTTAGGCTAATTTATGAATCAGATTCTGGCAGAAGTATACTGGCAGACAGACTGCTATAGATTGGATTGAATATATTGGAGATATTAAAGTGTTACCAGAGGTCTCATGCCTATTAAAAAGAGACATGAAGATGCTGAGAATGACGCTCCCTTCCATACAAAATGGTGGATATGTAAATACCAGAGAAGAACAGACAAGCCCACATCTCTCCGCTTCTTATTCAAAAACCGTGTGTGTGTGTGTGTGTGTGTGTGTGTGTGTGTGTGTGTGTGTGTGAGTGACTGTGAGGCATTCATTATTGTATGTAATCATACAGTGTCTATTAACATGATAATGGCCATGTTAATAGACACTGCTGAAGATAAGAGTGGCAGCACTCTGAAATGAGACATGCCCGAGGCCACACACACAATACCCATGGAGACCTCATGTACGTCATCACAGCAGGATGAACACAGGGGGCACAAACACACGTTTGACTGGTCGCCTCAAAACAAGTTTAGTATTTCCCATGTCTCCAGGATGAGTATTAACAAAACTGATTCACTATGCAGCTTAATCACTGTGTAGCGGGCTTAAATCCTCTTAATTATTCTCTTCAAGACATCCATTTATTACAAACCCCCTACAGAAACACATCTAGGGATAACTATCACAACGGCCCTAATTCACAGGTCTTACTCTGCGTACTAAACATCATAAACAATGCCACAGACCCGAGACAATTCCTCTTCTGGACACGCAGCTACGGTATCTTATAGCTACGGAATAGATTCACAACCATGATACACTTGGCATCATATCCCAGTTTCAGTCAGTCAGTGGTATGGTCTCCCTCCAGTCTTATTTGGGTGTTCCAGGCCATCCACAGGCCGACGGTCATGGTAGCCGTGAGTAATGTTCATTAGATTGGTTCGCAGCGTGCCTGTTGGGTTAATTAGCGTTGGGAAACAAAGCGGTCACCAGCGCAGAGCTTGGACTAATGGTACTAGGGCTCTGCTCTAGCCCACTGGGCTCCTTTAAAATCAGCCTCCACGGAGTTTACATTTCACAGCTTGGAAACTGTGTACCTTATGAGTCACATATTAAAGGGACAGTCCATCGACATTTGACTTTAAAAATAATAATATCTTGTTCTTGAGCACAAGAAATGTAACAGGAAGTTGTGTTGACGATTAAAAGGTCCCAGCGTATTGCCTTAGCAGTGAGTGATGCATTGGGACATCGAGACATGGACCTGAAAAGTGCATCGTAGAACCTAATGTCCCTTTTTTTAAAAAGCCAATATGCAGTTGCTTCATCCATTTTTGGACTTCTAAATGAATGAAATGTACTGATTGATTGTTGGAGAATATAACCTATAAATGTCTCATGAGCTTAGTTCCACTGTCGTACCCCATCTGAACCCAACATAAGCTTGTTTTGCTCCAATGTTTGGAAATAAACACTATAAAACCTCACAACATCATTAAAACTATCATTTTGATAGGTCAGTCCTTAAATTCATAGACAGAGTTATGGATGTAACAGCGGTTAGATTTATCTAGCCCCAATTCCTCAGAAACAGGTGAAGGGAGAACGCTTTCTTATTGTTCCAACTGCTGATTGATGCATTTAGCAGATGCTCTTATCCAGAGAGACTCACATTAGTGAGTGCATACATTTTCATACTTTTGTTGTTGTACTGGTCCCCCGTGGGAATGGAACCCACAACCCTGTCGTTATAAGCACCATGCTCTGCCAACTGAGAAACACGGGACCCTTTATGTAGAAAGGACACATGTATTATTTGTAGGTATTTGGGACAATAATTGAGGTACCTGACTCCAGCCCATTTATTTCACAAAACAATGTTCTTTAAGACCTACATTTCATTATTTTATGGTTGTTTGGAGGTTTATAGAAAGTTCTACATACTCAGTAGCCATTTTGTCTTGTCATTCCATTTTCCTCTCAGAAGAATGAATAATGGAAAGTAAGTCGGAGTAGTTGAAGCACACAATGGATAAAGTAGATGTCACAAAGCCAGGTGACCTTTCAGAAAGGTCACTCTTGATCAAGTGAGAAGACCTTTTTGTCCAGTGACACATCATAAACAACACTCAAAGAATCAACTCAATAACCACCATTATAGCCACCATCCACATGGCTTTCCAAGATGGCCGCCGTGCAGCCAGTCACGCGAGGTAACCAAGTTCAGCATGCTCAGAGGAGGATTATGGTACTAAGCCCTCATTAGGGCCTAATTAAAGAGCTGATGGGATTCAGCAGACCTCTTCTGTGGCTCAGCAATTACATTTGAAGATGAGCAGGATTGTAGGAGTAGGGTCAACATGGAGAATGGATAAGAGAGTCGCTGCCGGACCACCAGTGACATCACACACAGAATTAAGGGAGTGAGAAAGACCCTATGACCATATGTTGTCATGACACCTTACTGTGTGGCTTCTACATAGCCAAACATGATAGCATGTGTATGGAATGTAGTGAGGAAGGGACTCACCTGTGGATAGGGGAAAGCGCCCAGTGCCAACTGTAGAAAGAGAAAAACACGACAATAAGGGTGACGACAAAGACATCCTGCTAAAATAATAAACTGGCCTACCGGGACTATCAACACTTCAGTTACAGGGGCCTCCCGACTGGCGCTGTGGTCTAAGGCTCTGCATCACAGGGCTAGCTGTGCCACTAGATATTCTGGGTTTGAGTCCAGGCTCTGTCGCAGCCGGCCGAGACCGGGAGACCCATGGGGTGCCGCACAATTGGCCCTGCATCGTCCGGGTTAGGGGAGGGTTTGGCGGGCAGGGATGTCCTTGTCCCATCGTGCACTAGCGACTCCTGTGGCGGGCCGGGCGCAGTGCACGCTGACACGGTCACCAGGTGTACGGTGTTTCCTCCGACACATTGGTGCGGCTGGCTTCCGGGTTAAGTGGGTATTGTGTCAAGAAGCAGTGCAGCTTGGTTGGGTTGTGTGTTTCGGAAGACGCACGGCTCTCGACCTTCGCCTCTCCCGAGTCCGTATGGGAGTTGCAGCGATGAGACAAGATTAACTACCAATTGGATACCACGAAATATACACACACATATAAAAATACAAATACATATATATACACATACATATAAAAATACAAATACATATATATACACATACATATAAAAATACAAATACATATATATACACACACATATACACATACATATAAAAATACAAATACATATATATACACATACATATAAAAATACAAATACATATATATACACACACATATACACATACATATAAAAATACAAATACATATATATACACATACATATAAAAATACAAATACATATATATACACATACATATAAAAATACAAATACATATATATACACATACATATAAAAATACAAATACATATATATACACACACATATAAAAATACAAATACATATATATACACATACATATAAAAATACAAATACATATATATACACATACATATAAAAATACAAATACATATATATACACACACATATACACATACATATAAAAATACAAATACATATATATACACACACATATACACATACATATAAAAATACAAATACATATATATACACATACATATAAAAATACAAATACATATATATACACATACATATAAAAATACAAATACATATATATACACACACATATACACATACATATAAAAATACAAATACATATATATACACATACATATAAAAATACAAATACATATATATACACATACATATAAAAATACAAATACATATATATACACATACATATAAAAATACAAATACATATATATACACATACATATAAAAATACAAATACATATATATACACATACATATAAAAATACAAATACATATATATACACACACATATAAAAATACAAATACATATATATACACATACATATAAAAATACAAATACATATATATACACATACATATAAAAATACAAATACATATATATACACACACATATACACATACATATAAAAATACAAATACATATATATACACACACATATACACATACATATAAAAATACAAATACATATATATACACATACATATAAAAATACAAATACATATATATACACATACATATAAAAATACAAATACATATATATACACACACATATACACATACATATAAAAATACAAATACATATATATACACATACATATAAAAATACAAATACATATATATACACATACATATAAAAATACAAATACATATATATACACATACATATAAAAATACAAATACATATATATACACACACATATAAAAATACAAATACATATATATACACACACATATAAAAATACAAATACATATATATACACATACATATAAAAATACAAATACATATATATACACACACATATACACATACATATACATATATATACACACACATATACACATACATATAAAAATACAAATACATATATATACACATACATATAAAAATACAAATACATATATATACACATACAAAAATGCCCAAAATAAATAAAAATGGAATATATATAAAAAGTGACTATTGGAAGAGTATTAGAAAGGGGAGGAAGTTGAATAAACAGGTCTACAGGGACTATCAGGAATATGAAGTGCCTATGAGTTTAAATGTGGTTGAAGCACACAAGATCAGGGCTGACTGGACTTCTTTAGGACTGTGGTGGAAATGCATGTTAATAGGAGTTCACAGGTGGTCTAATCTCCTCACGGAGGGAGACTAGCTGAAGCGTGTTCCAGATTAGAGAGGCCAGTCTTTGAGAGGGGCTCAATGCGCCCCCGTCGAATAACCCCCTTCCTCAAAGAACCTCTGCTATTAGTTAATAACACCCCTGCAACCACAACCACAACCCCCCCCCCCCGCCGAGAACAGAGAGATAAGCAGAGAGATTGGAAAGATGGAGGGATAGATTCATGTGATGTATGACTACACCGGAAAATATCCAACCTGCTCGTGACATTTGGCAATTCACTTTGCGTTGCGCCTGGTGTCTTTAATCTTGGTTTTATCTCTGATGATGTTGGCGCCATCACGTTATTACGACGATGTCAATACACGGGAAAACCCATGCTGGCCTTGACCGTGGACCGACTGCTGGCGACGGCAGATTCATCCAAATTAAGAGGAGAGTTTAAAAGCCGTTTCATTTAGACTAATGCACACTTACCTGTATGGTTCTCTCTCTCTCGCTAACGATTCACAAAGAGGAAAGGGCTTTGATCCTGTGGCGAGAAAACTCTATCTTGATCAAACTGAGATTGTGTCAATAATTCAGACAGACTTTTATTTTCCGCAGCCCCATCCGTTACGGTTACAATGGTGATAATATTCAACGGTATTGACAAACAGTGTAGAGGCCAGAGAGGGTAAAGCGTTTGTCAGAGCTGTGGAAATAGGAGTCCTTGACAGGAATAGATTGACAATCAATAGGTGTCAATGGGGACGACAGGGCCTGGCCAAATGTAGCACTGAAATAAAAACGTTATTCTAAAATGGAGCCCCTTGAGACACAGAGACACACACACACACACACACACACACACACACACACACACACACACACACACACACACACACACACACACACACACACCTGCACACTGCAATCACACACACACACACACCTGCACACTGCAATCACACACCTGCACACTGCAATCACACACACACACACACACCTGCACACTGCAATCACACACACACACACACACACACCTGCACACTGCAATCACACACACACACACACACACACACACACACACACACACACACACACACACACACACACACCTGCAATCACACACCAGCACACACACACACACACACACACACACACACACACACACACACACACACACACACACACACACACACACACACACACACCTGCACACTGCAATCACACACACACACACACACCTGCACACTGCAATCACACACACACACACCTGCACACTGCAATCAAACACACACCTGCACACTGCAATCACACACACACCTGCACACTGCAATCACACACACACCTGCACACTGCAATCACACACACACACACACACCTGCACACTGCAATCACACACACACACACCTGCACACTGCAATCACACACACACACACACACCTGCACACTGCAATCACACACACACACACACCTGCACACTGCAATCACACACACCTGCACACTGCAATCACACACACACACGCACACTGCAATCACACACACACACACACACCTGCACACTGCAATCACACACACACCTGCACACTGCAATCACACACACACACCTGCACACTGAAATCACACACACACCTGCACACTGCAATCACACACACACCTGCACACTGCAATCACACACACACCTGCACACTGCAATCACACACACACACACCTGCACACTGCAATCACACACAAACCTGCACACTGCAATCACACACACACCTGCACACTGCAATCACACACACACACACACCTGCACACTGCAATCACACACACACCTGCACACTGCAATCACACACACACACACACACACACCTGCACACTGCAATCACACACACACCTGCACACTGCAATCACACACACACCTGCAGACTGCAATCACACACACACCTGCAGACTGCAATCCACACACACACACACACACACACACACACACACACACACACACACACACACACACACACACACACACACACACACACACACACACACACACACACCTGCACTCTGCACTCACCTCCATGAAGGAGATGCCCACGCTCCAGACGTCTGAATGGATGCCATACTGCTCCCCAGATATCCTCTCCGGCTGCAGGGTACAAACAAGGGGGTCAGATGAGGTATGCTGTGGTTGACTTGAGATGTAGGAAACTTTATTGTGCTATGCTATACTGTGTTCAACTGAGCCATTTGTGGTTACTGCATCATCAGATGTGTCCTGTCAATGTTTCTCCTAGAACATTTTCAAGGCTGGCACAAAGGCCCCCAAAAACAACATCCAGAGCCTCTTTCACCAAGATGTCCAATTACCACCAACATGTATTCATATTAGGTCTACTTACTGCCATGTAGGCGTTAGTTCCCACATACGTCTTGGCGATGGAATTCACCAACTGCAAACAAAACAGGTTAGATTGATAAACTGTAGATGGGTGAATGGGTTTCTTTCTTTCCCTCAGTAACAACTGACTGAGCAAAATACTTGTGCATTACTTTGGTCTTCCGGTCGATTTGTCCAACTGTTTCACATGAGAACAGACTGTACCATACTCTTAAAGGTCATTCAGTTCTGTCCAACTGTTTCACATGAGAACAGACTGTACCATACTCTTAAAGGTCATTCAGTTCTGTCCAACATGAGAACAGACTGTACCATACTCTTAAAGGTCATTCAGTTCTGTCCAAATTATGGCAAACCAGCAAATTGATTTGTTTATGGGAAAAGTACACTTCACATTACACTGTATATAAATGGCATCATTCCATTACAATACAATACATGCTATTATATTACTGTATAACCAAAATGACCATAGTTATGGCTATAACTGAAACAAGGTGGCTATTTGTGAAACAAGATGACTATAACTGAAACAAGATCACTACAGCTGAAACAAGGTGGCTATAACTGAAACAAGGTGGCTATAACTGAAACAAGTTGGCTATAACTGAAACAAGTTGGCTATAACTGAAACAAGATGACCATAGTGATGGCTATAACTGAAACAAGATGGCTATAACTGAAACAAGATGACTATAGTGATGGCTATAACTGAAACAATATGGCTATAACTGAAACAAGATGGCTATAACTGAAACAAGATGGCTATAACTGAAACAAGTTGGCTATAACTGAAACAAGTTGGCTATAACTGAAACAAGATGACCATAGTGATGGCTATAACTGAAACAAGATGGCTATAACTGAAACAAGATGACTATAGTGATGGCTATAACTGAAACAATATGGCTATAACTGAAACAAGATGGCTATAACTGAAACAAGATGGCTATAACTGAAACAAGATGGCTATAACTGAAACAAGATGACTATAGTGATGGCTATAACTGAAACAATATGGCTATAACTGAAACAAGATGGCTATAACTGAAACAATATGGCTATAACTGAAACAAGATGGCTATAACTGAAACAAGATGGCTATAACTGAAACAAGTTGGCTATAACTGAAACAAGATGACTATAGTGATGGCTATAACTGAAACAATATGGCTATAACTGAAACAAGATGGCTATAACTGAAACAAGATGGCTATAACTGAAACAAGATGACTATAGTGATGGCTATAACTGAAACAATATGGCTATAACTGAAACAAGATGGCTATAACTGAAACAAGATGGCTATAACTGAAACAAGATGACTATAGTGATGGCTATAACTGAAACAATATGGCTATAACTGAAACAAGTTGGCTATAACTGAAACAAGTTGGCTATAACTGAAACAAGATGGCTATAACTGAAACAAGATGGCTATAACTGAAACAAGATGGCCATAGAGATGGCTATAACTGAAACAAGATGGCTATAACTGAAACAAGATGGCCATAGAGATGGCTATAACTGAAACAAGATGGCTATAACTGAAACAAGATGGCTATAACTGAAACAAGATGGCTATAACTGAAACAAGATGGCCATAGAGATGGCTATAACTAAAACAAGATGGCTATAACTGAAACAAGATGGCCATAGAGATGGCTATAACTAAAACAAGATGGCTATAACTGAAACAAGATGGCCATAGAGATGGCTATAACTAAAACAAGATGGCTATAACTGAAACAAGATGGCCATAGAGATGGCTATAACTGAAACAAAAGAGTCGACATGGCAGAGACTGTTTGTCCTACATTAAGTACCGCTCCCATCCCCATCTCCTTTCCCTCCCAGACTTACATACCCAAATCTATTGAAACGTCAGTGTTACTGTGGTCTGTTCCCACCCCTCTCACAGGGGACTAGGATGAGGACGTGGGGACGTCGGAGTGTGTGTGTGAGCACAATGGGACATGCCATGGATGACAGGGCTGTGATAATGAGTGAATGATTGTGTTCCCTGATGGCTCCTGTGTTTGGAGGGGAGGTCCTGCTCAGGGAAGGCAGAGACACTGACCTTCCTACAGGGCAGTGTGTGTGTTGAGGTAAAGCTAGCATTCAGAAGCCTGTGCAGGTGTCAATGCTGCTTCACATCTCCAAGGAGAGAGGGATGAAAATTAATTAAAATTGGGGTGTGGGGGTGACAGGGTGAGAGAGAGTAGGGGGGAGTTATTCCCGAGGGTCTTTGGGGGAGTTGGAAGGGCTGTCCCAGGGTGACGTAATGACATGACACACAGACACACACACACCTCAGCTATTGTCTTTTCAGCCACGCTCTTGCCACGTCCATCAAAGGCATATCAATGAAGCTTTGGCGTTTTGTGTGTGTACGTGTGTGTGAGTAGTAATTATAACAACTGCATGTTTTGGAGTGCCTGTGGAACAATGGTAGTGAGGAAGTTAATGTGAGAGGCTGTCCCTCAAGGTGCTTCCACTGTCGTGAGGACACAATGAATAGGTCCAGATTGACAGGTCGACTACACACACACACACACACACACACAGAGAGAGAGAGACACACACACACAGAGAGAGAGACACACACACAGAGAGAGCACACAGAGAGAGAGAGAGAGAGACACACACAGAGAGAGAGAGAGAGAGAGAGAGAGACATACACACACACACACACCACCACCACACACACACACACACACACACACCACACACACACACACACACACACACACACACACACACACACACACACTACACACACACACACACACACACACACACACACACACACACACACACGGGGGACTGTACCTGCGTGCTGACTCCAAAGTCACAGAGCTTCACTTGACCTCTAGTGTTGACCAGCATGTTGGAAGGCTTGACGTCTACAGAAACAAGTACATACAGTAACAGCTGCTACCTCCGCCAATCAGACTGTACTCATGATATATCTTCATTTCACCAGTTTCTCCCAGCAAGAAAATTATCCTGCAGAAACAGGAAATGATTATCCTGCAGCAACAGGAAATGATTATCCTGCAGCAACAGGAAATTATTATCCTGCAGCAACAGGAAATGATTATTATTATTGAATTATTCTTTTTGTGATACATTTTTTTTGGGGGGGAGGGCAAATCAAGTCTGACTTTCACATCACTGACCTCTGTGTAGAATCTACTACCTTCTACATCACTGACCTCTGTAGAATCTACTACCTTCCACCTCACTGACCTCTGTGTAGAATCTACTACCTTCCATATCACTGACCTCTGTAGAATCTACTACCTTCCACATCACTGACCTCTGTGTAGACTCTACTCCCTTCCACATCACTGACCTTTGTAGAATCTACTACCTTCCACATCACTGACCTCTGTGTAGAATCTACTACCTTCCACATCACTGACCTCTGTGTAGAATCTACTACCTTCCACATCACTGACCTCTGTGTAGAATCTACTACCTTCCACATCACTGACCTCTGTGTAGAAACTACTACCTTCCACATCACTGACCTCTGTAGAAACTACTACCTTCCACATCACTGACCTCTGTAGAACCTACTACCTTCAACATCACTGACCTTTGTAGAATCTACTACCTTCTACATCACTGACCTCTGTGTAGAATCTACTACCTTCTACATCACTGACCTCTGTGTAGAATCTACTACCTTCTACATCACTGACCTCTGTAGAATCTACTACCTTCCACATCACTGACCTCTGTAGAATCTACATCACTGACCTCTGTATAGAATCGACTACGTTCCACATCACTGACCTCTGTGTAGAATCTACTACCTTCTACATCACTGACCTCTGTGTAGAATCTACTACCTTCCACATCACTGACCTCTGTGTAGAATCGACTACCTTCCACATGACTGACCTCTGTGTAGAATCTACTACCTTCCACATCACTGACCTCTGTGTAGAATCTACTACCTTCTACATCAATGACCTCTGTAGAATCTACTACCTTCCACATAACTGACCTCTGTAGAATCTACTACCTTCCACATCACTGACCTCTGTAGAATCTACTACCTTCTACATCACTGAACTCTGTAGAATCTACTACCTTCTACATCACTGACCTCTGTAGAATCTACTACCTTCCACATCACTGACCTCTGTGTAGAATCTACTACCTTCTACATCACTGACCTCTGTGTAGAATCTACTACCTTCCACATCACTGACCTCCGTAGAATCTACTACCTTCCACCTCACTGACCTCTGTAGAAACTACTACCTTCCACATCACTGACCTCTGTAGAAACTACTACCTTCTACATCACTGACCTCTGTAGAATCTACTACCTTCCACATCACTGACCTCTGTAGAAACTACTACCTTCTACATCACTGACCTCTGTAGAATCTACTACCTTCCACCTCACCGACCTCTGTGTAGAATCTACTACCTTCCACATCACTGACCTCTGTAGAATCTACTACCTTCCACATCACTGACCTCTGCAGAAACTACTACCTTCTACATCACTGACCTCTGTAGAATCTACTACCTTCCACCTCACTGACCTCTGTGTAGAATCTACTACCTTCCACATCACTGACCTCTGTAGAATCTACTCCCTTCCACATCACTGACCTCTGTAGAATCTACTACCTTCCACATCACTGACCTCTGTGTAGAATCTACTACCTTCCACATCACTGACCTCTGTGTAGAATCTACTACCTTCCACATCACTGACCTCTGTGTAGAATCTACTACCTTCCACATCACTGACCTCTGTGTAGAAACTACTACCTTCCACATCACTGACCTCTGTAGAAACTACTACCTTCCACATCACTGACCTCTGTAGAAACTACTAACTTCAACATCACTGACCTTTGTAGAATCTACTACCTTCTACATCACTGACCTCTGTGTAGAATCTACTACCTTCTACATCACTGACCTCTGTGTAGAATCTACTACCTTCTACATCACTGACCTCTGTAGAATCTACTACCTTCCACATCACTGACCTCTGTAGAATCTACATCACTGACCTCTGTATAGAATCGACTACCTTCCACATCACTGACCTCGGTGTAGAATCTACTACCTTCCACATCACTGACCTCTGTGTAGAATCGACTACCTTCCACATCACTGACCTCTGTGTAGAATCTACTACCTTCCACATCACTGACCTCTGTGTAGAATCTACTACCTTCTACATCACTGACCTCTGTAGAACCTACTACCTTCCACATCACTGACCTCTGTAGAATCTACTACCTTCCACATCACTGACCTCTGTAGAATCTACTACCTTCTACATCACTGACCTCTGTAGAATCTACTACCTTCTACATCACTGACCTCTGTAGAATCTACTACCTTCTACATCACTGACCTCTGTAGAATCTACTACCTTCCACATCACTGACCTCTGTAGAAACTACTACCTTCTACATCACTGACCTCTGTAGAATCTACTACCTTCCACCTCACTGACCTCTGTGTAGAATCTACTACCTTCCACATCACTGACCTCTGTAGAATCTACTCCCTTCCACATCACTGACCTCTGTAGAATCTACTACCTTCCACATCACTGACCTCTGTAGAATCTACTACCTTCCACATCACTGACCTCTGTGTAGAATCTACTACCTTCCACATCACTGACCTCTGTAGAAGCTACTACCTTCCACATCACTGACCTCTGTAGAAACTACATCACTGACCTCTGTAGAATCTACTACCTTCCACATCACTGACCTCTGTAGAATCTACTACCTTCCACATCACTGAACTCTGTAGAATCTACTACCTTCCACATCACTGACCTCTGTAGAATCTACTACCTTCCACCTCACTGACCTCTGTAGAATCTACTACCTTCCACATCACTGACCTCTGTGTAGAATCTACTACCTTCCACATCACTGACCTCTGTGTAGAATCTACTACCTTCCACATCACTGACCTCTGTGTAGAATCTACTACCTTCCACATCACTGACCTCTGTGTAGAATCTACTACCTTCCACATCACTGACCTCTGTGTAGAATCTACTACCTTCCACATCACTGACCTCTGTGTAGAATCCACTATCTTCCACATCACTGACCTCTGTAGAATCTACTATCTTCCACATCACTGACCTCTGTAGAATCTACTACCTTCCACATCACTGACCTCTGTATAGAATCTACTACCTTCTACATCACTGACCTCTGTGTAGAATCTACTACCTTCCACATCACTGACCTCTGTGAAGAATCTACTACCTTCCACATCACTGACCTCTGTGAAGAATCTACTACCTTCCACATCACTGACCTCTGTGTAGAATCTACTACCTTCCACATCACTGACCTCTGTGTAGAATCTACTACCTTCCACATCACTGACCTCTGTGTAGAATCTACTACCTTCCACATCACTGACCTCTGTGTAGAAACTACTACCTTCTACATCACTGACCTCTGTAGAATCTACTACCTTCCACATCACTGACCTCTGTAGAATCTACTACCTTCCACATCACTGACCTCTGTGTAGAATCTACTACCTTCCACATCACTGACCTCTGTGTAGAATCCACTATCTTCCACATCACTGACCTCTGTAGAATCTACTACCTTCCACATCACTGACCTCTGTATAGAATCTACTACCTTCTACATCACTGACCTCTGTGTAGAATCTACTACCTTCCACATCACTGACCTCTGTGAAGAATCTACTAACTTCCACATCACTGACCTCTGTGAAGAATCTACTACCTTCCACATCACTGACCTCTGTGTAGAATCTACTACCTTCCACATCACTGACCTCTGTGTAGAATCTACTACCTTCCACATCACTGACCTCTGTGTAGAAACTACTCCCTTCTACATCACTGACCTCTGTAGAATCTACTACCTTCCACATCACTGACCTCTGTAGAATCTACTACCTTCCACATCACTGAACTCTGTGTAGAATCTACAACCTTCCACATCACTGACCTCTGTGTAGAATCTACTACCTTCCACATCACTGACCTCTGTAGAATCTACTACCTTCCACATCACTGACCTCTGTGTAGAATATACTAACTTCCACATCACTGACCTCTGTAGAATCTACTACCTTCCACATCACTGACCTCTGTAGAATCTACTACCTTCCA
Source organism: Salmo salar (assembly GCF_965601325.2). Taxonomy (NCBI): domain Eukaryota; kingdom Metazoa; phylum Chordata; class Actinopteri; order Salmoniformes; family Salmonidae; genus Salmo; species Salmo salar. The sequence continues at coordinate 43,849,715 of NC_138316.1, forward strand.
CCTCACTGACCTCTGTAGAATCTACTACCTTCCACATCACTGACCTCTGTAGAAACTACTACCTTCCACATCACTGACCTCTGTAGAATCTACTACCTTCTACATCACTGACCTCTGTGTAGAATCTACTACCTTCCACATCACTGACCTCTGTGTAGAATCTACTACCTTCCATATCACTGACCTCTGTAGAAACTACTACCTTCTACATCACTGACCTCTGTGTAGAATCTACTACCTTCCACATCACTGACCTCTGTGTAGAATCTACTACCTTCCACATCACTGACCTCTGTGTAGAATCTACTACCTTCTACATCACTGACCTCTGTGTAGAATCTACTACCTTCCACATCACTGACCTCTGTGTAGAATCTACTACCTTCCACATCACTGACCTCTGTAGAATCTACTACCTTCCACATCACTGACCTCTGTGTAGAATCTACTACCTTCCACATCACTGACCTCTGTATAGAATCTACTACCTTCCACATCACTGACCTCTGTGTAGAATCTACTACCTTCCACATCACTGACCTCTGTGTAGAATCTACTACCTTCCACATCACTGACCTCTGTAGAATCTACTACCTTCCACCTCACTGACCTCTGTGTAGAATCTACTACCTTCCACATCACTGACCTCTGTAGAATCTACTCCCTTACACATCACTGACCTCTGTAGAATCTACTACCTTCCACATCACTGACCTCTGTGTAGAATCTACTACCTTCCACATCACTGACCTCTGTGTAGAATCTACTACCTTCCACATCACTGACCTCTGTGTAGAATCTACTACCTTCCACATCAATGACCTCTGTGTAGAAACTACTACCTTCCACATCACTGACCTCTGTAGAAACTACTACCTTCCACATCACTGACCTCTGTAGAAACTACTACCTTCAACATCACTGACCTTTGTAGAATCTACTACCTTCTACATCACTGACCTCTGTGTAGAATCTACTACCTTCTACATCACTGACCTCTGTGTAGAATCTACTACCTTCTACATCACTGACCTCTGTAGAATCTACTACCTTCCACATCACTGACCTCTGTAGAATCTACATCACTGACCTCTGTATAGAATCGACTACCTTCCACATCACTGACCTCTGTGTAGAATCTACTACCTTCCACATCACTGACCTCTGTGTAGAATCGACTACCTTCCACATCACTGACCTCTGTGTAGAATCTACTACCTTCCACATCACTGACCTCTGTGTAGAATCTACTACCTTCTACATCACTGACCTCTGTAGAATCTACTACCTTCCACATCACTGACATCTGTAGAATCTACTACCTTCCACATCACTGACCTCTGTAGAATCTACTACCTTCTACATCACTGACCTCTGTAGAATCTACTACCTTCTACATCACTGACCTCTGTAGAATCTACTACCTTCCACATCACTGACCTCTGTGTAGAATCTACTACCTTCTACATCACTGACCTCTGTAGAATCTACTACCTTCCACATCACTGACCTCTGTAGAAACTACTACCTTCTACATCACTGACCTCTGTAGAATCTACTACCTTCCAACTCACTGACATCTGTGTAGAATCTACCACCTTCCACATCACTGACCTCTGTAGAATCTACTACCTTCCACATCACTGACCTCTGTAGAAACTACTACCTTCTACATCACTGACCTCTGTAGAATCTACTACCTTCCACCTCACTGACCTCTGTGTAGAATCTACTACCTTCCACATCACTGACCTCTGTAGAATCTACTCCCTTCCACATCACTGACCTCTGTAGAATCTACTACCTTCCACATCACTGACCTCTGTAGAATCTACTACCTTCCACATCACTGACCTCTGTAGAATCTACTACCTTCCACATCACTGACCTCTGTAGAATCTACTACCTTCCACATCACTGACCTCTGTAGAATCTACTACCTTCCACATCACTGACCTCTGTAGAATCTACTACCTTCCACATCACTGACCTCTGTAGAATCTACTACCTTCCAACTCACTGACCTCTGTGTAGAATCTACCACCTTCCACATCACTGACCTCTGTAGAATCTACTACCTTCCACATCACTGACCTCTGTAGAAACTACTACCTTCTACATCACTGACCTCTGTAGAATCTACTACCTTCCACCTCACTGACCTCTGTGTAGAATCTACTACCTTCCACATCACTGACCTCTGTAGAATCTACTCCCTTCCACATCACTGACCTCTGTAGAATCTACTACCTTCCACATCACTGACCTCTGTGTAGAATCTACTACCTTCCACATCACTGACCTCTGTAGAATCTACTACCTTCCACATCACTGACCTCTGTAGAATCTACTACCTTCCACATCACTGACCTCTGTAGAATCTACTACCTTCCACATCACTGACCTCTGTAGAAACTACTACCTTCTACATCACTGACCTCTGTAGAATCTACTACCTTCCACATCACTGACCTCTGTAGGATCTACTACCTTCCACATCACTGACCTCTGTAGAAACTACTACCTTCCACATCACTGACCTCTGTAGAATCTACTACCTTCTACATCACTGACCTCTGTGTAGAATCTACTACCTTCCACATCACTGACCTCTGTAGAATCTACTACATCACTGACCTCTGTGTAGAATCTACTACCTTCCACATCACTGACCTCTGTGTAGAATCTACTATCTTCCATATCACTGACCTCTGTAGAAACTACTACCTTCTACATCACTGACCTCTGTGTAGAATCTACTACCTTCCACATCACTGACCTCTGTGTAGAATCTATTACCTTCCATATCACTGACCTCTGTAGAAACTACTACCTTCCACATCACTGACCTCTGTGTAGAATCTACTACCTTCCACATCACTGACCTCTGTATAGAATCTACTACCTTCCACATCACTGACCTCTGTGTAGAATCTACTACCTTCCACATCACTGACCTCTGTGTAGAATCTACTACCTTCCACATCACTGACCTCTGTGTAGAATCCACTATCTTCCACATCACTGACCTCTGTAGAATCGACTACCTTCCACATCACTGACCTCTGTATAGAATCTACTACCTTCTACATCACTGACCTCTGTGTAGAATCTACTACCTTCCACATCACTGACCTCTGTGAAGAATCTACTACCTTCCACATCACTGAACTCTGTGAAGAATCTACTAACTTCCACATCACTGACCTCTGTGAAGAATCTACTACCTTCCACATCACTGACCTCTGTGTAGAATCTACTACCTTCCACATCACTGACCTCTGTGTAGAATCTACTACCTTCCACATCACTGACCTCTGTGTAGAAACTACTACCTTCTACATCACTGACCTCTGTAGAATCTACTACCTTCCACATCACTGACCTCTGTAGAATCTACTACCTTCCACATCACTGACCTCTGTAGAATCTACTACCTTCCACATCACTGAACTCTGTGTAGAATCTACTACCTTCCACATCACTGACCTATGTGTACAATCTACTACCTTCCACATCACTGACCTCTGTAGAATCTACTACCTTCCACATCACTGACCTCTGTGTAGAATATACTAACTTCCACATCACTGACCTCTGTAGAATCTACTACCTTCCACATCACTGACCTCTGTAGAATCTACTACCTTCCACCTCACTGACCTCTGTAGAATCTACTACCTTCCACATCACTGACCTCTGTGTAGAATCTACTACCTTCCACATCACTGACCTCTGTGTAGAATCTACTACCTTCCACATCACTGACCTCTGTGTAGAATCTACTACCTTCCACATCACTGACCTCTGTAGAAACTACTACCTTCCACATCACTGACCTCTGTGTAGAATCTACTACCTTCCACATCACTGACCTCTGTGTAGAATCTACTACCTTCCACATCACTGACCTCTGTGTAGAATCTACTACCTTCTACATCACTGACCTCTGTGTAGAATCTACTACCTTCCACATCACTGACCTCTGTGTAGAATCTACTACCTTCCACATCACTGACCTCTGTAGAATCTACTACCTTCCACATCACTGACCTCTGTGTAGAATCTACTACCTTCCACATCACTGACCTCTGTATAGAATCTACTACCTTCCACATCACTGACCTCTGTGTAGAATCTACTACCTTCCACATCACTGACCTCTGTGTAGAATCTACTACCTTCCACATCACTGACCTCTGTGTAGAATCTACTACCTTCCACATCACTGACCTCTGTGTAGAATCTACTATCTTCCACAACACTGACCTCTGTAGAATCTACTACCTTCCACATCACTGACCTCTGTAGAATCTACTACCTTCCACATCACTGACCTCTGTAGAATCTACTACCTTCCACATCACTGACCTCTGTAGAATCTACTACCTTCCACATCACTGACCTCTGTATAGAATCTACTACCTTCTACATCACTGACCTCTGTGTAGAATCTACTACCTTCCACATCACTGACCTCTGTGAAGAATCTACTACCTTCCACATCACTGACCTCTGTGAAGAATCTACTACCTTCCACATCACTGACCTCTGTAGAAACTACTACCTTCCACATCACTGACCTCTGTAGAAACTACTACCTTCAACATCACTGACCTTTGTATAATCTACTACCTTCTACATCACTGACCTCTGTGTAGAATCTACTACCTTCTACATCACTGACCTCTGTGTAGAATCTACTACCTTCTACATCACTGACCTCTGTAGAATCTACTACCTTCCACATCACTGACCTCTGTAGAATCTACATCACTGACCTCTGTATAGAATCGACTACCTTCCACATCACTGACCTCTGTGTAGAATCTACTACCTTCTACATCACTGACCTCTGTAGAATCTACTACCTTCCACATCACTGACCTCTGTAGAATCTACTACCTTCCACATCACTGACCTCTGTAGAATCTACTACCTTCTACATCACTGACCTCTGTAGAATCTACTACCTTCTACATCACTGACCTCTGTAGAATCTACTACCTTCCACATCACTGACCTCTGTGTAGAATCTACTACCTTCCACATCACTGACCTCTGTAGAAACTACTACCTTCCACATCACTGACCTCTGTGTAGAATCTACTACCTTCCACATCACTGACCTCTGTATAGAATCTACTACCTTCCACATCACTGACCTCTGTGTAGAATCTACTACCTTCTACATCACTGACCTCTGTGTAGAATCTACTACCTTCCACATCACTGACCTCTGTGTAGAATCTACTACCTTCCACATCACTGACCTCTGTAGAATCTACTACCTTCCACATCACTGACCTCTGTGTAGAATCTACTACCTTCCACATCACTGACCTCTGTATAGAATCTACTACCTTCCACATCACTGACCTCTGTGTAGAATCTACTACCTTCCACATCACTGACCTCTGTGTAGAATCTACTACCTTCCACATCACTGACCTCTGTGTAGAATCTACTACCTTCCACATCACTGACCTCTGTGTAGAATCTACTATCTTCCACAACACTGACCTCTGTAGAATCTACTACCTTCCACATCACTGACCTCTGTAGAATCTACTACCTTCCACATCACTGACCTCTGTAGAATCTACTACCTTCCACATCACTGACCTCTGTATAGAATCTACTACCTTCTACATCACTGACCTCTGTGTAGAATCTACTACCTTCCACATCACTGACCTCTGTGAAGAATCTACTACCTTCCACATCACTGACCTCTGTGAAGAATCTACTACCTTCCACATCACTGACCTCTGTAGAAACTACTAACTTCCACATCACTGACCTCTGTAGAAACTACTACCTTCAACATCACTGACCTTTGTAGAATCTACTACCTTCTACATCACTGACCTCTGTGTAGAATCTACTACCTTCTACATCACTGACCTCTGTGTAGAATCTACTACCTTCTACATCACTGACCTCTGTAGAATCTACTACCTTCCACATCACTGACCTCTGTAGAATCTACATCACTGACCTCTGTATAGAATCGACTACCTTCCACATCACTGACCTCTGTGTAGAATCTACTACCTTCTACATCACTGACCTCTGTAGAATCTACTACCTTCCACATCACTGACCTCTGTAGAATCTACTACCTTCCACATCACTGACCTCTGTAGAATCTACTACCTTCTACATCACTGACCTCTGTAGAATCTACTACCTTCTACATCACTGACCTCTGTAGAATCTACTACCTTCCACATCACTGACCTCTGTGTAGAATCTACTACCTTCTACATCACTGACCTCTGTGTAGAATCTACTACCTTCCACATCACTGACCTCTGTAGAATCTACTACCTTCCACCTCACTGACCTCTGTAGAAACTACTACCTTCTACATCACTGACCTCTGTAGAAACTACTACCTTCTACATCACTGACCTCTGTAGAATCTACTACCTTCCACATCACTGACCTCTGTAGAAACTACTACCTTCTATATCACTGACCTCTGTAGAATCTACTACCTTCCACCTCACTGACCTCTGTGTAGAATCTACTACCTTCCACATCACTGACCTCTGTAGAATCTACTACCTTCCACATCACTGACCTCTGTAGAAACTACTACCTTCTACATCACTGACCTCTGTAGAATCTACTACCTTCCACCTCACTGACCTCTGTGTAGAATCTACTACCTTCCACATCACTGACCTCTGTGTAGAATCTACTACCTTCCACATCACTGAACTCTGTGTAGAATCTACTACCTTCCACATCACTGACCTCTGTGTAGAATCTACTACCTTCCACATCACTGACCTCTGTAGAATCTACTACCTTCCACATCACTGACCTCTGTGTAGAATCTACTACCTTCCACATCACTGACCTCTGTATAGAATCTACTACCTTCCACATCACTGACCTCTGTGTAGAATCTACTATCTTCCACATCACTGACCTCTGTGTAGAATCTACTACCTTCCACATCACTGACCTCTGTGTAGAATCCACTATCTTCCACATCACTGACCTCTGTAGAATCTACTACCTTCCACATCACTGACCTCTGTATAGAATCTACTACCTTCTACATCACTGACCTCTGTGTAGAATCTACTACCTTCCACATCACTGACCTCTGTGAAGAATCTACTAACTTCCACATCACTGACCTCTGTGAAGAATCTACTACCTTCCACATCACTGACCTCTGTGTAGAATCTACTACCTTCCACATCACTGACCTCTGTGTAGAATCTACTACCTTCCACATCACTGACCTCTGTGTAGAAACTACTACCTTCTACATCACTGACCTCTGTAGAATCTACTACCTTCCACATCACTGACCTCTGTAGAATCTACTACCTTCCACATCACTGAACTCTGTAGAAACTACTACCTTCTACATCACTGACCTCTGTGTAGAATCTACTACCTTCTACATCACTGACCTCTGTGTAGAATCTACTACCTTCCACATCACTGACCTCTGTGTAGAATCGACTACCTTCCACATCACTGACCTCTGTAGAATCTACTACCTTCCACATCACTGACCTCTGTAGAATCTACTACCTTCCACATCACTGACCTCTGTGTAGAATCGACTACCTTCCACATCACTGACCTCTGTAGAATCTACTACCTTCCACATCACTGACCTCTGTAGAATCTACTACCTTCCACATCACTGACCTCTGTAGAATCTACTACCTTCTACATCACTGACCTCTGTAGAATCTACTACCTTCCACATCACTGACCTCTGTAGAATCTACTACCTTCTACATCACTGACCTCTGTAGAATCTACTACCTTCTACATCACTGACCTCTGTAGAATCTACTACCTTCCACATCACTGACCTCTGTGTAGAATCTACTACCTTCTACATCACTGACCTCTGTGTAGAATCTACTACCTTCCACATCACTGACCTCTGTAGAATCTACTACCTTCCACCTCACTGACCTCTGTAGAAACTACTACCTTCTACATCACTGACCTCTGTAGAAACTACTACCTTCTACATCACTGACCTCTGTAGAATCTACTACCTTCCACATCACTGACCTCTGTAGAAACTACTACCTTCTATATCACTGACCTCTGTAGAATCTACTACCTTCCACCTCACTGACCTCTGTGTAGAATCTACTACCTTCCACATCACTGACCTCTGTAGAATCTACTACCTTCCACATCACTGACCTCTGTAGAATCTACTACCTTCCACATCACTGACCTCTGTGTAGAATCTACTACCTTCCACATCACTGACCTCTGTAGAATCTACTACCTTCCACATCACTGACCTCTGTAGAATCTACTACCTTCCACATCACTGACCTCTGTAGAAGCTACTACCTTCCACATCACTGACCTCTGTAGAAACTACTACCTTCTACATCACTGACCTCTGTAGAATCTACTACCTTCCACATCACTGACCTCTGTAGAATCTACTACCTTCCACCTCACTGACCTCTGTAGAATCTACTACCTTCCACATCACTGACCTCTGTAGAAACTACTACCTTCCACATCACTGACCTCTGTGTAGAATCTACTACCTTCCACATCACTGACCTCTGTGTAGAATCCACTATCTTCCACATCACTGACCTCTGTAGAATCTACTACCTTCCACATCACTGACCTCTGTATAGAATCTACTACCTTCTACATCACTGACCTCTGTGTAGAATCTACTACCTTCCACATCACTGACCTCTGTGAAGAATCTACTAACTTCCACATCACTGACCTCTGTGAAGAATCTACTACCTTCCACATCACTGACCTCTGTGTAGAATCTACTACCTTCCACATCACTGACCTCTGTAGAATCTACTACCTTCCACATCACTGAACTCTGTGTAGAATCTACTACCTTCCACATCACTGACCTCTGTGTAGAATCTACTACCTTCCACATCACTGACCTCTGTAGAATCTACTACCTTCCACATCACTGACCTCTGTGTAGAATATACTAACTTCCACATCACTGACCTCTGTAGAATCTACTACCTTCCACATCACTGACCTCTGTAGAATCTACTACCTTCCACCTCACTGACCTCTGTAGAATCTACTACCTTCCACATCACTGACCTCTGTAGAAACTACTACCTTCCACATCACTGACCTCTGTAGAATCTACTACCTTCTACATCACTGACCTCTGTGAAGAATCTACTACCTTCCACATCACTGACCTCTGTGTAGAATCTACTACCTTCCATATCACTGACCTCTGTAGAAACTACTACCTTCTACATCACTGACCTCTGTGTAGAATCTACTACCTTCCACATCACTGACCTCTGTGTAGAATCTACTACCTTCCACATCACTGACCTCTGTGTAGAATCTACTACCTTCTACATCACTGACCTCTGTAGAATCTACTACCTTCCACATCACTGACCTCTGTAGAATCTACTACCTTCCACATCACTGACCTCTGTAGAATCTACTACCTTCTACATCACTGACCTCTGTAGAATCTACTACCTTCTACATCACTGACGTCTGTAGAATCTACTACCTTCCACATCACTGACCTCTGTGTAGAATCTACTACCTTCCACATCACTGACCTCTGTAGAAACTACTACCTTCCACATCACTGACCTCTGTGTAGAATCTACTACCTTCCACATCACTGACCTCTGTATAGAATCTACTACCTTCCACATCACTGACCTCTGTGTAGAATCTACTACCTTCTACATCACTGACCTCTGTGTAGAATCTACTACCTTCCACATCACTGACCTCTGTGTAGAATCTACTACCTTCCACATCACTGACCTCTGTAGAATCTACTACCTTCCACATCACTGACCTCTGTGTAGAATCTACTACCTTCCACATCACTGACCTCTGTATAGAATCTACTACCTTCCACATCACTGACCTCTGTGTAGAATCTACTACCTTCCACATCACTGACCTCTGTGTAGAATCTACTACCTTCCACATCACTGACCTCTGTGTAGAATCTACTACCTTCCACATCACTGACCTCTGTGTAGAATCTACTATCTTCCACAACACTGACCTCTGTAGAATCTACTACCTTCCACATCACTGACCTCTGTAGAATCTACTACCTTCCACATCACTGACCTCTGTAGAATCTACTACCTTCCACATCACTGACCTCTGTATAGAATCTACTACCTTCTACATCACTGACCTCTGTGTAGAATCTACTACCTTCCACATCACTGACCTCTGTGAAGAATCTACTACCTTCCACATCACTGACCTCTGTGAAGAATCTACTACCTTCCACATCACTGACCTCTGTAGAAACTACTACCTTCCACATCACTGACCTCTGTAGAAACTACTACCTTCAACATCACTGACCTTTGTAGAATCTACTACCTTCTACATCACTGACCTCTGTGTAGAATCTACTACCTTCTACATCACTGACCTCTGTGTAGAATCTACTACCTTCTACATCACTGACCTCTGTAGAATCTACTACCTTCCACATCACTGACCTCTGTAGAATCTACATCACTGACCTCTGTATAGAATCGACTACCTTCCACATCACTGACCTCTGTGTAGAATCTACTACCTTCTACATCACTGACCTCTGTAGAATCTACTACCTTCCACATCACTGACCTCTGTAGAATCTACTACCTTCCACATCACTGACCTCTGTAGAATCTACTACCTTCTACATCACTGACCTCTGTAGAATCTACTACCTTCTACATCACTGACCTCTGTAGAATCTACTACCTTCCACATCACTGACCTCTGTGTAGAATCTACTACCTTCTACATCACTGACCTCTGTGTAGAATCTACTACCTTCCACATCACTGACCTCTGTAGAATCTACTACCTTCCACCTCACTGACCTCTGTAGAAACTACTACCTTCTACATCACTGACCTCTGTAGAAACTACTACCTTCTACATCACTGACCTCTGTAGAATCTACTACCTTCCACATCACTGACCTCTGTAGAAACTACTACCTTCTATATCACTGACCTCTGTAGAATCTACTACCTTCCACCTCACTGACCTCTGTGTAGAATCTACTACCTTCCACATCACTGACCTCTGTAGAATCTACTACCTTCCACATCACTGACCTCTGTAGAAACTACTACCTTCTACATCACTGACCTCTGTAGAATCTACTCCCTTCCACCTCACTGACCTCTGTGTAGAATCTACTACCTTCCACATCACTGACCTCTGTGTAGAATCTACTACCTTCCACATCACTGAACTCTGTGTAGAATCTACTACCTTCCACATCACTGACCTCTGTGTAGAATCTACTACCTTCCACATCACTGACCTCTGTAGAATCTACTACCTTCCACATCACTGACCTCTGTGTAGAATCTACTACCTTCCACATCACTGACCTCTGTATAGAATCTACTACCTTCCACATCACTGACCTCTGTGTAGAATCTACTATCTTCCACATCACTGACCTCTGTGTAGAATCTACTACCTTCCACATCACTGACCTCTGTGTAGAATCCACTATCTTCCACATCACTGACCTCTGTAGAATCTACTACCTTCCACATCACTGACCTCTGTATAGAATCTACTACCTTCTACATCACTGACCTCTGTGTAGAATCTACTACCTTCCACATCACTGACCTCTGTGAAGAATCTACTAACTTCCACATCACTGACCTCTGTGAAGAATCTACTACCTTCCACATCACTGACCTCTGTGTAGAATCTACTACCTTCCACATCACTGACCTCTGTGTAGAATCTACTACCTTCCACATCACTGACCTCTGTGTAGAAACTACTACCTTCTACATCACTGACCTCTGTAGAATCTACTACCTTCCACATCACTGACCTCTGTAGAATCTACTACCTTCCACATCACTGAACTCTGTAGAAACTACTACCTTCTACATCACTGACCTCTGTGTAGAATCTACTACCTTCTACATCACTGACCTCTGTGTAGAATCTACTACCTTCCACATCACTGACCTCTGTGTAGAATCGACTACCTTCCACATCACTGACCTCTGTAGAATCTACTACCTTCCACATCACTGACCTCTGTAGAATCTACTACCTTCCACATCACTGACCTCTGTGTAGAATCGACTACCTTCCACATCACTGACCTCTGTAGAATCTACTACCTTCCACATCACTGACCTCTGTAGAATCTACTACCTTCCACATCACTGACCTCTGTAGAATCTACTACCTTCTACATCACTGACCTCTGTAGAATCTACTACCTTCCACATCACTGACCTCTGTAGAATCTACTACCTTCTACATCACTGACCTCTGTAGAATCTACTACCTTCTACATCACTGACCTCTGTAGAATCTACTACCTTCCACATCACTGACCTCTGTGTAGAATCTACTACCTTCTACATCACTGACCTCTGTGTAGAATCTACTACCTTCCACATCACTGACCTCTGTAGAATCTACTACCTTCCACCTCACTGACCTCTGTAGAAACTACTACCTTCTACATCACTGACCTCTGTAGAAACTACTACCTTCTACATCACTGACCTCTGTAGAATCTACTACCTTCCACATCACTGACCTCTGTAGAAACTACTACCTTCTATATCACTGACCTCTGTAGAATCTACTACCTTCCACCTCACTGACCTCTGTGTAGAATCTACTACCTTCCACATCACTGACCTCTGTAGAATCTACTACCTTCCACATCACTGACCTCTGTAGAATCTACTACCTTCCACATCACTGACCTCTGTGTAGAATCTACTACCTTCCACATCACTGACCTCTGTAGAATCTACTACCTTCCACATCACTGACCTCTGTAGAATCTACTACCTTCCACATCACTGACCTCTGTAGAAGCTACTACCTTCCACATCACTGACCTCTGTAGAAACTACTACCTTCTACATCACTGACCTCTGTAGAATCTACTACCTTCCACATCACTGACCTCTGTAGAATCTACTACCTTCCACCTCACTGACCTCTGTAGAATCTACTACCTTCCACATCACTGACCTCTGTAGAAACTACTACCTTCCACATCACTGACCTCTGTGTAGAATCTACTACCTTCCACATCACTGACCTCTGTGTAGAATCCACTATCTTCCACATCACTGACCTCTGTAGAATCTACTACCTTCCACATCACTGACCTCTGTATAGAATCTACTACCTTCTACATCACTGACCTCTGTGTAGAATCTACTACCTTCCACATCACTGACCTCTGTGAAGAATCTACTAACTTCCACATCACTGACCTCTGTGAAGAATCTACTACCTTCCACATCACTGACCTCTGTGTAGAATCTACTACCTTCCACATCACTGACCTCTGTAGAATCTACTACCTTCCACATCACTGAACTCTGTGTAGAATCTACTACCTTCCACATCACTGACCTCTGTGTAGAATCTACTACCTTCCACATCACTGACCTCTGTAGAATCTACTACCTTCCACATCACTGACCTCTGTGTAGAATATACTAACTTCCACATCACTGACCTCTGTAGATCTACTACCTTCCACATCACTGACCTCTGTAGAATCTACTACCTTCCACCTCACTGACCTCTGTAGAATCTACTACCTTCCACATCACTGACCTCTGTAGAAACTACTACCTTCCACATCACTGACCTCTGTAGAATCTACTACCTTCTACATCACTGACCTCTGTGAAGAATCTACTACCTTCCACATCACTGACCTCTGTGTAGAATCTACTACCTTCCATATCACTGACCTCTGTAGAAACTACTACCTTCTACATCACTGACCTCTGTGTAGAATCTACTACCTTCCACATCACTGACCTCTGTGTAGAATCTACTACCTTCCACATCACTGACCTCTGTGTAGAATCTACTACCTTCTACATCACTGACCTCTGTGTAGAATCTACTACCTTCCACATCACTGACCTCTGTGTAGAATCTACTACCTTCCACATCACTGACCTCTGTAGAATCTACTACCTTCCACATCACTGACCTCTGTGTAGAATCTACTACCTTCCACATCACTGACCTCTGTATAGAATCTACTACCTTCCACATCACTGACCTCTGTGTAGAATCTACTACCTTCCACATCACTGACCTCTGTGTAGAATCTACTACCTTCCACATCACTGACCTCTGTAGAATCTACTACCTTCCACCTCACTGACCTCTGTGTAGAATCTACTACCTTCCACATCACTGACCTCTGTGTAGAATCTACTACCTTCCACATCACTGACCTCTGTAGAATCTACTACCTTCCACATCACTGACCTCTGTAGAATCTACTACCTTCCACATCACTGACCTCTGTAGAATCTACTACCTTCCACATCACTGACCTCTGTAGAATCTACTACCTTCCACATCACTGACCTCTGTAGAATCTACTACCTTCCACATCACTGACCTCTGTGTAGAATCTACTACCTTCCACATCACTGACCTCTGTAGAATCTACTACCTTCCACATCACTGACCTCTGTAGAATCTACTACCTTCCACATCACTGACCTCTGTAGAATCTACTACCTTCCACATCACTGACCTCTGTAGAAGCTACTACCTTCCACATCACTGACCTCTGTAGAAACTACTACCTTCTACATCACTGACCTCTGTAGAATCTACTACCTTCCACATCACTGACCTCTGTAGAATCTACTACCTTCCACATCACTGAACTCTGTAGAATCTACTACCTTCCACATCACTGACCTCTGTAGAATCTACTACCTTCCACCTCACTGACCTCTGTAGAATCTACTACCTTCCACATCACTGACCTCTGTAGAAACTACTACCTTCCACATCACTGACCTCTGTAGAATCAACTACCTTCTACATCACTGACCTCTGTGTAGAATCTACTACCTTCCACATCACTGACCTCTGTGTAGAATCTACTACCTTCCACATCACTGACCTCTGTGTAGAATCTACTACCTTCCACATCACTGACCTCTGTGTAGAATCCACTATCTTCCACATCACTGACCTCTGTAGAATCTACTATTTGCCACATCACTGACCTCTGTAGAATCTACTACCTTCCACATCACTGACCTCTGTATAGAATCTACTACCTTCTACATCACTGACCTCTGTGTAGAATCTACTACCTTCCACATCACTGACCTCTGTGAAGAATCTACTACCTTCCACATCACTGACCTCTGTGAAGAATCTACTACCTTCCACATCACTGACCTCTGTGTAGAATCTACTACCTTCCACATCACTGACCTCTGTGTAGAATCTACTACCTTCTACATCACTGACCTCTGTAGAATCTACTACCTTCCACATCACTGACCTCTGTAGAATCTACTACCTTCCACATCACTGAACTCTGTGTAGAATCTACTACCTTCCACATCACTGACCTCTGTAGAATCTACTACCTTCCACCTCACTGACCTCTGTAGAATCTACTACCTTCCACATCACTGACCTCTGTAGAAACTACTACCTTCCACATCACTGACCTCTGTAGAATCTACTACCTTCTACATCACTGACCTCTGAAGAATCTACTACCTTCCACATCACTGACCTCTGTGTAGAATCTACTACCTTCCATATCACTGACCTCTGTAGAAACTACTACCTTCTACATCACTGACCTCTGTGTAGAATCTACTACCTTCCACATCACTGACCTCTGTGTAGAATCTACTACCTTCCACATCACTGACCTCTGTGTAGAATCTACTACCTTCTACATCACTGACCTCTGTGTAGAATCTACTACCTTCCACATCACTGAACTCTGTAGAATCTACTACCTTCCACATCACTGACCTCTGTAGAATCTACTACCTTCCACCTCACTGACCTCTGTAGAATCTACTACCTTCCACATCACTGACCTCTGTAGAAACTACTACCTTCCACATCACTGACCTCTGTAGAATCTACTACCTTCTACATCACTGACCTCTGTGTAGAATCTACTACCTTCCACATCACTGACCTCTGTGTAGAATCTACTACCTTCCACATCACTGACCTCTGTGTAGAATCTACTACCTTCCACATCACTGACCTCTGTGTAGAATCCACTATCTTCCACATCACTGACCTCTGTAGAATCTACTATCTTCCACATCACTGACCTCTGTAGAATCTACTACCTTCCACATCACTGACCTCTGTATAGAATCTACTACCTTCTACATCACTGACCTCTGTGTAGAATCTACTACCTTCCACATCACTGACCTCTGTGAAGAATCTACTACCTTCCACATCACTGACCTCTGTGAAGAATCTACTACCTTCCACATCACTGACCTCTGTGTAGAATCTACTACCTTCCACATCACTGACCTCTGTGTAGAATCTACTACCTTCCACATCACTGACCTCTGTGTAGAATCTACTACCTTCCACATCACTGACCTCTGTGTAGAAACTACTACCTTCTACATCACTGACCTCTGTAGAATCTACTACCTTCCACATCACTGACCTCTGTAGAATCTACTACCTTCCACATCACTGACCTCTGTGTAGAATCTACTACCTTCCACATCACTGACCTCTGTGTAGAATCCACTATCTTCCACATCACTGACCTCTGTAGAATCTACTACCTTCCACATCACTGACCTCTGTATAGAATCTACTACCTTCTACATCACTGACCTCTGTGTAGAATCTACTACCTTCCACATCACTGACCTCTGTGAAGAATCTACTAACTTCCACATCACTGACCTCTGTGTAGAATCTACTACCTTCCACATCACTGACCTCTGTGTAGAATCTACTACCTTCCACATCACTGACCTCTGTGTAGAATCTACTACCTTCCACATCACTGACCTCTGTGTAGAAACTACTACCTTCTACATCACTGACCTCTGTAGAATCTACTACCTTCCACATCACTGACCTCTGTAGAATCTACTACCTTCCACATCACTGAACTCTGTGTAGAATCTACTACCTTCCACATAACTTGACCTCTGTGTAGAATCTACTACCTTCCACATCACTGACCTCTGTAGAATCTACTACCTTCCACATCACTGACCTCTGTGTAGAATATACTAACTTCCACATCACTGACCTCTGTAGAATCTACTACCTTCCACATCACTGACCTCTGTAGAATCTACTACCTTCCACCTCACTGACCTCTGTAGAATCTACTACCTTCCACATCACTGACCTCTGTAGAAACTACTACCTTCCACATCACTGACCTCTGTAGAATCTACTACCTTCTACATCACTGACCTCTGTGAAGAATCTACTACCTTCCACATCACTGACCTCTGTGTAGAATCTACTACCTTCCATATCACTGACCTCTGTAGAAACTACTACCTTCTACATCACTGACCTCTGTGTAGAATCTACTACCTTCCACATCACTGACCTCTGTGTAGAATCTACTACCTTCCACATCACTGACCTCTGTGTAGAATCTACTACCTTCTACATCACTGACCTCTGTGTAGAATCTACTACCTTCCACATCACTGACCTCTGTGTAGAATCTACTACCTTCCACATCACTGACCTCTGTAGAATCTACTACCTTCCACATCACTGACCTCTGTGTAGAATCTACTACCTTCCACATCACTGACCTCTGTGTAGAATCTACTACCTTCCACATCACTGACCTCTGTGTAGAATCTACTACCTTCCACATCACTGACCTCTGTGTAGAATCTACTACCTTCCACATCACTGACCTCTGTAGAATCTACTACCTTCCACCTCACTGACCTCTGTGTAGAATCTACTACCTTCCACATCACTGACCTCTGTAGAATCTACTCCCTTCCACATCACTGACCTCTGTAGAATCTACTACCTTCCACATCACTGACCTCTGTGTAGAATCTACTACCTTCCACATCACTGACCTCTGTGTAGAATCTACTACCTTCCACATCACTGACCTCTGTGTAGAATCTACTACCTTCCACATCAATGACCTCTGTGTAGAATCTACTACCTTCCACATCACTGACCTCTGTAGAAACTACTACCTTCCACATCACTGACCTCTGTAGAAACTACTACCTTCCACATCACTGACCTCTGTAGAAACTACTACCTTCAACATCACTGACCTTTGTAGAATCTACTACCTTCTACATCACTGACCTCTGTGTAGAATCTACTACCTTCTACATCACTGACCTCTGTAGAATCTACTACCTTCCACATCACTGACCTCTGTAGAATCTACTACCTTCCACATCACTGAACTCTGTGTAGAATCTACTACCTTCCACATAACTGACCTCTGTGTAGAATCTACTACCTTCCACATCACTGACCTCTGTAGAATCTACTACCTTCCACATCACTGACCTCTGTGTAGAATATACTAACTTCCACATCACTGACCTCTGTAGAATCTACTACCTTCCACATCACTGACCTCTGTAGAATCTACTACCTTCCACATCACTGACCTCTGTAGAAGCTACTACCTTCCACATCACTGACCTCTGTAGAAACTACTACCTTCTACATCACTGACCTCTGTAGAATCTACTACCTTCCACATCACTGACCTCTGTAGAATCTACTACCTTCCACATCACTGAACTCTGTAGAATCTACTACCTTCCACATCACTGACCTCTGTAGAATCTACTACCTTCCACCTCACTGACCTCTGTAGAATCTACTACCTTCCACATCACTGACCTCTGTAGAAACTACTACCTTCCACATCACTGACCTCTGTAGAATCAACTACCTTCTACATCACTGACCTCTGTGTAGAATCTACTACCTTCCACATCACTGACCTCTGTGTAGAATCTACTACCTTCCACATCACTGACCTCTGTGTAGAATCTACTACCTTCCACATCACTGACCTCTGTGTAGAATCCACTATCTTCCACATCACTGACCTCTGTAGAATCTACTATTTGCCACATCACTGACCTCTGTAGAATCTACTACCTTCCACATCACTGACCTCTGTATAGAATCTACTACCTTCTACATCACTGACCTCTGTGTAGAATCTACTACCTTCCACATCACTGACCTCTGTGAAGAATCTACTACCTTCCACATCACTGACCTCTGTGAAGAATCTACTACCTTCCACATCACTGACCTCTGTGTAGAATCTACTACCTTCCACATCACTGACCTCTGTGTAGAATCTACTACCTTCTACATCACTGACCTCTGTAGAATCTACTACCTTCCACATCACTGACCTCTGTAGAATCTACTACCTTCCACATCACTGAACTCTGTGTAGAATCTACTACCTTCCACATCACTGACCTCTGTAGAATCTACTACCTTCCACCTCACTGACCTCTGTAGAATCTACTACCTTCCACATCACTGACCTCTGTAGAAACTACTACCTTCCACATCACTGACCTCTGTAGAATCTACTACCTTCTACATCACTGACCTCTGAAGAATCTACTACCTTCCACATCACTGACCTCTGTGTAGAATCTACTACCTTCCATATCACTGACCTCTGTAGAAACTACTACCTTCTACATCACTGACCTCTGTGTAGAATCTACTACCTTCCACATCACTGACCTCTGTGTAGAATCTACTACCTTCCACATCACTGACCTCTGTGTAGAATCTACTACCTTCTACATCACTGACCTCTGTGTAGAATCTACTACCTTCCACATCACTGAACTCTGTAGAATCTACTACCTTCCACATCACTGACCTCTGTAGAATCTACTACCTTCCACCTCACTGACCTCTGTAGAATCTACTACCTTCCACATCACTGACCTCTGTAGAAACTACTACCTTCCACATCACTGACCTCTGTAGAATCTACTACCTTCTACATCACTGACCTCTGTGTAGAATCTACTACCTTCCACATCACTGACCTCTGTGTAGAATCTACTACCTTCCACATCACTGACCTCTGTGTAGAATCTACTACCTTCCACATCACTGACCTCTGTGTAGAATCCACTATCTTCCACATCACTGACCTCTGTAGAATCTACTATCTTCCACATCACTGACCTCTGTAGAATCTACTACCTTCCACATCACTGACCTCTGTATAGAATCTACTACCTTCTACATCACTGACCTCTGTGTAGAATCTACTACCTTCCACATCACTGACCTCTGTGAAGAATCTACTACCTTCCACATCACTGACCTCTGTGAAGAATCTACTACCTTCCACATCACTGACCTCTGTGTAGAATCTACTACCTTCCACATCACTGACCTCTGTGTAGAATCTACTACCTTCCACATCACTGACCTCTGTGTAGAATCTACTACCTTCCACATCACTGACCTCTGTGTAGAAACTACTACCTTCTACATCACTGACCTCTGTAGAATCTACTACCTTCCACATCACTGACCTCTGTAGAATCTACTACCTTCCACATCACTGACCTCTGTGTAGAATCTACTACCTTCCACATCACTGACCTCTGTGTAGAATCCACTATCTTCCACATCACTGACCTCTGTAGAATCTACTACCTTCCACATCACTGACCTCTGTATAGAATCTACTACCTTCTACATCACTGACCTCTGTGTAGAATCTACTACCTTCCACATCACTGACCTCTGTGAAGAATCTACTAACTTCCACATCACTGACCTCTGTGAAGAATCTACTACCTTCCACATCACTGACCTCTGTGTAGAATCTACTACCTTCCACATCACTGACCTCTGTGTAGAATCTACTACCTTCCACATCACTGACCTCTGTGTAGAAACTACTACCTTCTACATCACTGACCTCTGTAGAATCTACTACCTTCCACATCACTGACCTCTGTAGAATCTACTACCTTCCACATCACTGAACTCTGTGTAGAATCTACTACCTTCCACATAACTTGACCTCTGTGTAGAATCTACTACCTTCCACATCACTGACCTCTGTAGAATCTACTACCTTCCACATCACTGACCTCTGTGTAGAATATACTAACTTCCACATCACTGACCTCTGTAGAATCTACTACCTTCCACATCACTGACCTCTGTAGAATCTACTACCTTCCACCTCACTGACCTCTGTAGAATCTACTACCTTCCACATCACTGACCTCTGTAGAAACTACTACCTTCCACATCACTGACCTCTGTAGAATCTACTACCTTCTACATCACTGACCTCTGTGAAGAATCTACTACCTTCCACATCACTGACCTCTGTGTAGAATCTACTACCTTCCATATCACTGACCTCTGTAGAAACTACTACCTTCTACATCACTGACCTCTGTGTAGAATCTACTACCTTCCACATCACTGACCTCTGTGTAGAATCTACTACCTTCCACATCACTGACCTCTGTGTAGAATCTACTACCTTCTACATCACTGACCTCTGTGTAGAATCTACTACCTTCCACATCACTGACCTCTGTGTAGAATCTACTACCTTCCACATCACTGACCTCTGTAGAATCTACTACCTTCCACATCACTGACCTCTGTGTAGAATCTACTACCTTCCACATCACTGACCTCTGTGTAGAATCTACTACCTTCCACATCACTGACCTCTGTGTAGAATCTACTACCTTCCACATCACTGACCTCTGTGTAGAATCTACTACCTTCCACATCACTGACCTCTGTAGAATCTACTACCTTCCACCTCACTGACCTCTGTGTAGAATCTACTACCTTCCACATCACTGACCTCTGTAGAATCTACTCCCTTCCACATCACTGACCTCTGTAGAATCTACTACCTTCCACATCACTGACCTCTGTGTAGAATCTACTACCTTCCACATCACTGACCTCTGTGTAGAATCTACTACCTTCCACATCACTGACCTCTGTGTAGAATCTACTACCTTCCACATCAATGACCTCTGTGTAGAATCTACTACCTTCCACATCACTGACCTCTGTAGAAACTACTACCTTCCACATCACTGACCTCTGTAGAAACTACTACCTTCCACATCACTGACCTCTGTAGAAACTACTACCTTCAACATCACTGACCTTTGTAGAATCTACTACCTTCTACATCACTGACCTCTGTGTAGAATCTACTACCTTCTACATCACTGACCTCTGTAGAATCTACTACCTTCCACATCACTGACCTCTGTAGAATCTACTACCTTCCACATCACTGAACTCTGTGTAGAATCTACTACCTTCCACATAACTGACCTCTGTGTAGAATCTACTACCTTCCACATCACTGACCTCTGTAGAATCTACTACCTTCCACATCACTGACCTCTGTGTAGAATATACTAACTTCCACATCACTGACCTCTGTAGAATCTACTACCTTCCACATCACTGACCTCTGTAGAATCTACTACCTTCCACCTCACTGACCTCTGTAGAATCTACTACCTTCCACATCACTGACCTCTGTAGAAACTACTACCTTCCACATCACTGACCTCTGTAGAATCTACTACCTTCTACATCACTGACCTCTGTGAAGAATCTACTACCTTCCACATCACTGACCTCTGTGTAGAATCTACTACCTTCCATATCACTGACCTCTGTAGAAACTACTACCTTCTACATCACTGACCTCTGTGTAGAATCTACTACCTTCCACATCACTGACCTCTGTGTAGAATCTACTACCTTCCACATCACTGACCTCTGTGTAGAATCTACTACCTTCTACATCACTGACCTCTGTGTAGAATCTACTACCTTCCACATCACTGACCTCTGTGTAGAATCTACTACCTTCCACATCACTGACCTCTGTAGAATCTACTACCTTCCACATCACTGACCTCTGTGTAGAATCTACTACCTTCCACATCACTGACCTCTGTGTAGAATCTACTACCTTCCACATCACTGACCTCTGTGTAGAATCTACTACCTTCCACATCACTGACCTCTGTGTAGAATCTACTACCTTCCACATCACTGACCTCTGTAGAATCTACTACCTTCCACCTCACTGACCTCTGTGTAGAATCTACTACCTTCCACATCACTGACCTCTGTAGAATCTACTCCCTTCCACATCACTGACCTCTGTAGAATCTACTACCTTCCACATCACTGACCTCTGTGTAGAATCTACTACCTTCCACATCACTGACCTCTGTGTAGAATCTACTACCTTCCACATCACTGACCTCTGTGTAGAATCTACTACCTTCCACATCAATGACCTCTGTGTAGAAACTACTACCTTCCACATCACTGACCTCTGTAGAAACTACTACCTTCCACATCACTGACCTCTGTAGAAACTACTACCTTCAACATCACTGACCTTTGTAGAATCTACTACCTTCTACATCACTGACCTCTGTGTAGAATCTACTACCTTCTACATCACTGACCTCTGTGTAGAATCTACTACCTTCTACATCACTGACCTCTGTAGAATCTACTACCTTCCACATCACTGACCTCTGTAGAATCTACATCACTGACCTCTGTATAGAATCGACTACCTTCCACATCACTGACCTCTGTGTAGAATCTACTACCTTCCACATCACTGACCTCTGTGTAGAATCGACTACCTTCCACATCACTGACCTCTGTGTAGAATCTACTACCTTCCACATCACTGACCTCTGTGTAGAATCTACTACCTTCTACATCACTGACCTCTGTAGAATCTACTACCTTCCACATCACTGACATCTGTAGAATCTACTACCTTCCACATCACTGACCTCTGTAGAATCTACTACCTTCTACATCACTGACCTCTGTAGAATCTACTACCTTCTACATCACTGACCTCTGTAGAATCTACTACCTTCCACATCACTGACCTCTGTGTAGAATCTACTACCTTCTACATCACTGACCTCTGTAGAATCTACTACCTTCCACATCACTGACCTCTGTAGAAACTACTACCTTCTACATCACTGACCTCTGTAGAATCTACTACCTTCCAACTCACTGACATCTGTGTAGAATCTACCACCTTCCACATCACTGACCTCTGTAGAATCTACTACCTTCCATATCACTGACCTCTGTAGAAACTACTACCTTCTACATCACTGACCTCTGTAGAATCTACTACCTTCCACCTCACTGACCTCTGTGTAGAATCTACTACCTTCCACATCACTGACCTCTGTAGAATCTACTCCCTTCCACATCACTGACCTCTGTAGAATCTACTACCTTCCACATCACTGACCTCTGTAGAATCTACTACCTTCCACATCACTGACCTCTGTAGAATCTACTACCTTCCACATCACTGACCTCTGTAGAATCTACTACCTTCCACATCACTGACCTCTGTAGAATCTACTACCTTCCACATCACTGACCTCTGTAGAATCTACTACCTTCCACATCACTGACCTCTGTAGAATCTACTACCTTCCAACTCACTGACCTCTGTGTAGAATCTACCACCTTCCACATCACTGACCTCTGTAGAATCTACTACCTTCCACATCACTGACCTCTGTAGAAACTACTACCTTCTACCTCACTGACCTCTGTAGAATCTACTACCTTCCACCTCACTGACCTCTGTGTAGAATCTACTACCTTCCACATCACTGACCTCTGTAGAATCTACTCCCTTCCACATCACTGACCTCTGTAGAATCTACTACCTTCCACATCACTGACCTCTGTGTAGAATCTACTACCTTCCACATCACTGACCTCTGTAGAATCTACTACCTTCCACCTCACTGACCTCTGTGTAGAATCTACTACCTTCCACATCACTGACCTCTGTGTAGAATCTACTACCTTCCACATCACTGACCTCTGTGTAGAATCTACTACCTTCCACATCACTGACCTCTGTGTAGAATCTACTACCTTCCACATCACTGACCTCTGTAGAATCTACTACCTTCCACCTCACTGACCTCTGTGTAGAATCTACTACCTTCCACATCACTGACCTCTGTAGAATCTACTCCCTTCCACATCACTGACCTCTGTAGAATCTACTACCTTCCACATCACTGACCTCTGTGTAGAATCTACTACCTTCCACATCACTGACCTCTGTGTAGAATCTACTACCTTCCACATCACTGACCTCTGTGTAGAATCTACTACCTTCCACATCAATGACCTCTGTGTAGAAACTACTACCTTCCACATCACTGACCTCTGTAGAAACTACTACCTTCCACATCACTGACCTCTGTAGAAACTACTACCTTCAACATCACTGACCTTTGTAGAATCTACTACCTTCTACATCACTGACCTCTGTGTAGAATCTACTACCTTCTACATCACTGACCTCTGTAGAATCTACTACCTTCCACATCACTGACCTCTGTAGAATCTACTACCTTCCACATCACTGAACTCTGTGTAGAATCTACTACCTTCCACATAACTGACCTCTGTGTAGAATCTACTACCTTCCACATCACTGACCTCTGTAGAATCTACTACCTTCCACATCACTGACCTCTGTGTAGAATATACTAACTTCCACATCACTGACCTCTGTAGAATCTACTACCTTCCACATCACTGACCTCTGTAGAATCTACTACCTTCCACCTCACTGACCTCTGTAGAATCTACTACCTTCCACATCACTGACCTCTGTAGAAACTACTACCTTCCACATCACTGACCTCTGTAGAATCTACTACCTTCTACATCACTGACCTCTGTGAAGAATCTACTACCTTCCACATCACTGACCTCTGTGTAGAATCTACTACCTTCCATATCACTGACCTCTGTAGAAACTACTACCTTCTACATCACTGACCTCTGTGTAGAATCTACTACCTTCCACATCACTGACCTCTGTGTAGAATCTACTACCTTCCACATCACTGACCTCTGTGTAGAATCTACTACCTTCTACATCACTGACCTCTGTGTAGAATCTACTACCTTCCACATCACTGACCTCTGTGTAGAATCTACTACCTTCCACATCACTGACCTCTGTAGAATCTACTACCTTCCACATCACTGACCTCTGTGTAGAATCTACTACCTTCCACATCACTGACCTCTGTGTAGAATCTACTACCTTCCACATCACTGACCTCTGTGTAGAATCTACTACCTTCCACATCACTGACCTCTGTGTAGAATCTACTACCTTCCACATCACTGACCTCTGTAGAATCTACTACCTTCCACCTCACTGACCTCTGTGTAGAATCTACTACCTTCCACATCACTGACCTCTGTAGAATCTACTCCCTTCCACATCACTGACCTCTGTAGAATCTACTACCTTCCACATCACTGACCTCTGTGTAGAATCTACTACCTTCCACATCACTGACCTCTGTGTAGAATCTACTACCTTCCACATCACTGACCTCTGTGTAGAATCTACTACCTTCCACATCAATGACCTCTGTGTAGAAACTACTACCTTCCACATCACTGACCTCTGTAGAAACTACTACCTTCCACATCACTGACCTCTGTAGAAACTACTACCTTCAACATCACTGACCTTTGTAGAATCTACTACCTTCTACATCACTGACCTCTGTGTAGAATCTACTACCTTCTACATCACTGACCTCTGTGTAGAATCTACTACCTTCTACATCACTGA
The DNA here is from genome assembly GCF_965601325.2 of Salmo salar. Classification (NCBI taxonomy): domain Eukaryota; kingdom Metazoa; phylum Chordata; class Actinopteri; order Salmoniformes; family Salmonidae; genus Salmo; species Salmo salar. The sequence goes on from NC_138316.1 coordinate 43,876,278, forward strand.
CCTCTGTAGAATCTACTACCTTCCACATCACTGACCTCTGTAGAATCTACATCACTGACCTCTGTATAGAATCGACTACCTTCCACATCACTGACCTCTGTGTAGAATCTACTACCTTCCACATCACTGACCTCTGTGTAGAATCGACTACCTTCCACATCACTGACCTCTGTGTAGAATCTACTACCTTCCACATCACTGACCTCTGTGTAGAATCTACTACCTTCTACATCACTGACCTCTGTAGAATCTACTACCTTCCACATCACTGACATCTGTAGAATCTACTACCTTCCACATCACTGACCTCTGTAGAATCTACTACCTTCTACATCACTGACCTCTGTAGAATCTACTACCTTCTACATCACTGACCTCTGTAGAATCTACTACCTTCCACATCACTGACCTCTGTGTAGAATCTACTACCTTCTACATCACTGACCTCTGTAGAATCTACTACCTTCCACATCACTGACCTCTGTAGAAACTACTACCTTCTACATCACTGACCTCTGTAGAATCTACTACCTTCCAACTCACTGACATCTGTGTAGAATCTACCACCTTCCACATCACTGACCTCTGTAGAATCTACTACCTTCCATATCACTGACCTCTGTAGAAACTACTACCTTCTACATCACTGACCTCTGTAGAATCTACTACCTTCCACCTCACTGACCTCTGTGTAGAATCTACTACCTTCCACATCACTGACCTCTGTAGAATCTACTCCCTTCCACATCACTGACCTCTGTAGAATCTACTACCTTCCACATCACTGACCTCTGTAGAATCTACTACCTTCCACATCACTGACCTCTGTAGAATCTACTACCTTCCACATCACTGACCTCTGTAGAATCTACTACCTTCCACATCACTGACCTCTGTAGAATCTACTACCTTCCACATCACTGACCTCTGTAGAATCTACTACCTTCCACATCACTGACCTCTGTAGAATCTACTACCTTCCAACTCACTGACCTCTGTGTAGAATCTACCACCTTCCACATCACTGACCTCTGTAGAATCTACTACCTTCCACATCACTGACCTCTGTAGAAACTACTACCTTCTACCTCACTGACCTCTGTAGAATCTACTACCTTCCACCTCACTGACCTCTGTGTAGAATCTACTACCTTCCACATCACTGACCTCTGTAGAATCTACTCCCTTCCACATCACTGACCTCTGTAGAATCTACTACCTTCCACATCACTGACCTCTGTGTAGAATCTACTACCTTCCACATCACTGACCTCTGTAGAATCTACTACCTTCCACATCACTGACCTCTGTAGAATCTACTACCTTCCACATCACTGACCTCTGTAGAATCTACTACCTTCCACATCACTGACCTCTGTAGAAACTACTACCTTCTACATCACTGACCTCTGTAGAATCTACTACCTTCCACATCACTGACCTCTGTAGGATCTACTACCTTCCACATCACTGACCTCTGTAGAAACTACTACCTTCCACATCACTGACCTCTGTAGAATCTACTACCTTCTACATCACTGACCTCTGTGTAGAATCTACTACCTTCCACATCACTGACCTCTGTAGAATCTACTACCTTCTACATCACTGACCTCTGTGTAGAATCTACTACCTTCCACATCACTGACCTCTGTGTAGAATCTACTATCTTCCATATCACTGACCTCTGTAGAAACTACTACCTTCTACATCACTGACCTCTGTGTAGAATCTACTACCTTCCACATCACTGACCTCTGTGTAGAATCTATTACCTTCCATATCACTGACCTCTGTAGAAACTACTACCTTCCACATCACTGACCTCTGTAGAATCTACTACCTTCCACATCACTGACCTCTGTAGAATCTACTACCTTTCACATTACTGACCTCTGTGTAGAATCTACTACCTTCTACATCACTGACCTCTGTGTAGAATCTACTACCTTCTACATCACTGACCTCTGTGTAGAATCTACTACCTTCCACATCACTGACCTCTGTAGAATCTACTACCTTCCACATCACTGACCTCTGTGTAGAATCTACTACCTTCCACATCACTGACCTCTGTGTAGAATCTACTACCTTCCACATCACTGACCTCTGTGTAGAATCTACTACCTTCCACATCACTGACCTCTGTGTAGAATCTACTACCTTCCACATCACTGACCTCTGTGTAGAATCTACTACCTTCCACATCACTGACCTCTGTGTAGAATCCACTATCTTCCACATCACTGACCTCTGTAGAATCTACTACCTTCCACATCACTGACCTCTGTATAGAATCTACTACCTTCTACATCACTGACCTCTGTGTAGAATCTACTACCTTCCACATCACTGACCTCTGTGAAGAATCTACTACCTTCCACATCACTGAACTCTGTGAAGAATCTACTAACTTCCACATCACTGACCTCTGTGAAGAATCTACTACCTTCCACATCACTGACCTCTGTGTAGAATCTACTACCTTCCACATCACTGACCTCTGTGTAGAATCTACTACCTTCCACATCACTGACCTCTGTGTAGAAACTACTACCTTCTACATCACTGACCTCTGTAGAATCTACTACCTTCCACATCACTGACCTCTGTAGAATCTACTACCTTCCACATCACTGAACTCTGTGTAGAATCTACTACCTTCCACATCACTGACCTATGTGTACAATCTACTACCTTCCACATCACTGACCTCTGTAGAATCTACTACCTTCCACATCACTGACCTCTGTGTAGAATATACTAACTTCCACATCACTGACCTCTGTAGAATCTACTACCTTCCACATCACTGACCTCTGTAGAATCTACTACCTTCCACCTCACTGACCTCTGTAGAATCTACTACGTTCCACATCACTGACCTCTGTAGAAACTACTACCTTCCACATCACTGACCTCTGTAGAATCTACTACCTTCCACATCACTGACCTCTGTGTAGAATCTACTACCTTCCACATCACTGACCTCTGTGTAGAATCTACTACCTTCCACATCACTGACCTCTGTAGAAACTACTACCTTCCACATCACTGACCTCTGTGTAGAATCTACTACCTTCCACATCACTGACCTCTGTGTAGAATCTACTACCTTCCACATCACTGACCTCTGTGTAGAATCTACTACCTTCTAAATCACTGACCTCTGTGTAGAATCTACTACCTTCCACATCACTGACCTCTGTGTAGAATCTACTACCTTCCACATCACTGACCTCTGTGTAGAATCTACTACCTTCCACATCACTGACCTCTGTAGAATCTACTACCTTCCACATCACTGACCTCTGTGTAGAATCTACTACCTTCCACATCACTGACCTCTGTATAGAATCTACTACCTTCCACATCACTGACCTCTGTGTAGAATCTACTACCTTCCACATCACTGACCTCTGTGTAGAATCTACTACCTTCCACATCACTGACCTCTGTGTAGAATCTACTACCTTCCACATCACTGACCTCTGTGTAGAATCTACTATCTTCCACAACACTGACCTCTGTAGAATCTACTACCTTCCACATCACTGACCTCTGTAGAATCTACTACCTTCCACATCACTGACCTCTGTAGAATCTACTACCTTCCACATCACTGACCTCTGTAGAATCTACTACCTTCCACATCACTGACCTCTGTATAGAATCTACTACCTTCTACATCACTGACCTCTGTGTAGAATCTACTACCTTCCACATCACTGACCTCTGTGAAGAATCTACTGCCTTCCACATCACTGACCTCTGTGAAGAATCTACTACCTTCCACATCACTGACCTCTGTAGAAACTACTACCTTCCACATCACTGACCTCTGTAGAAACTACTACCTTCAACATCACTGACCTTTGTAGAATCTACTACCTTCTACATCACTGACCTCTGTGTAGAATCTACTACCTTCTACATCACTGACCTCTGTGTAGAATCTACTACCTTCCACATCACTGACCTCTGTATAGAATCTACTACCTTCTACATCACTGACCTCTGTGTAGAATCTACTACCTTCCACATCACTGACCTCTGTGAAGAATCTACTACCTTCCACATCACTGACCTCTGTGAAGAATCTACTACCTTCCACATCACTGACCTCTGTAGAAACTACTACCTTCCACATCACTGACCTCTGTAGAAACTACTACCTTCAACATCACTGACCTTTGTAGAATCTACTACCTTCTACATCACTGACCTCTGTGTAGAATCTACTACCTTCTACATCACTGACCTCTGTGTAGAATCTACTACCTTCTACATCACTGACCTCTGTAGAATCTACTACCTTCCACATCACTGACCTCTGTAGAATCTACATCACTGACCTCTGTATAGAATCGACTACCTTCCACATCACTGACCTCTGTGTAGAATCTACTACCTTCTACATCACTGACCTCTGTAGAATCTACTACCTTCCACATCACTGACCTCTGTAGAATCTACTACCTTCCACATCACTGACCTCTGTAGAATCTACTACCTTCTACATCACTGACCTCTGTAGAATCTACTACCTTCTACATCACTGACCTCTGTAGAATCTACTACCTTCCACATCACTGACCTCTGTGTAGAATCTACTACCTTCTACATCACTGACCTCTGTGTAGAATCTACTACCTTCCACATCACTGACCTCTGTAGAATCTACTACCTTCCACCTCACTGACCTCTGTAGAAACTACTACCTTCTACATCACTGACCTCTGTAGAAACTACTACCTTCTACATCACTGACCTCTGTAGAATCTACTACCTTCCACATCACTGACCTCTGTAGAAACTACTACCTTCTATATCACTGACCTCTGTAGAATCTACTACCTTCCACCTCACTGACCTCTGTAGAAACTACTACCTTCTACATCACTGACCTCTGTAGAATCTACTACCTTCCACCTCACTGATCTCTGTGTAGAATCTACTACCTTCCACATCACTGACCTCTGTGTAGAATCTACTACCTTCCACATCACTGAACTCTGTGTAGAATCTACTACCTTCCACATCACTGACCTCTGTGTAGAATCTACTACCTTCCACATCACTGACCTCTGTAGAATCTACTACCTTCCACATCACTGACCTCTGTGTAGAATCTACTACCTTCCACATCACTGACCTCTGTATAGAATCTACTACCTTCCACATCACTGACCTCTGTGTAGAATCTACTATCTTCCACATCACTGACCTCTGTGTAGAATCTACTACCTTCCACATCACTGACCTCTGTGTAGAATCCACTATCTTCCACATCACTGACCTCTGTAGAATCTACTACCTTCCACATCACTGACCTCTGTATAGAATCTACTACCTTCTACATCACTGACCTCTGTGTAGAATCTACTACCTTCCACATCACTGACCTCTGTGAAGAATCTACTAACTTCCACATCACTGACCTCTGTGAAGAATCTACTACCTTCCACATCACTGACCTCTGTGTAGAATCTACTACCTTCCACATCACTGACCTCTGTGTAGAATCTACTACCTTCCACATCACTGACCTCTGTGTAGAAACTACTACCTTCTACATCACTGACCTCTGTAGAATCTACTACCTTCCACATCACTGACCTCTGTAGAATCTACTACCTTCCACATCACTGAACTCTGTAGAAACTACTACCTTCTACATCACTGACCTCTGTGTAGAATCTACTACCTTCCACATCACTGACCTCTGTGTAGAAACTACTACCTTCCACATCACTGACCTCTGTAGAAACTACTACCTTCCACATCACTGACCTCTGTAGAAACTACTACCTTCAACATCACTGACCTTTGTAGAATCTACTACCTTCTACATCACTGACCTCTGTGTAGAATCTACTACCTTCCACATCACTGACCTCTGTAGAATCTACATCACTGACCTCTGTATAGAATCGACTACCTTCCACATCACTGACCTCTGTGTAGAATCTACTACCTTCTACATCACTGACCTCTGTGTAGAATCTACTACCTTCCACATCACTGACCTCTGTGTAGAATCGACTACCTTCCACATCACTGACCTCTGTAGAATCTACTACCTTCCACATCACTGACCTCTGTAGAATCTACTACCTTCCACATCACTGACCTCTGTGTAGAATCGACTACCTTCCACATCACTGACCTCTGTAGAATCTACTACCTTCCACATCACTGACCTCTGTAGAATCTACTACCTTCCACATCACTGACCTCTGTAGAATCTACTACCTTCTACATCACTGACCTCTGTAGAATCTACTACCTTCTACATCACTGACCTCTGTAGAATCTACTACCTTCTACATCACTGACCTCTGTAGAATCTACTACCTTCCACATCACTGACCTCTGTGTAGAATCTACTACCTTCTACATCACTGACCTCTGTGTAGAATCTACTACCTTCTACATCACTGACCTCTGTGTAGAATCTACTACCTTCCACATCACTGACCTCTGTAGAATCTACTACCTTCCACCTCACTGACCTCTGTAGAAACTACTACCTTCTACATCACTGACCTCTGTAGAAACTACTACCTTCTACATCACTGACCTCTGTAGAATCTACTACCTTCCACATCACTGACCTCTGTAGAAACTACTACCTTCTATATCACTGACCTCTGTAGAATCTACTACCTTCCACCTCACTGACCTCTGTGTAGAATCTACTACCTTCCACATCACTGACCTCTGTAGAATCTACTACCTTCCACATCACTGACCTCTGTAGAAACTACTACCTTCTACATCACTGACCTCTGTAGAATCTACTACCTTCCACCTCACTGACCTCTGTGTAGAATCTACTACCTTCCACATCACTGACCTCTGTGTAGAATCTACTACCTTCCACATCACTGAACTCTGTGTAGAATCTACTACCTTCCACATCACTGACCTCTGTGTAGAATCTACTACCTTCCACATCACTGACCTCTGTAGAATCTACTACCTTCCACATCACTGACCTCTGTGTAGAATCTACTACCTTCCACATCACTGACCTCTGTATAGAATCTACTACCTTCCACATCACTGACCTCTGTGTAGAATCTACTATCTTCCACATCACTGACCTCTGTGTAGAATCTACTACCTTCCACATCACTGACCTCTGTAGAAACTACTACCTTCTACATCACTGACCTCTGTAGAATCTACTACCTTCCACCTCACTGACCTCTGTGTAGAATCTACTACCTTCCACATCACTGACCTCTGTGTAGAATCTACTACCTTCCACATCACTGAACTCTGTGTAGAATCTACTACCTTCCACATCACTGACCTCTGTGTAGAATCTACTACCTTCCACATCACTGACCTCTGTAGAATCTACTACCTTCTACATCACTGACCTCTGTAGAATCTACTACCTTCCACCTCACTGACCTCTGTGTAGAATCTACTACCTTCCACATCACTGACCTCTGTGTAGAATCTACTACCTTCCACATCACTGAACTCTGTGTAGAATCTACTACCTTCCACATCACTGACCTCTGTGTAGAATCTACTACCTTCCACATCACTGACCTCTGTAGAATCTACTACCTTCCACATCACTGACCTCTGTGTAGAATCTACTACCTTCCACATCACTGACCTCTGTAGAATCTACTACCTTCTACATCACTGACCTCTGTAGAATCTACTACCTTCTACATCACTGACCTCTGTAGAATCTACTACCTTCCACATCACTGACCTCTGTAGAAACTACTACCTTCTACATCACTGACCTCTGTAGAATCTACTACCTTCCACCTCACTGACCTCTGTGTAGAATCTACTACCTTCCACATCACTGACCTCTGTAGAATCTACTACCTTCCACATCACTGACCTCTGTAGAAACTACTACCTTCTACATCACTGACCTCTGTAGAATCTACTACCTTCCACATCACTGACCTCTGTGTAGAATCTACTACCTTCCACATCACTGACCTCTGTAGAATCTACTACCTTCCACATCACTGACCTCTGTAGAATCTACTACCTTCCACATCACTGACCTCTGTAGAATCTACTACCTTCCACATCACTGACCTCTGTAGAATCTACTATCTTCAACATCACTGACCTCTGTAGACTCTACTACCTTCCACATCACTGACCTCTGTAGAATCTACTACCTTCCACATCACTGACCTCTGTAGAAACTACTACCTTCTACATCACTGACCTCAGTAGAATCTACTACCTTCCACATCACTGAACTCTGTGTAGAATCTACTACCTTCCACATCACTGAACTCTGTGTAGAATCTACTACCTTCCACATCACTGAACTCTGTGTAGAATCTACTACCTTCCACATCACTGACCTCTGTGTAGAATCTACTACCTTCCACATCACTGACCTCTGTAGAATCTACTACCTTCCACATCACTGACCTCTGTGTAGAATCTACTACCTTCCACATCACTGACCTCTGTATAGAATCTACTACCTTCCACATCACTGACCTCTGTGTAGAATCTACTATCTTCCACATCACTGACCTCTGTGTAGAATCTACTACCTTCCACATCACTGACCTCTGTGTAGAATCCACTATCTTCCACATCACTGACCTCTGTAGAATCTACTACCTTCCACATCACTGACCTCTGTATAGAATCTACTACCTTCTACATCACTGACCTCTGTGTAGAATCTACTACCTTCCACATCACTGACCTCTGTGAAGAATCTACTAACTTCCACATCCCTGACCTCTGTGAAGAATCTACTACCTTCCACATCACTGACCTCTGTGTAGAATCTACTACCTTCCACATCACTGACCTCTGTGTAGAATCTACTACCTTCCACATCACTGACCTCTGTGTAGAAACTACTACCTTCTACATCACTGACCTCTGTGTAGAATCTACTACCTTCCACATCACTGACCTCTGTGAAGAATCTACTACCTTCCACATCACTGACCTCTGTGAAGAATCTACTACCTTCCACATCACTGACCTCTGTAGAAACTACTACCTTCCACATCACTGACCTCTGTAGAAACTACTACCTTCAACATCACTGACCTTTGTAGAATCTACTACCTTCTACATCACTGACCTCTGTGTAGAATCTACTACCTTCTACATCACTGACCTCTGTGTAGAATCTACTACCTTCTACATCACTGACCTCTGTAGAATCTACTACCTTCCACATCACTGACCTCTGTAGAATCTACATCACTGACCTCTGTATAGAATCGACTACCTTCCACATCACTGACCTCTGTGTAGAATCTACTACCTTCTACATCACTGACCTCTGTAGAATCTACTACCTTCCACATCACTGACCTCTGTAGAATCTACTACCTTCCACATCACTGACCTCTGTAGAATCTACTACCTTCTACATCACTGACCTCTGTAGAATCTACTACCTTCTACATCACTGACCTCTGTAGAATCTACTACCTTCCACATCACTGACCTCTGTGTAGAATCTACTACCTTCTACATCACTGACCTCTGTGTAGAATCTACTACCTTCCACATCACTGACCTCTGTAGAATCTACTACCTTCCACCTCACTGACCTCTGTAGAAACTACTACCTTCTACATCACTGACCTCTGTAGAAACTACTACCTTCTACATCACTGACCTCTGTAGAATCTACTACCTTCCACATCACTGACCTCTGTAGAAACTACTACCTTCTATATCACTGACCTCTGTAGAATCTACTACCTTCCACCTCACTGACCTCTGTGTAGAATCTACTACCTTCCACATCACTGACCTCTGTAGAATCTACTACCTTCCACATCACTGACCTCTGTAGAAACTACTACCTTCTACATCACTGACCTCTGTAGAATCTACTACCTTCCACCTCACTGACCTCTGTGTAGAATTTACTACCTTCCACATCACTGACCTCTGTGTAGAATCTACTACCTTCCACATCAATGAACTCTGTGTAGAATCTACTACCTTCCACATCACTGACCTCTGTGTAGAATCTACTACCTTCCACATCACTGACCTCTGTAGAATCTACTACCTTCCACATCACTGACCTCTGTGTAGAATCTACTACCTTCCACATCACTGACCTCTGTATAGAATCTACTACCTTCCACATCACTGACCTCTGTGTAGAATCTACTATCTTCCACATCACTGACCTCTGTGTAGAATCTACTACCTTCCACATCACTGACCTCTGTGTAGAATCCACTATCTTCCACATCACTGACCTCTGTAGAATCTACTACCTTCCACATCACTGACCTCTGTATAGAATCTACTACCTTCTACATCACTGACCTCTGTGTAGAATCTACTACCTTCCACATCACTGACCTCTGTGAAGAATCTACTAACTTCCACATCACTGACCTCTGTGAAGAATCTACTACCTTCCACATCACTGACCTCTGTGTAGAATCTACTACCTTCCACATCACTGACCTCTGTGTAGAATCTACTACCTTCCACATCACTGACCTCTGTGTAGAAACTACTACCTTCTACATCACTGACCTCTGTAGAATCTACTACCTTCCACATCACTGACCTCTGTAGAATCTACTACCTTCCACATCACTGAACTCTGTAGAAACTACTACCTTCAACATCACTGACCTTTGTAGAATCTACTACCTTCTACATCACTGACCTCTGTAGAATCTACTACCTTCCACATCACTGACCTCTGTAGAATCTACTACCTTCTACATCACTGACCTCTGTAGAATCTACATCACTGACCTCTGTATAGAATCGACTACCTTCCACATCACTGACCTCTGTGTAGAATCTACTACCTTCTACATCACTGACCTCTGTGTAGAATCTACTACCTTCCACATCACTGACCTCTGTGTAGAATCGACTACCTTCCACATCACTGACCTCTGTAGAATCTACTACCTTCCACATCACTGACCTCTGTAGAATCTACTACCTTCCACATCACTGACCTCTGTGTAGAATCGACTACCTTCCACATCACTGACCTCTGTAGAATCTACTACCTTCCACATCACTGACCTCTGTAGAATCTACTACCTTCCACATCACTGACCTCTGTAGAATCTACTACCTTCTACATCACTGACCTCTGTAGAATCTACTACCTTCCACATCACTGACCTCTGTAGAATCTACTACCTTCTACATCACTGACCTCTGTAGAATCTACATCACTGACCTCTGTAGAATCTACTACCTTCCACATCACTGACCTCTGTGTAGAATCTACTACCTTCTACATCACTGACCTCTGTGTAGAATCTACTACCTTCCACATCACTGACCTCTGTAGAATCTACTACCTTCCACCTCACTGACCTCTGTAGAAACTACTACCTTCTACATCACTGACCTCTGTAGAAACTACTACCTTCTACATCACTGACCTCTGTAGAATCTACTACCTTCCACATCACTGACCTCTGTAGAAACTACTACCTTCTATATCACTGACCTCTGTAGAATCTACTACCTTCCACCTCACTGACCTCTGTGTAGAATCTACTACCTTCCACATCACTGACCTCTGTAGAATCTACTACCTTCCACATCACTGACCTCTGTAGAAACTACTACCTTCTACATCACTGACCTCTGTAGAATCTACTACCTTCCACCTCACTGACCTCTGTGTAGAATCTACTACCTTCCACATCACTGACCTCTGTGTAGAATCTACTACCTTCCACATCACTGAACTCTGTGTAGAATCTACTACCTTCCACATCACTGACTCTGTGTAGAATCTACTACCTTCCACATCACTGACCTCTGTAGAATCTACTACCTTCCACATCACTGACCTCTGTGTAGAATCTACTACCTTCCACATCACTGACCTCTGTATAGAATCTACTACCTTCCACATCACTGACCTCTGTGTAGAATCTACTATCTTCCACATCACTGACCTCTGTGTAGAATCTACTACCTTCCACATCACTGACCTCTGTAGAAACTACTACCTTCTACATCACTGACCTCTGTAGAATCTACTACCTTCCACCTCACTGACCTCTGTGTAGAATCTACTACCTTCCACATCACTGACCTCTGTGTAGAATCTACTACCTTCCACATCACTGAACTCTGTGTAGAATCTACTACCTTCCACATCACTGACCTCTGTGTAGAATCTACTACCTTCCACATCACTGACCTCTGTAGAATCTACTACCTTCCACATCACTGACCTCTGTGTAGAATCTACTACCTTCCACATCACTGACCTCTGTAGAATCTACTACCTTCTACATCACTGACCTCTGTAGAATCTACTACCTTCTACATCACTGACCTCTGTAGAATCTACTACCTTCCACATCACTGACCTCTGTAGAAACTACTACCTTCTACATCACTGACCTCTGTAGAATCTACTACCTTCCACCTCACTGACCTCTGTGTAGAATCTACTACCTTCCACATCACTGACCTCTGTAGAATCTACTACCTTCCACATCACTGACCTCTGTAGAAACTACTACCTTCTACATCACTGACCTCTGTAGAATCTACTACCTTCCACATCACTGACCTCTGTGTAGAATCTACTACCTTCCACATCACTGACCTCTGTAGAATCTACTACCTTCCACATCACTGACCTCTGTAGAATCTACTACCTTCCACATCACTGACCTCTGTAGAATCTACTACCTTCCACATCACTGACCTCTGTAGAATCTACTATCTTCAACATCACTGACCTCTGTAGACTCTACTACCTTCCACATCACTGACCTCTGTAGAATCTACTACCTTCCACATCACTGACCTCTGTAGAAACTACTACCTTCTACATCACTGACCTCAGTAGAATCTACTACCTTCCACATCACTGACCTCTGTAGAATCTACTACCTTCCACATCACTGAACTCTGTGTAGAATCTACTACCTTCCACATCACTGAACTCTGTGTAGAATCTACTACCTTCCACATCACTGACCTCTGTGTAGAATCTACTACCTTCCACATCACTGACCTCTGTAGAATCTACTACCTTCCACATCACTGACCTCTGTGTAGAATCTACTACCTTCCACATCACTGACCTCTGTATAGAATCTACTACCTTCCACATCACTGACCTCTGTGTAGAATCTACTATCTTCCACATCACTGACCTCTGTGTAGAATCTACTACCTTCCACATCACTGACCTCTGTGTAGAATCCACTATCTTCCACATCACTGACCTCTGTAGAATCTACTACCTTCCACATCACTGACCTCTGTATAGAATCTACTACCTTCTACATCACTGACCTCTGTGTAGAATCTACTACCTTCCACATCACTGACCTCTGTATAGAATCGACTACCTTCCACATCACTGACCTCTGTGTAGAATCTACTACCTTCTACATCACTGACCTCTGTGTAGAATCTACTACCTTCCACATCACTGACCTCTGTGTAGAATCGACTACCTTCCACATCACTGACCTCTGTAGAATCTACTACCTTCCACATCACTGACCTCTGTAGAATCTACTACCTTCCACATCACTGACCTCTGTAGAATCTACTACCTTCCACATCACTGACCTCTGTGTAGAATCGACTACCTTCCACATCACTGACCTCTGTAGAATCTACTACCTTCCACATCACTGACCTCTGTAGAATCTACTACCTTCCACATCACTGACCTCTGTAGAATCTACTACCTTCTACATCACTGACCTCTGTAGAATCTACTACCTTCCACATCACTGACCTCTGTAGAATCTACTACCTTCTACATCACTGACCTCTGTAGAATCTACTACCTTCTACATCACTGACCTCTGTAGAATCTACTACCTTCCACATCACTGACCTCTGTGTAGAATCGACTACCTTCTACATCACTGACCTCTGTGTAGAATCTACTACCTTCCACATCACTGACCTCTGTAGAATCTACTACCTTCCACCTCACTGACCTCTGTAGAAACTACTACCTTCTACATCACTGACCTCTGTAGAAACTACTACCTTCTACATCACTGACCTCTGTAGAATCTACTACCTTCCACATCACTGACCTCTGTAGAAACTACTACCTTCTATATCACTGACCTCTGTAGAATCTACTACCTTCCACCTCACTGACCTCTGTGTAGAATCTACTACCTTCCACATCACTGACCTCTGTAGAATCTACTACCTTCCACATCACTGACCTCTGTAGAAACTACTACCTTCTACATCACTGACCTCTGTAGAATCTACTACCTTCCACCTCACTGACCTCTGTGTAGAATCTACTACCTTCCACATCACTGACCTCTGTGTAGAATCTACTACCTTCCACATCACTGAACTCTGTGTAGGATCTACTACCTTCCACATCACTGACCTCTGTGTAGAATCTACTACCTTCCACATCACTGACCTCTGTAGAATCTACTACCTTCCACATCACTGACCTCTGTGTAGAATCTACTACCTTCCACATCACTGACCTCTGTATAGAATCTACTACCTTCCACATCACTGACCTCTGTGTAGAATCTACTATCTTCCACATCACTGAACTCTGTGTAGAATCTACTACCTTCCACATCACTGACCTCTGTGTAGAATCTACTACCTTCTACATCACTGACCTCTGTAGAATCTACTACCTTCCACCTCACTGACCTCTGTGTAGAATCTACTACCTTCCACATCACTGACCTCTGTAGAATCTACTACCTTCCACATCACTGACCTCTGTAGAAACTACTACCTTCTACATCACTGACCTCTGTAGAATCTACTACCTTCCACATCACTGACCTCTGTGTAGAATCTACTACCTTCCACATCACTGACCTCTGTAGAATCTACTACCTTCCACATCACTGACCTCTGTAGAATCTACTACCTTCCACATCACTGACCTCTGTAGAATCTACTACCTTCCACATCACTGACCTCTGTAGAAACTACTACCTTCTACATCACTGACCTCAGTAGAATCGACTACCTTCCACATCACTGACCTCTGTAGAATCTACTACCTTCCACATCACTGAACTCTGTGTAGAATCTACTACCTTCCACATCACTGAACTCTGTGTAGAATCTACTACCTTCCACATCACTGACCTCTGTGTAGAATCTACTACCTTCCAAAACACTGACCTCTGTATAGAATCTACTACCTTCCACATCACTGACCTCTGTGTAGAATCTACTATCTTCCACATCACTGACCTCTGTGTAGAATCTACTACCTTCCACATCACTGACCTCTGTGTAGAATCCACTATCTTCCACATCACTGACCTCTGTAGAATCTACTACCTTCCACATCACTGACCTCTGTATAGAATCTACTACCTTCTACATCACTGACCTCTGTGTAGAATCTACTACCTTCCACATCACTGACCTCTGTGAAGAATCTACTAACTTCCACATCCCTGACCTCTGTGAAGAATCTACTACCTTCCACATCACTGACCTCTGTGTAGAATCTACTACCTTCCACATCACTGACCTCTGTGTAGAATCTACTACCTTCCACATCACTGACCTCTGTGTAGAAACTACTACCTTCCACATCACTGACCTCTGTAGAAACTACTACCTTCCACATCACTGACCTCTGTAGAAACTACTACCTTCAACATCACTGACCTTTGTAGAATCTACTACCTTCTACATCACTGACCTCTGTGTAGAATCTACTACCTTCCACATCACTGACCTCTGTAGAATCTACATCACTGACCTCTGTATAGAATCGACTACCTTCCACATCACTGACCTCTGTGTAGAATCTACTACCTTCTACATTACTGACCTCTGTGTAGAATCTACTACCTTCCACATCACTGACCTCTGTGTAGAATCGACTACCTTCCACATCACTGACCTCTGTGTAGAATCTACTACCTTCCACATCACTGACCTCTGTGTAGAATCTACTACCTTCTACATCACTGACCTCTGTAGAATCTACTACCTTCCACATCACTGACCTCTGTAGAATCTACTACCTTCCACATCACTGACCTCTGTAGAATCTACTACCTTCTACATCACTGACCTCTGTAGAATCTACTACCTTCTACATCACTGACCTCTGTAGAATCTACTACCTTCCACATCACTGACCTCTGTGTAGAATCTACTACCTTCTACATCACTGACCTCTGTGTAGAATCTACTACCTTCCACATCACTGACCTCTGTAGAATCTACTACCTTCCACCTCACTGACCTCTGTAGAAACTACTACCTTCCACATCACTGACCTCTGTAGAATCTACTACCTTCTACATCACTGACCTCTGTAGAATCTACTACCTTCCACATCACTGACCTCTGTAGAAACTACTACCTTCTACATCACTGACCTCTGTAGAATCTACTACCTTCCACCTCACTGACCTCTGTGTAGAATCTACTACCTTCCACATCACTGACCTCTGTAGAATCTACTACCTTCCACATCACTGACCTCTGTAGAAACTACTACCTTCTACATCACTGACCTCTGTAGAATCTACTACCTTCCACATCACTGACCTCTGTAGAATCTACTACCTTCCACATCACTGACCTCTGTAGAATCTACTATCTTCCACATCACTGACCTCTGTAGACTCTACTACCTTCCACATCACTGACCTCTGTAGAATCTACTACCTTCCACATCACTGACCTCTGTAGAAACTACTACCTTCTACATCACTGACCTCAGTAGAATCTACTACCTTCCACATCACTGACCTCTGTAGAATCTACTACCTTCCACATCACTGAACTCTGTGTAGAATCTACTACCTTCCACATCACTGACCTCTGTGTAGAATCTACTACCTTCCACATCACTGACCTCTGTGTAGAATCTACTACCTTCCACATCACTGACCTCTGTGTAGAATCTACTACCTTCCACATCACTGACCTCTGTAGAATCTACTACCTTCCACATCACTGACCTCTGTGTAGAATATACTACCTTCCACATCACTGACCTCTGTAGAATCTACTACCTTCCACATAACTGACCTCTGTAGAATCTACTACCTTCCACCTCACTGACCTCTGTAGAATCTACTACCTTCCACATCACTGACCTCTGTAGAAACTACTACCTTCCACATCACTGACCTCTGTAGAATCTACTACCTTCTACATCACTGACCTCTGTGTAGAATCTACTACCTTCCACATCACTGACCTCTGTGTAGAATCTACTACCTTCCATATCACTGACCTCTGTAGAAACTACTACCTTCTACATCACTGACCTCTGTGTAGAATCTACTACCTTCCACATCACTGACCTCTGTGTAGAATCTATTACCTTCCATATCACTGACCTCTGTAGAAACTAATACCTTCCACATCACTGACCTCTGTAGAATCTACTACCTTCTACATCACTGACCTCTGTAGAATCTACTACCTTCTACATCACTGACCTCTGTAGAATCTACTACCTTCCACATCACTGACTTCTGTGTAGAATCTACTACCTTCTACATCACTGACCTCTGTGTAGAATCTACTACCTTCCACATCACTGACCTCTGTAGAATCTACTACCTTCCACATCACTGACCTCTGTGTAGAATATACTACCTTCCACATCACTGACCTCTGTAGAATCTACTACCTTCCACATAACTGACCTCTGTAGAATCTACTACCTTCCACCTCACTGACCTCTGTAGAATCTACTACCTTCCACATCACTGACCTCTGTAGAAACTACTACCTTCCACATCACTGACCTCTGTAGAATCTACTACCTTCTACATCACTGACCTCTGTGTAGAATCTACTACCTTCCACATCACTGACCTCTGTGTAGAATCTACTACCTTCCATATCACTGACCTCTGTAGAAACTACTACCTTCTACATCACTGACCTCTGTGTAGAATCTACTACCTTCCACATCACTGACCTCTGTGTAGAATCTATTACCTTCCATATCACTGACCTCTGTAGAAACTAATACCTTCCACATCACTGACCTCTGTAGAATCTACTACCTTTCACATCACTGACCTCTGTGTAGAATCTACTACCTTCTACATCACTGACCTCTGTGTAGAATCTACTACCTTTCACATCACTGACCTCTGTGTAGAATCTACTACCTTCTACATCACTGACCTCTGTAGAATCTACTACCTTCCACATCACTGACCTCTGTAGAATCTACTACCTTCCACCTCACTGACCTCTGTATAGAATCTACTACCTTCCACATCACTGACCTCTGTGTAGAATCTACTACCTTCCACATCACTGACCTCTGTGAAGAATCTACTACCTTCCACATCACTGACCTCTGTGAAGAATCTACTACCTTCCACATCACTGACCTCTGTAAAGAATCTACTACCTTCCACATCACTGACCTCTGTGAAGAATCTACTACCTTCCACATCACTGACCTCTGTGAAGAATCTACTACCTTCCACATCACTGACCTCTGTGAAGAATCTACTACATTCCACATCACTGACCTCTGTGAAGAATCTACTACCTTTCACATCACTGACCTCTGTAGAATCTACTACCTTTCACATCACTGACCTCTGTAGAATCTACTACCTTCCACATCACTGACCTCTGTAGAATCTACTACCTTCCACATCACTGACCTCTGTGAAGAATCTTCAGGCTCCATAGATAGGTTAGGCCTTTCACTACCTGAAGACAGATAGGAGATATGGAGTTCAGAATTCAACAATACCCAGAACCACTGCTTTCAGAAACTGGTGGGCTAACTCATTTGGTAAACCATTTATATACAGGTCCTTCAGAAAGTATTCACACCCCTTGGCCTTGACTTATTCCACATGTTGTTGTTACAGCCTGAATTCAAAATTAATTAAATATTTTTTTTTCTCTCACCCATCAACACACAATACCCTATAATGTCAAAGAGAAAAAATGTTTTTAGAAACTTTAGCAAATTTATTGAAAATCAAATTCAGAAATATCTAATTTACTTAAATATTCACACCACAGAGTCAATACTTTGTAGAAGCACTTTTGCCTGTGAGTCTTTCTGTGTAAGTCTCTAAGAGCTTTCCGCACCTGGATTGTACAACACGTGCCCATTATTATTTCCAAAGTTCTTCAAGCTCTGTCAAATAGTTTTTTGATCATTGTTAGACAACCATTTTCAGGTCTTACCATAGATTTTCAAGTAGATTTAAGTCAAAACTGTAACTCGGCCACTCAGGAACATTCACTGTCTTTTTTGTAAGCAACTCCAGTGTAGATTTGGCCTTGTGTTTTAGTTTATTGTCCTGCTGAAAGGTGAATTCATCTCCAAGTGTCTGGTGGAAAGCAGACTGAACCAGGTTTTCCTCTAGGATTTTGCCTGTGCTTGGCGCCATAATCCTGAAAAACTCCCCAATCCTTAATTAATTAACATGATGCAGCCACCACTATGCTTGAAAATATGGAGAGTGGTACTCAGTAAGGTGTTGTATTGGATTTGCCCCAAACATAACACATTGTATTGAGGACAAAAAGTGAATTACTTTATTGCAAACAGGATGCATGTTTGGAATATTTTTATTCTGTACAGGTTTCCTTCTTTTCACTGTCAATTAGGTTATTATTGTGGAGTAACTACAATGTTGTTGATCCATCCTCAGTTTTCTCCTAACACAGCCATTAAAATCTGAAACTGTTTTAATGTCATCATTGGCCTCATGGTGAAATCCCTGAATGGTTTCCTTCCTCTTTGGCAACTGAGTTAGGAATGACGCCTGTATCTTTGTAGTGACTGGGTGTGTTGATACACCCTCCAAAGAGTATTAATAACTTCACCGTGTTCAAAGGGATATTCAATGTCTGCTTTTTTTTTTTTTTACCCATCTACCAATAGGCGCCCTGCTTTGTGAGGAATTGGAAAACCTCCCAGGTCTTCGTGGTTGAATCTGTGTTTGAAATTCTCTGCTCGACTGAGGGACCTTACAGATAATTGTATGTGTGGGGTACAGAGATGAGGTATTAATTCAAAATTAATGTTAAATACTATTATTGCACACAGAGTGAGTCCATGCAACTTATTATGTGACTTGTTAAGCAACATTTTACTCCTGAACTTATTTAGGCTTGTCATAACAAAGGGGTTGAATACTTATTGACTCAAGACATTTCAGCTTTAATATGTAAAAAATGTATAAAATCATAATTCCACTGACATGAGGGGTATTGTGTGTAGGCCAGTGTAAAAAAAATATATTTAATCCATGTTGAAATCAGGCTGGAACACAACATGTAGAATAAGTCAAGGGGTGTGAATACTGTGTGAAGGCCATGTATCTGCTCATTGATCATGGACTGTACACAACATGCTTACTAGTCCAGAGCCACAGAGTTGCATAGCTACTTTGTATCTTTACGTTCTTGATATCAAAACCATTTGCTTTTATATGACTACAGCGAGCAGCAAAGACTTTAAGGATTCACATATTTTGGTTTATTATTGAGAAAGAAGATTCGACCACAAAACAACGTGCCAAATCTACTTCTCAATTCAGACAGAATCAAAAGATCTGATTGGACTGTGACTCTGGTGCCAAAACAACTGGTGTGCATACGCAGCATCCATCTCGCCCTCCCGGGTGCTTTTCCCAGCGATAATTAACAGCTCTGACAGTGAGAGAGGGGGAAGAGAGGGAGGAGAGCTGTGAATGAGAATTAACGCTGACTAAATAGCTGTCAATGTTTGATTACAGGCTGAATCAGAGGGAGAGGGGCTAATAGAGGTGGAAACGCCCACGTTAGGCTGAATCAAACGCTCCTCTGTGCTGTGATGCTTGAGTGTGTGTGTGTGTGTGTGTGTGTGTGTGTGTGTGTGTGTGTGTGTGTGTGAGAGAGAGAGTCCATTTCATCCCTTTCTCACTGATGAAGGCTACTTGGGAGATTCACACCTGTTGGCCACACTTGCCAAAATGGGTAAACTTTACCCGCAAGAGTCTCAAAGTTATTAATTGAGTTATTATTTACTGAATTGGACAGAATGATGAATTGTAGGCGATTTGTCAAACCTGTAATTCCCATGCAAAGCTACCTGATCCATTGTCTTCCTAGGTGATGCTTTACAGAATGAGTCTCATTTTAAATAGCTGTGGTGAGTTCTAGAATATGAGAGTCTCATTTTAAATAGCTGTGGTCAGTTCTAGAATATGAGAGTCTAATTTTAAATAGCTGTGGTCAGTTCTAGAATATGAGAGTCTCATTTTAAATAGCTGTGGTGAGTTCTAGAATATGAGAGTCTCATTTTAAATAGCTGTGGTCAGTTCTAGAATATGAGAGTCTCATTTTAAATAGCTGTGGTCAGTTCTAGAATATGAGAGTCTCATTTTAAATAGCTGTGGTCAGTTCTAGAATATGAGAGTCTCATTTTAAATAGCTGTGGTCAGTTCTAGAATATGAGAGTCTCATTTTAAATAGCTGTGGTCAGTTCTAGAATATGAGCGTCTCATTTTAAATAGCTGTGGTCAGTTCTAGAATATGAGAGTCTCATTTTAAATAGCTGTGGTGAGTTCTAGAATATGAGAGTCTCATTTTAAATAGCTGTGGTGAGTTCTAGAATATGAGAGTCTCATTTTAAATAGCTGTGGTCAGTTAGTTTGAAAGCTGAAAGGCTGTTCACTCACCGCCACAGAGATCCTACCCAACACATGTTCTGGGATCCTCCTGTATACGTCCAGAGAGCCACCTGCGCGCGCGCACACACACACACACACACACACACACACACACACACACACACACACACACACACACACACACACACACACACACACACACACACACACACACACACACACACACACACACACACACAGTTGAGTGTTGATGGACGCATGCTGACAGGTCGTCCATCGAGGGAGACAATGTGTTATAACTGAGAAATCACTGTGTTAAATTCACACACACACACACACTCCCACCCTTGTAGCTTTTAGCAAAGATGCATGCTAGCCCCTAGCCACTGAAGATGACAGTCTTCCTCTAAGTAGAAGTGTAAATGGATACAGGGTGGTAAGAGGTTTGACATTCCAGCTTTCATAGAGCTCTGGATGGGAGTGGAGTAAAGGCCTCAGCTAGCCACAGCCACAGCCTCAACACTAACACTCACCCCAGCCAGCCTCAACACTCACCCCAGCCAGCCTCAACACTCACCCCAGCCAGCCTCAACACTCACCCCAGCCAGCCTCAACACTCACCCCAGCCAGCCTCAACACTCACCCCAGCCAGCCTCAACACTAACACTCACCCCAGCCAGCCTCAACACTAACACTCACCCCAGCCTCAACACTAACACTCACCCCAGCCAGCCTCAACACTAACACTCACCCCAGCCAGCCTCAACACTAACACTCACCCCAGCCAGCCTCAACACTAACACTCACCCCAGCCAGCCTCAACACTAACACTCACCCCAGCCAGCCTCAACACTCACCCCAGCCAGACTCAACACTCACCCCAGCCAGCCTCAACACTCACCCCAGCCAGCCTCAACACTCACCCCAGCCTCAACACTAACCCCAGCCTCAACACTAACCCCAGCCTCAACACTCACCCCAGCCTCAACACTCACCCCAGCCTCAACACTCACCCCAGCCTCAGCCTCAACACTCACCCCAGCCTCAACACTCACCCCAGGCTCAACACTCACCCCAGCCTCAACACTCACCCCAGCCTCAACACTCACCCCAGCCTCAGCCTCAACACTCACCCCAGCCTCAACACTCACCGTCCATATACTCTGTGCATATGGAGATCCTGTTCTCTACAAAGAAGGCACTGTAGAAGGTTATAATGTAGGAGGAATCACACTGCAAAACAAAAAGACAATTAACACAGTTCATCCACTCATTAATTAACATTGACGCATGTTGCAGTATTTATTGTTGAACTGTTTAGTTAGCCCATTTCACAGTCTACCTCAGAAGAAAAGGAGAGGTCTGGGGTAAATTATTGAGAGGGCTTATCAGCAATCACGTGTTCCTGCCTCGTGCGTGCGTATATCGACAATCCCTGGCTTGCCACACAGGAGGAGAGGAGATCCACTCAGATAAAAGGTGCTCCATGAACTAGTCTAAAGTAACAGAGTAGACTAAACAGGTCTGGCAGGTCTGATAAGAGAGGCTTCAGCTGGGGGAGAGATCTGACTACATGATTTGGGCCAGTTGGGGGAGAGGTTTGACTACATGATTTGGGCCAGTTGGGGGAGAGATTTGACTACATGATTTGGGCCAGTTGGGGGAGAGATTTGACTACATGATTTGGGCCAGTTGGGGGAGAGGTTTGACTACATGATTTGGGCCAGTTGGGGGAGAGATTTGACTACATGGTTTGGGCCAGTTGGGGGAGAGGTTTGACTACATGATTTGGGCCAGTTGGGGGAGAGGTTTGACTACATGGTTTGGGCCAGTTGAGGGAGAGGTTTGACTACATGGTTTGGGCCAGTTGGGGGAGAGGTTTGACTACATGATTTGGGCCAGTTGGGGGAGAGATTTGACTACATGGTTTGGGCCAGTTGAGGGAGAGGTTTGACTACATGGTTTGGGCCAGTTGGGGGAGAGGTTTGACTACATGGTTTGGGCCAGTTGGGGGAGAGGTTTGACTACAAGATTTGGGACAGTTGAGGGAGAGATTTGACTACATGATTTGGGCCATATGGGGGAGAGATTTGACCAGTTTGGGGCTCTAGAGAATAGAAGCTGACCTTGTAGAGGATCTCCAACTCGGACATGATCTGTTTCTGTAGCTCCACTGTGATGTCCAGAGGAATGACCTGTAAAGTCACAAGCACAGCCCAAATGAGATACCAGTGTAACCAGTGCACTGGTTAATATGCAAGCACGCACACACCGCTAAAGCACTTCAAAAACACACACAGAAACATTTAAAGCAATGTACATTATTATTATAATGGAACTATGGGTCAAAATAATCCTGCACTGGTGGTAACAAATGACCTAGAAACCTTGTAGAGAAACTCATGATTCTTTCATGCCAACCTATCTGGATAGTGTGGATACCATACGGTAAATGGGCACTACCAGGGGTGTGAATTCTGATCTGGCCGCACTGAGCTTAGCTAATAGCTACAACAGTGGCACGCTAGCATTAGCAAAGATTAGCTAAACTTGCAGCTTATCATTGATTACAGGTTATAGAGAGAAGGGAGTAGCTACATGTAAACATCATTGATTACAGGTCAGAGAGAGAAGGGAGTAGCTACATGTAAACATCATTGATTACAGGTTAGAGAGAGAAGGGAGTAGCTACATGTAAATATCATTGATTACAGGTTAGAGAGAGAAGGGAGTAGCTACATATAAACATCATTGATTACAGGTTAGAGAGAGAAGGGAGTAGCTACATGTAAACATCATTGATTACAGGTTAGAGAGAGAAGGGAGTAGCTACATGTAAACATCATTGATTACAGGTTAGAGAGAGAAGGGAGTAGCTACATGTAAACATCATTGATTACAGGTTAGAGAGAGAAGGGAGTAGCTACATGTAAACATCATTGATTACAGGTTATAGAGAGAAGGGAGTAGCTACATGTAAACATCATTGATTACAGGTTAGAGAGAGAAGGGAGTAGCTACATGTAAACATCATTGATTACAGGTTAGAGAGAGAAGGGAGTAGCTACATGTAAACATCATTGATTACAGGTTAGAGAGAGAAGGGAGTAGCTACATGTAAACATCATTGATTACAGGTTAGAGAGAGAAGGGAGTAGCTACATGTAAATATCATTGATTACAGGTTAGAGAGAGAAGGGAGTAGCTACATGTAAATATCATTGATTACAGGTTAGAGAGAGAAGGGAGTAGCTACATGTAAACATCATTGATTACAGGTTAGAGAGAGAAGGGAGTAGCTACATGTAAACATCATTGATTACAGGTTATAGAGAGAAGGGAGTAGCTACATGTAAACATCATTGATTACAGGTTAGAGAGAGAAGGGAGTAGCTACATGTAAACATCATTGATTACAGGTTATAGAGAGAAGGGAGTAGCTACATGTAAACATCATTGATTACAGGTTAGAGAGAGAAGGGAGTAGCTACATGTAAACATCATTGATTACAGGTTAGAGAGAGAAGGGAGTAGCTACATGTAAACATCATTGATTACAGGTTAGAGAGAGAAGGGAGTAGCTACATGTAAATATCATTGATTACAGGTTAGAGAGAGAAGGGAGTAGCTACATGTAAACATCATTGATTACAGGTTAGAGAGAGAAGGGAGTAGCTACATATAAACATCATTGATTACAGGTTAGAGAGAGAAGGGAGTAGCTACATGTAAACATCATTGATTACAGGTTAGAGAGAGAAGGGAGTAGCTACATGTAAACATCATTGATTACAGGTTAGAGAGAGAAGGGAGTAGCTACATGTAACGAGGGTCAAGGAGGTACCCATTACATCTACCTTCCATTCCACTCCAATAGATTAGATTACTGGTAGAATTACAGAGCATGAGAACAAAGTGGAAATATGAACCAATGAGAGAGGGGGGGATCACAGAGGTTGAGAAGCATAGAAAATGAAAGAGGGAGGGGAAAAGGACAGAGGTAGAGATACAGAAGAAGACTAGTGTAGTTGAACGTGAAAAGGTTACAGCAGTACATCTGTTGATCTCACCTTCACCGCCATCACTCTGTTGCCGAGAAGATGGTACGCTCTGTGGGAGAGAAAGAGAGAAAACATTAACATAGCTCAACAAAGAATACGCCAGCGCTTCAGAAAAGTCCCTACTAAACTATTTCACACATTAAAACAACCCCTGTTACTGTTCATTCATCCGGGCCTTTAAAGTCATCATGTGACTGAAAATATGTTGAGTGGAAAAGGATTTGGATGAACATCACTACATTCAGAATGGACATTCAGTAGAGAGGTCCAGACTAAACATGCTTATTCAAATCAGCCATCCACAATTTTCCTAGTTGGTGAGTTATAACATGAAGAAAGGGGTGTTGTCATAAAGGAAACCGTAGAATCCAAATGAGCATGACAACATGTCTCTTAGTCTAACAGTATTTCCATCATTAAAAGGTCAGAGGTCAAAACAATAGCCTTCATGACACATGGCCATTGAGGCCAGTCAGTCCTGTATCGTCACAGTTCTCCAGACAGGTTTCAGGTGGCAGGTAAACCAAACAGCCAAGGAGCGCCGGCTGGCCTAGCCGACCTTAATGATTTAATTATGAAACTCCTTAATGCCCACCGTCGGGTTTAGTTACCGGGCAAGAGGGTCGGTTTACCAAAAGCGCCAATGTCTCAACATCCAATCCTCTTGTCCCCGTGGAACAGCTGCCGGGGGTGAGGGGCACAGGGAGGGCGTACGTCACCAGTTTGTTTACGACAGCCAGGTATACTGGATACCTCCCGCGGTTTCACCTGTCAACAGGGTAGGCCGGCGTGTATGTGCTCAGACCAGGGTGTGTGATTAAAATGTGGTAGATAGGAGCATCGTGTTACACCTCTAAACTGGCCCTTTAATTAATGACACCTCTTAGTGTCTCGTCTGGGTCGTCTGATAACTACCCTCCAGTCAGGACAAACATTAGTCTATCCCTCGAATGCCGGGCGCTCAGCGCTGGACGTACCAACACACTGTTTCTATTTAGATATTTATTGACAATGGAATTTTTAACTTGGTTTTAGCTTTATATGTAACAACTTCGTATCATAAGGTTTACTATAAGCATTCATGTCAGGTACTGGGTCCTAATTAGAGCTGAGTCTTAAATGCATGAAGACATTATAATGCATCAAGCACAGGTCCTTCGTAGGAACGGCTAACACTTTTTCCATCCCTGACTGTTTTCAGGTGAACACTCCTTTAGGGCTGGAAAAGGCCTCGGTGTATTTGAGGTGTACTTTCACCTTTTAGTTTTGATGTCTTACTCCTCCTTTAAGCTACAATCAATATCAATTAAGCACGACTACTGGTTCTTAATTAAGACAAGAGGAAGAAGTTAATTGAGACCAGAGCGGAGAGCCAGAGATGTTAAATACTGATTGGACTGATTCTGTGTGTAGCAAACGAACAGAGCAAGTAATCATTATTTTATCACACTGAACATGTTCAGGTTCACAGGAAAAACCTGCTGACTCACTCAGGAAGATGTTCCTTTACGATGACACAACTTTGTGCCTTGTCGTGATTAGTAACTGCTTGGAGGATAACCTCTCTTTTGTCACGTCTGCACCATTCTGTCACTAATGAACCGGGAAACTAGGGGACATGCAGGTGAACCATAACAACAGCTGTTGTGAAGATACAAGATCACATTTAAATCTAACAGTCCCCTCAGGATGAGTGTGTCACTTCTACCAGGCATTTTAGTAGCCTAATGTTCCCCAGAATGCCTTCCTCTACTCCCCAACAGAGTGATGACACGACGACAGTACAACCTCACTGTTAGAGTGAGTGAGTAGTCGAACTCCAGTCTCTGTCCTCCATGCAGCCTGTAATGTGGTGGGCCCAGTAGATCCACTGTCCTTGATGCCCCTCAGGGCCAACCCTCCACCGGTGAGTTACAGTGACAGGCCTGGTGACTAGAGGACCTGGGAGCAAGGTTACCCAGCCGCCCGTCCCCACCCCCTCTTCCCCCCGTCCTGACCCCAGTAAACGTGCCCCATTGCCTGGATCTTATTTACACTCCAGCCCCTGGTGTAATAAAAGCTCCACCATGCAGTATTCATGGGCCTGGCTGGCTCTCTAAAGCGGCCCCCGAGCGGGCGGTCAGGGCTGGAGCGGTTGGTTTACAGTGCCACAGGGGTGGCAGGCAAGGCGACCTCTCTTCCAGCCAGACACTCTCACCTGAGACGGCCCAACCAGAACGACCACAGCGACTGCCAAACAGAGACTGACCTACCTAAGTTAAGAGTACATCGCTCTGCAGATGAAGAGGCTAGCCGGTACGACCACACCACTACAAAGTCACAAAGATGAGACATTACACAGACCCTCAACTATGAATATAAACAGAGGTTATATCCCCATGGTTATCAGTGGTGTCAGTTTCCCAGTCACCTGAGACCACGAAAAGCAGAGACAGAGGTGACGGAGGGAAGGAAAAGCAGAGACAGAGGTGACGGAGGGAAGGAAAAGCAGAGACAGAGGTGACGGAGGGAAGGAAAAGCAGAGACAGAGGTGACGGAGGGAAGGAAAAGCAGAGACAGAGGTGACGGAGGGAAGGAAAAGCAGAGACAGAGGTGACGGAGGGAAGGAAAAGCAGAGACAGAGGTGACGGAGGGAAGGAAAAGCAGAGACAGAGGTGACGGAGGGAAGGAAAAGCAGAGACAGAGGTGACGGAGGGAAGGAAAAGCAGAGACAGAGGTGACGGAGGGAAGGAAAAGCAGAGACAGAGGTGACGGAGGGAAGGAAAAGCAGAGACAGAGGTGACGGAGGGAAGGAAAAGCAGAGACAGAGGTGACGGAGGGAAGGAAAAGCAGAGACAGAGGTGATGGAGGGAAGGAAAAGCAGAGACAGAGGTGACGGAGGGAAGGAAAAGCAGAGACAGAGGTGATGAGGGAAGGAAAAGCAGAGACAGAGGTGATGAGGGAAGGAAAAGCAGAGACAGAGGTGACGGAGGGAAGGAAAAGCAGAGACAGAGGTGACGGAGGGAAGGAAAAGCAGAGACAGAGGTGACGGAGGGAAGGAAAAGCAGAGACAGAGGTGACGGAGGGAAGGAAAAGCAGAGACAGAGGTGACGGAGGGAAGGAAAAGCAGAGACAGAGGTGACGGAGGGAAGGAAAAGCAGAGACAGAGGTGATGGAGGGAAGGAAAAGCAGAGACAGAGGTGACGGAGGGAAGGAAAAGCAGAGACAGAGGTGATGAGGGAAGGAAAAGCAGAGACAGAGGTGATGAGGGAAGGAAAAGCAGAGACAGAGGTGACGGAGGGAAGGAAAAGCAGAGACAGAGGTGACGGAGGGAAGGAAAAGCAGAGACAGAGGTGACGGAGGGAAGGAAAAGCAGAGACAGAGGTGATGGAGGGAAGGAAAAGCAGAGACAGAGGTGACGGAGGGAAGGAAAAGCAGAGACAGAGGTGACGGAGGGAAGGAAAAGCAGAGACAGAGGTGATGGAGGGAAGGAAAAGCAGAGACAGAGGTGATGGAGGGAAGGAAAAGCAGAGACAGAGGTGACGGAGGGAAGGAAAAGCAGAGACAGAGGTGATGGAGGGAAGGAAAAGCAGAGACAGAGGTGACGGAGGGAAGGAAAAGCAGAGACAGAGGTGATGGAGGGAAGGAAAAGCAGAGACAGAGGTGATGGAGGGAAGGAAAAGCAGAGACAGAGGTGACGGAGGGAAGGAAAAGCAGAGACAGAGGTGACGGAGGGAAGGAAAAGCAGAGACAGAGGTGATGGAGGGAAGGAAAAGCAGAGACAGAGGTGACGGAGGGAAGGAAAAGCAGAGACAGAGGTGACGGAGGGAAGGAAAAGCAGAGACAGAGGTGACGGAGGGAAGGAAAAGCAGAGACAGAGGTGATGGAGGGAAGGAAAAGCAGAGACAGAGGTAGATTGGTAGAGCATGGTGTTTGCAACGCCAGCATGGTGTGTGTGCAACGCCAGGGTTGTGGGTTCGATTCCCACGGGGGGCCAGTACAATTTTTTTTTTTTAAATGCATGAAATGAAATGTATGCATTCACTACTGTAAGTCGCTCTGGATAAGAGCGTCTGCTAAATGACTAAAACTGTAAAATGTAAAGGAAAAGCAGAAACAGAGGTGATGGAGGGAAAGGAGAGAAAACAGAGGTAAAAAAGGAGCTTAAATAAACCTTGACGTGGTCAGGTGCTAAACAGACCAGGCATTTCAACCCTACTTTATGGCCTGCAGCTTAAGCTATAGTAACCAACTAACACATTAACAGGCAGAAATGTACCTGCTCCCCACGTCTAAATCAATGGGAGATCAATAAGAAAACAACTAGGCTGGGGGACTTTGGGAGAGGCCATGCCGGTGTCTAAGTGGATGTAACTGCATGTAAATGTACTTGTTCTAATTGCGCAGGTCCATCAGGCACGGAATGGCCACCTGTCCCCACACTAGTTATTTATAACCTGGTAGGACAGGCTGGACCTCAGAGAGGGAGAGTAGGAAGTCGTAAAAAAACAAGGGACAACATTGATGGATCACCAGGTCAGAGACACAGAGGATAGCCAAGGTGTCAGCAACATCCAATTGAGTGTAAATGTCCGTGGGTCATAAACAGGGTTAAGGGTTAAAGGTGGAGAGCCTTAAGTGGAGCTATTCACACTAGATAAGCTTAATATAAACCAGGCCAATAGGGAGACGGAGGAGAGATAATGACCTTCTTCAGAGGAGACCATGTTCACATTACAACATTTACTTTCAAATGAGGAGACTGGCTGGGGCGTTTTATTTATTTACTCTTATTTTAGCAGGTAAATTCTCATTTACAGCAATGACCTGAGGAATAGTTACAGGGGAGAAGAAGGGGGGATGAATGAGCCAATTGAAAGCTGGGGACGATTCGGTGGCCAATTTAGTCTGCTCCCCACAGTCTTGGAGGCAGTAAGTATGTATAAGGATGTGTGTGTGTGTGTACAGTATGCGTAGATAATCATGTGTGTGTGTGTGTATAATATGTATGTCATTGGGTTAGCAACACTTCATACTCTGACATATAATAGCAGCAGTACAAAACACAAAGCCCAACAGAGAAGCCCACCAAATTATTTTTAAAGAAAGCAATTTACAGTAATACTCCAGGTGCCTTACTCTGTGGGGAAAAACCCTCTGTGCATGTTTGACGGTCAAAGTGGTTTGTGTTTTACATTAACCAAAAGTGTTTAGGGTAGAGGTGACATAGGACACAAGAATACAGATATTACAGGCCCTATTTTCCCCTTAGGGCAGCGCCCTGTGTTCGTACAGATATCCACACACGCTGGGTCCCCTTGCTGTCCCCAGCCTGGGACCAGGAACAACTGGGCTCTCTCTCCATCTGCTGTGTACAACACATTAACATCTGAAGGCACAAGCAGTGGTCTGGGATTCACATGCAGAACAGACAGACAGATGGACAGACAGACAGACAGACCAGAGGAGATGCAGGATCAACAGAAACAGTGTGAATGGAAGAAAACAAACACAATGACAGACAAGACAATGAAACCTAAGCCTCTACAGATGTAAGATCTTCATTTGATCAGCCTGTTGCAGGAGAACTTTCCTGCAGTGCAGCATATTTAAAACTTGTAGTGTATTTTGAGGTTTAAAAAGGCTTCTGTAGTTTGTAATTTCCACTTCGAAATTTCAGACTTGATTTTTTCCTTTATGAAAAAATGTATCAACCCCTAGAAAAATGTTGATACATTATAATCCACATAATAATTAATATTTGCTGTTGGATTATATTCCTGCTGTAGCAAACTGGCTCAAATGAAGATCCTTCATCTGTAGCAGTCAGTAAGTCTGGTCGTGCACCAAAACACAATGTCTGACTGACAGACAGACAGGTTACTAAACCCTAACCCTGTGAGTAGAGGACAGACACCAAGCCTGTACGTGTGTCTTGGTCAGTGGTGATAATGTGACAATGACACCAGAGGGCAGAGAGAGATGCCAGAGTGATTCCTATAGGCTCACCATCCACTCCCCAAACTCCACCTGGACTTCCTCTGATCTCTCCACTGAACCTCATTAAGCAGCTGATTGGATAAGCTCAGCCACATTGTCCTTGTCTTTCAAGAAACAGCAGGAGGACAACAGGATCCTGAACAACAACTAGACAAGTCAGGAACTAAGCCTACTGTACTTCAGCCAATTAAGTGATTTAGATGCCAAGTAATACCCTTGAGGTCAGGTGTAGAATGTAGTCTAGTGTTCGAGGTAATCATTGCACAGTGCGGATTAAAGTTGGCAGACGTCTAATTGTTGCTGAGGATTTGTCAGCCTTTGACCAGGTTAATATGTGGCTAAACTACCGTACATCACTGTTTGGTGTAAGGCTACTGCATATATTACAAATATACAGCCTGATAGGAACCAACTCCATCTATGTAAACAGTCAGGTGAAATGTACAGCCTGATAAGAACCAACTCCATCTATGTAAACAGTCAGGTGAAATGTACAGCCTGATAAGAACCAACTCCATCTATGTAAACAGTCAGGTGAAATGTACAGCCTGATAAGAACCAACTCCATCTATGTAAACAGTCAGGTGAAATGTACAGCCTGATAAGAACCAACTCCATCTATGTAAACAGTCAGGTGAAATGTACAGCCTGATAAGAACCAACTCCATCTATGTAAACAGTCAGGTGAAATGTACAGCCTGATAAGAACCAACTCCATCTATGTAAACAGTCAGGTGAAATGTACAGCCTGATAAGAACCAACTCCATCTATGTAAACAGTCAGGTGAAATGTACAGCCTGATAAGAACCAACTCCATCTATGTAAACAGTCAGGTGAAATGTACAGCCTGATAAGAACCAACTCCATCTATGTAAACAGTCAGGTGAAATGTACAGCCTGATAAGAACCAACTCCATCTATGTAAACAGTCAGGTGAAATGTACAGCCTGATAAGAACCAACTCCATCTATGTAAACAGTCAGGTGAAATGTACAGCCTGATAAGAACCAACTCCATCTATGTAAACAGTCAGGTGAAATGTACAGCCTGATAAGAACCAACTCCATCTATGTAAACAGTCAGGTGAAATGTACAGCCTGATAAGAACCAACTCCATCTATGTAAACAGTCAGGTGAAATGTACAGCCTGATAAGAACCAACTCCATCTATGTAAACAGTCAGGTGAAATGTACAGCCTGATAGGAACCAACTCCATCTATGTAAACAGTCAGGTGAAATGTACAGCCTGATAAGAACCAACTCCATCTATATAAACAGTCAGGTGAAATGTACAGCCTGATAAGAACCAACTCCATCTATGTAAACAGTCAGGTGAAATATACAGCCTGATAAGAACCAACTCCATCTATGTAAACAGTCAGGTGAAATGTACAGCCTGATAAGAACCAACTCCATCTATGTAAACAGTCAGGTGAAATGTACAGCCTGATAAGAACCAACTCCATCTATGTAAACAGTCAGGTGAAATGTACAGCCTGATAGGAACCAACTCCATCTATGTAAACAGTCAGGTGAAATGTACAGCCTGATAAGAACCAACTCCATCTATGTAAACAGTCAGGTGAAATGTACAGCCTGATAAGAACCAACTCCATCTATGTAAACAGTCAGGTGAAATGTACAGCCTGATAAGAACCAACTCCATCTATGTAAACAGTCAGGTGAAATGTACAGCCTGATAAGAACCAACTCCATCTATGTAAACAGTCAGGTGAAATGTACAGCCTGATAAGAACCAACTCCATCTATGTAAACAGTCAGGTGAAATGTACAGCCTGATAAGAACCAACTCCATCTATGTAAACAGTCAGGTGAAATGTACAGCCTGATAAGAACCAACTCCATCTATGTAAACAGTCAGGTGAAATGTACAGCCTGATAAGAACCAACTCCATCTATGTAAACAGTCAGGTGAAATGTACAGCCTGATAAGAACCAACTCCATCTATGTAAACAGTCAGGTGAAATGTACAGCCTGATAAGAACCAACTCCATCTATGTAAACAGTCAGGTGAAATGTACAGCCTGATAAGAACCAACTCCATCTATGTAAACAGTCAGGTGAAATGTACAGCCTGATAAGAACCAACTCCATCTATGTAAACAGTCAGGTGAAATGTACAGCCTGATAAGAACCAACTCCATCTATGTAACAGCGGGAGTCAGCCGTGCCCCCCACAGCGGGATGTACAGCCTGATAAGAACCACCCACTCGCGGGAGTCGCCTGATAGCCCCCCTAAACAGTCAGGTGAAATGTACAGCCTGATAAGAACCAACTCCATCTATGTAAACAGTCAGGTGAAATGTACAGCCTGATAAGAACCAACTCCATCTATGTAAACAGTCAGGTGAAATGTACAGCCTGATAAGAACCAACTCCATCTATGTAAACAGTCAGGTGAAATGTACAGCCTGATAAGAACCAACTCCATCTATGTAAACAGTCAGGTGAAATGTACAGCCTGATAAGAACCAACTCCATCTATGTAAACAGTCAGGTGAAATGTACAGCCTGATAAGAACCAACTCCATCTATGTAAACAGTCAGGTGAAATGTACAGCCTGATAAGAACCAACTCCATCTATGTAAACAGTCAGGTGAAATGTACAGCCTGATAAGAACCAACTCCATCTATGTAAACAGTCAGGTGAAATGTACAGCCTGATAAGAACCAACTCCATCTATGTAAACAGTCAGGTGAAATGTACAGCCTGATAAGAACCAACTCCATCTATATAAACAGTCAGGTGAAATGTACAGCCTGATAAGAACCAACTCCATCTATGTAAACAGTCAGGTGAAATGTACAGCCTGAGTACAATCTTTGAGGTGCTGCCTTGTTTGCATGTTGACAAAAATACTAACAGAAAAGAAACATAACAATACCAAAACTAACATGAACAATTGGACAGGCGGAGAAAAAAATGACATCAGCAGTTTTTCTCCCGAGCAGAAAAACAATCTGC
Source organism: Salmo salar (assembly GCF_965601325.2). NCBI lineage: Eukaryota > Metazoa > Chordata > Actinopteri > Salmoniformes > Salmonidae > Salmo > Salmo salar. The sequence continues at coordinate 43,910,920 of NC_138316.1, forward strand.
CGCAGAACCGGATGGATTTTCTGCTGAGCTCAATTGACTGAGAAGTTGTCGGAGGTTTGCAATATTGGCTTTCCTCAGCCCAGCGGAACAATTTCCCAAGCCGAGCGAATAGCCAGTCGCTTTCTCCCTCAACTATAAGAGATAGGCCGTTAATGAAACAACCTCACCACAATAAAACGGTAAAAGAAACAAAGAAAAAACAACAGAAAAAAAGCCTGAACAAGCCTGTTAAAGAAATAAACAGGATTTGCTCCGGATGAAATTTACGACGAGCTCTGACAGAGACGACAGAACCACAGCCTCTCTCTCCGTCAAGTCAAGGTTAGAGAAGTGATCAATACCACTATCTCAATAAAACAGTTCAATAACAGGAGATGAAGGGAGGAGGAGGAGGACAGAGAAGAGAAGGAGGAGATTAAGGGAGGAGGAGGAGGAGGACAGAGAAGAGAAGGAGGAGATGAAGGGAGGAGGAGGAGGAGGACATAGAAGAGAAGGAGGAGATGAAGGGAGGAGGAGGACAGAGAAGAAAAGGAGGAGATGAAGGGAGGAGGAGGAGGACATAGAAGAGAAGGAGGAGATTAAGGGAGGAGGAGGAGGACATAGAAGAGAAGGAGGAGATGAAGGGAGGAGGAGGAGGAGGAGAGAGAAGAGAAGGAGGAGAGGATGACAGACAAGAGAAGGAGGAGAGGATGACAGACAAGAGAAGGAGGAGAGGATGACAGACAAGAGAAGGAGGAGAGGATGACAGACAAGAGAAGGAGGAGATGAAGGGAGGAGAGGAGGACAGAGAAGAGGAGGACAGAGAAGAGAAGGAGGAGAGGAGGACAGAGAAGAGAAGGAGGAGAGGAGGACAGAGAAGAGGAGGACAGAGAAGAGAAGGAGGAGAGGAGGACAGAGAAGAGAAGGATGAGAGGAGGACAGAGAAGAGAAGGAGGAGAGGAGGACAGAGAAAAGGAGAGTTATAAGGGGGGGAAAATTTGAGTGTGACGAACCAAATGCCCCTACTGTGTGTGTGTGTGTGTGTGTGTGTGTGTGTGTTGACAACACATCAGTCAGGTGATTTGGGAGGAGAGTCTTCTCTCCAGGTAACATGCTGTATGGTCCAGTGGGACAATCACTCTCATACCAGATCAATACCACATACGTTTGGCAACCTTCACATCGTAAAAAGAATACATAAATAAATTGAATCGCCACTCGCGCCCCAGACACTAACCAGCCTGATGGATTTCAGAGGGACACAAGAGATTAACAGACAGAGAGAGATCGAGACAGACAGACAGACAGACAGACAGACAGACAGACAGACAGACAGACAGACAGACAGACAGACAGACAGACAGACAGACAGACAGACAGACAGACAGACAGACAGACAGACAGACAGACAGACAGACAGACATGGTGAGAAAAGGAGAACAGAGAAATAGGGTGGAGAAAGAGAAAGTTAGTAGTTGTAAAAGTCTGGATTGTAACATGGATTGTATATGTGAGGGGTGAGTGTACACTTTAATGAACTCAAGTGGTAACTCATATTATGTTGTGGGAATGAACAGGCAGCAGTTAAAGGGCCCGGTTCAGAGAGCTGAGATGCATCTTCAACCCTTCACTGAGAACCCATACTCCAACCACAGCTCTTCTCTCAACACCATTCTTATTGTTATACCTACCAGTGACGGCACGAAGGCCCACAGTAAAGTAGAGACAGGCACCTACTTGTACACGGTCCCTCCGTTTCCATGGCCAAGCTGCTCCTGGTATTGTATGTCTTGGCCATTGATCTATAGAGACACAAACAGAGATCAATACAAATAGGATAGGAGATAGAAGATAGAGATGTCAATGGAGATTTAGAGAGAGAGAGAGAGAGAGAGAGAGAGAGAGAGAGAGAGAGAGAGAGGGAGAGAGAGAGAGAGGGAGAGAGAGAGAGGAATGTTACGGGAGGCCATAAACAAGGAGACCTGCGTTCAGGTCATCCCAAGTTCAGAGAGGGAGAGAGGGAGATGTAGAGGGAAAGAGAGAGAGAGGGAAAGAGAGAGCGAGATCAATACAACATTTGCTGTCCAATTTCTAAAAGGACAATGGCGTGTAGGGGGGCGGGTGGGGGAGGAGTGATGGAGAGTTTAATGATGATTTGTTTGCTGTCGTCGTTCCAGTCCTGTGTTGATAAAAGGTGTCAGAACGGGGTAATATAACATGGCCCCGTGTGACATGGAGGGGAGGCTGGGGAAAAGTTTCCTCCTGTCAGACTGATGGGAGGAGGGGAGGGTGTGTGTGTGTTACAATTCACACACACACACACACACACACACACACACACACACACACACACACACTGCATTTACAAGCCAAAATAGAGTATACTGCTCGGAATAAAACTCACAGACAGGTGTCCATCCCGCCACTATTCTAATATTCACACAAAAAGTCATTTCACTGACAGAGGTGTTTCCATCAAACTGACTTGTGAATAAAAACCTTTGTGTAATGACGTAGTGCTGATAAAAAGCACTGTGACATAACATATTCAAATAAAACATACAGAAGTTCAATGTGCTTCCATCGCATTTTAAACTCTACCGATGGTTCTGCTACAAAAGTTTTTAGATAAATAGCAAACTTGTCCGATCTGGTCTTGGCACATGCCCTCTTGGCAGATAAAGTGATCTGGTCTTGGCACATGCTCTCTTGGCAGATAAAGTGATCTGGTCTTGGCACATGCTCTCTTGGCAGATAAAGTGATCTGGTCTTGGCACATGCCCTCTTGGCAGATAAAGTGATCTGGTCTTGGCACATGCTCTCTTGGCAGATAAAGTGATCTGGTCTTGGCACATGCCCTCTTGGCAGATAAAGTGATCTGGTCTTGGCACATGCTCTCTTGGCAGACAAAGTGATCTGGTCTTGGCACATGCCCTCTTGGCAGATAAAGTGATCTGGTCTTGGCACATGCACTCTTGGCAGACAAAGTGATCTGGTCTTGGCACATGCCCTCTTGGCAGATAAAGTGATCTGGTCTTGGCACATGCCCTCTTGGCAGATAAAGTGATCTGGTCTTGGCACATGCTCTCTTGGCAGATAAAGTGATCTGGTCTTGGCACATGCCCTCTTGGCAGATAAAGTGATCTGGTCTTGGCACATGCTCTCTTGGCAGACAAAGTGATCTGGTCTTGGCACATGCCCTCTTGGCAGATAAAGTGATCTGGTCTTGGCACATGCCCTCTTGGCAGATAAAGTGATCTGGTCTTGGCACATGCTCTCTTGGCAGATAAAGTGATCTGGTCTTGGCACATGCCTTCTTGGCAGATAAAGTGGATAAGCTTCATGATAAGATTAAAGATCATTTTTATTTCTCAAATGGCAGCCAAGCACCATGATGTCACCAGAATAGCCTACAAATAATATCCTGAATATCCCAGATAGGCCTATTTCCTGGAAATGAATATCTCGGATAGGCCTATTTCCTGGAAATGAATATCCCAGATAGGCCTATTTCCTGGAAATGAATATCCCAGATAGGCCTATTTCCTGGAAATGAATATCCCAGATAGGCCTATTTCCTGGAAATGAATATCCCGGATAGGCCTATTTCCTGGAAATGAATATCCCGGATAGGCCTATTTCCTGGAAATGAATATCCCAGATAGGCCTATTTCCTGGAAATGAATATCCCGGATAGGCCTATTTCCTGGGAATGAATATCCTGGATAGGCCTATTTCCTGGAAATGAATATCCCAGATAGGCCTATTTCCTGGGAATGAATATCCTGGATAGGCCTATTTCCTGGAAATGAATATCCCAGATAGGCCTATTTCCTGGAAATGAATATCCCGGATAGGCCTATTTCCTGGAAATGAATATCCCGGATAGGCCTATTTCCTGGGAATGAATATCCTGGATAGGCCTATTTCCTGGAAATGAATATCCCTGATAGGCCTATTTCCTGGAAATGAATATCCCGGATAGGCCTATTTCCTGGGAATGAATATCCTGGATAGGCTTATTTCCTGGGAATGAATATCCTGGATAGGCCTATTTCCTGGGAATGAATATCCTGGATAGGCTTATTTACTGGAAATGAATATCCTGGATAGGCTTATTTCCTGAGAATGAATATCGCAGACAGGCCTTTTCCGTGAAAATGAATATCGCGGATAGGCCTATTTCCTGGGAATGAATATCCTGGATAGGCCTATTTCCTGGAAATGAATATCCCAGATAGGCCTATTTCCTGGGAATGAATATCCCGGATAGGCCTATTTCCTGGAAATGAATATCCCAGATAGGCCTATTTCCTGGAAATGAATATCCCGGATAGGCCTATTTCCTGGAAATGAATATCCCGGATAGGCCTATTTCCTGGAAATGAATATCCCGGATAGGCCTATTTCCTGGGAATGAATATCCTGGATAGGCCTATTTCCTGGAAATGAATATCCCAGATAGGCCTATTTCCTGGAAATGAATATCCCGGATAGGCCTATTTCCTGGGAATGAATATCCTGGATAGGCTTATTTCCTGGGAATGAATATCCTGGATAGGCCTATTTCCTGGGAATGAATATCCTGGATAGGCTTATTTACTGGAAATGAATATCCTGGATAGGCTTATTTCCTGAGAATGAATATCGCAGACAGGCCTTTTCCGTGAAAATGAATATCGCGGATAGGCCTATTTCCTGGAAATGAATATCCTGGATAGGCCTATTTACTGGAAATTAGCATCAAGCTCATCACCGCACATTCACCACCTTGAGAATTTCATCATAACTTATTTCACCTGTAGTCAAATAAACACTTCCTGCTTTTCCACGTGGTAGCGGGAGGACAACACAGCTCCACAACATGATGTTGTTCTAGTAATACTGGAACATAATAGCATCTCCACCAAAATATGAAGCAGAATCTATTTCACCCACAAAAATGATCCACTCTTGTCCAACGCATTTAGTTTTGTGGACATTTCTGAAAGCTTACAGACAATTAGCTTTTTCCATCACACCTGTCGTGAGTGTTTTTATTAAGAGCCTGGTAATTCATACGCAGAAAATGGTTGGATGGAAGAATGGTCCATGACAAATACAGCCTGTCTAAAAAATGGTCAGTTTCCATCAGCTTTTTATTTAGAAACCTTATACAAATTCTGCTCTCCTTCAGGACAAAACACACTGACAACAACCCCGAGACATCCCAGTTTAACAGAGCTCTGTTGTAAGTGAGTATACATGCTCAGTTCAAGCCTTTTTTATAAAGTCTATAGTCTAATAAAGACATGTCTTCGGCAGGCATGACGCTTGTCACTTCATCAATACCTACAACAACCCCCCACTCTCCAACACCCTTCCCATTTAAACCCCATGACAGCTATCAGATAAATATTTATATCTCATAACCTGTATTAGATAGATACATCTGTTTGGTTGGATGGGGTAGGGGCTGGTCCTGGCTAGCAGGCTTGTCAATAGCCTGATTGTGTGGGCAGATGCTTGTTTGTGCTGCTGAGACCAGCATGATATCAAGTCAATGGCCTGCTGTCAAGGTTCATTTTGGCCAGGGGGAAAGGGGCGAATGGGACTACACTGGGGGTTAAAAATGACCCAGCACCACCTCCTCCAATTCAGACCCATTGATTGGGTTACATGGGAGGGGGAAAGACACTTGTCAGGTGTCAGAGAGAGAGCGAGAGAGAGCGAGAGAGAGCGAGAGAGAGCGAGAGAGAGAGACAAAGTGACAGAGAGACAGAGAGACAAAGAGAAAGATAGAGAGACAAAGAGACAGAGAGACAGAGAGAGAGAGAGAAAGATAGAGAGAGAGACAGACAGAGAGACAAAGAGACAGAGAGACAGAGAGAAAGATAGAGAGAGAGACAGACAGAGAGAGAGACAAAGTGAGAGAGACAGAGAGAGAGAGACAGACAGAGAGACAGAGACAGAAAGACAGAGAGACAGAGAGAAAGATAGAGAGAGAGAGACAGACAGAGAGAGAGACAGACAGAGAGACAGAGACAGAAAGACAGAGAGACAGAGAGAAAGATAGAGAGAGAGACAGAGACAGACAGAGAGACAAAGAGACAGAGAGACAGAGAGAAAGATAGAGAGAGAGACAAAGTGAGAGAGACAGAGAGAGAGACAGACAGACACAAAGAGACAGAGAGACAGACATAGAGAGAGAGAGACAGAGAGAGAGACAGACAGAGAGAGACAGACAGACAGAGAGAGAGACAGAGAGAGACAGACAGAGAGAGAGACAGACAGAGAGACAGACAGAGAGAGGGGGTATGGCTCCATTAAACCAATGTGTTACAGGGGACATCAGGGGAAGTGGCTGGGCTTAATTGTCTGCTTGACACACTTTGCCTGGCCTTACGTGTGTGTATGTCTTAGGCAACAGCGCTCAGCTAAGAAAATGAATATCTATCCAGTCGGTCAGGATAAAGATCTCACCCGGGGCTGGCGGTGAAACAGGAAGTGAGCAGCAGCTTTCAGAGGAAATCAATGACCAGCCACTCAGTAGCAGGGACATGATGTGTCTTCTATAACAGGACCAGACACTAACAGAGACATGATGTGTCTTCTATAACAGGACCAGACACTAACAGGGACATGATGTGTCTTCTATAACAGGACCAGACACTAACAGGGACATGATGTGTCTTCTATAACAGGACCAGACACTAACAGGGACATGATGTGTCTTCTATAACAGGACCAGACACTAACAGAGACATGATGTGTCTTCTATAACAGGACCAGACACTAACAGAGACATGATGTGTCTTCTATAACAGGACCAGACACTAACAGGGACATGATGTGTCTTCTATAACAGGACCAGACACTAACAGAGACATGATGTGTCTTCTATAACAGGACCAGACACTAACAGGGACATGATGTGTCTTCTATAACAGGACCAGACACTAACAGGGACATGATGTGTCTTCTATAACAGGACCAGACACTAACAGGGACATGACGTGTCTTCTATAACAGGACCAGACACTAACAGGGACATGATGTGTCTTCTATAACAGGACCAGACACTAACAGGGACATGATGTGTCTTCTATAACAGGACCAGACACTAACAGGGACATGACGTGTCTTCTATAACAGGACCAGACACTAACAGGGACATGATGTGTCTTCTATAACAGGACCAGACACTAACAGGGACATGACGTGTCTTCTATAACAGGACCAGACACTAACAGGGACATGATGTGTCTTCTATAACAGGACCAGACACTAACAGGGACATGATGTGTCTTCTATAACAGGACCAGACACTAACAGGGACATGATGTGTCTTCTATAACAGGACCAGACACTAACAGGGACATGACGTGTCTTCTATAACAGGACCAGACACTAACAGAGACATGATGTGTCTTCTACAACAGGACCAGACACTAACAGAGACATGATGTGTCTTCTATAACAGGACCAGACACTAACAGGGACATGATGTGTCTTCTATAACAGGACCAGACACTAACAGAGACATGATGTGTCTTCTATAACAGGACCAGACACTAACAGGGACATGATGTGTCTTCTATAACAGGACCAGACACTAACAGGGACATGATGTGTCTTCTATAACAGGACCAGACACTAACAGGGACATGATGTGTCTTCTATAACAGGATCTAACAGGGTGCAGGCCTAGACCCTGAGGACAGCGCCTAGTGGGGACACGTGTGTATTAGTTCAGATGGGGGAGAAATACAATACCTGTCCATTCATCAAAATCTTCTTTAGCTCTGCGGATGACTTCTTTAGACTGGAACTGAATAATGACAACATCTGGATTCAGTCAAAAGACACAGGCTATAGAGCAAAGGTGTAATGTAGTCTGCAGTACCAGTCAAAAGTCTGGACACACCTACTCATTCAAAGGTTTTTCTTTATTTTTACTATTTTCTACATTGTAGAACAATAGTGAAGACATCAAAACTATGAAATAACACATGGAATCATGTAGTAACCAAAATAAAGGGTTGAAATTAATTTTAGATTCTTCAAAGTAGCCACCCTTTGCCTTTATGACAGCTTTTGCACACTCTTGGCATTCTCTCAGCCAGCTTCACCTGGAATGCTTTTCCAACATTCTTGAAGGAGTTCCCACATATGCTGAGCACTTGTTGGCTGCTTTTCTTTCACTCTGCAGTCCACCTCATCCCAAACCATCTCAATTGGGTTGAGGTCGGGTGATTGTGAAGGCCAGGTCATCTGATGCAGCACTCCAACACTCTCCTTCTTGGTCAAATAGCCCTTACATAGCCTGGAGGTGTGTTGGATCATTGTCCTGTTGAAAAACAAATGATAGTCCCACTAAGCGCAAACCAGATGGGATGGCGAATCGCTGCAGAATGCTGTGGTAGCCATGCTGGTTAAGTGTGCCTTGAATTCTAAACGAATCACTGACAGTGCCACCAGCAAAAGAACACCCACACCATCACACCTCCTCCTCCATGCTTCACGGGGAAATCACACATGCAGAGATCATCCGTTCACCTACTCTGCATCTCACAAAGACACGGCTGTTGGAAACAAAAATCTCAAATTTGGACTCATCAGACCAAAGGACAGATTTCCACCGGTCTAATGTCCATTGCTCGTGTTTCTTGGCCCAAGCAAGTCTCTTCTTCTTATTGGCGTCCTTTAGTAGTGGTTTCTTTGCAGCAATTCAACCACGAAGGCCTGATTCACGCAGTCTCCTCTGAACAGTTGATGTTGAGATGTGTCTGTTACTTGAACTCTGTGAAGCATTGATTTGGGCTGAAATTTCTGAGACTGGTAACTAATGAGCTTATCCTCTGCAGCAGAGTTAACTCTGGGTCTTCCTTTCCTGTGGCGGTCCTCATCAGATCCAGTTTCATCATAGCGCTTGATAGTTTTTGTGACTGCAATTGAAGAAACTTTCAAAGTTCTTGAAATTTTCCAGATTGACTGACCTTCATGCCTTAAAGTAATGATGGACTGTCATTTCTCTTTGCTTATTTGAGCTGTTTTTGCCATAATATGTACTTGGTCTTTTACCAAATAGGGCTACCTTCTGTATACCACCCCTACCTTGTCACAACACAACTGAAAGAAATTCCTGAAAGAAATTCCACAAATGAACTTAACAAGGCACACCTGTTAATTGAAATGCATTCCAGGTGACTACCTCATGGAGCTGGTTGAGAGAATGCCAAGAATGTGCAAAGCCGTCATTAAGGCAAAGGGTGGCTACTTTGAAGAATCTAAAATATATTTTGATTTGTTTAACATATAATTCCATATGTGTTATTTCATAGTGTTGATATCTTCACTATTATTCTACAATGTAGAAAATAGTACAAATAAAGAAAACCTTTGAATGAATAGTTGTGTCCAAACTTTTGACTGGTACTGTACATAGATACCAAGATATTCAAATACACTCTATATCTGAGAAGCACAATCATATATCCATCCACCAACCCACTCATCTATCCATCCACCCACCCATCCAGCAATTCACCCATATTTATCCATCCATCCACCCACCGGCATTTACATACACTCCTCCATCCATCCATCCCTCCTCCATCCACCCCCAGGCAGTTGGGCCTTAACCCTCCAGACTCCTCACCTATTGTTGGGCATAGAGCCAACGGCGGCGGGGGAACAGTCATTGGGCCTCGTGTTCACCTGCGGCCAAAAAGAGACAGAGACAATAAGTTGGCAAGGCCAACAGCCAGCCAGGCAGCAAGCACACAGGCCTTCTAATGAACCCATTGACTGACTGACTCAACACAACACACTCTCTCTCTCTCGCTCTCTTTTTCTCTCAGTTCAAACTGAGGGTTAATTGACTTTTGTTAGAGAGAAAGAGAGAGAGTATGAGAGAGAAAGATAGAGGAGAGAGAACGAGGGAGACAGAAAAATAGAGAACGAGGGAGACGGAGAGAGAGAGAGAGGAGAGAGAACGAGGGAGACGGGGAGAGAGAGAGATAGAGGAGAGAGAACGAGGAAGACGGAGAGAGAGAGAGATAGAGGAGAGAGAACGAGGGAGACGGAGAGAGAGAACAAGGGAGGCAGGGAGAGAGAGATAGAGGAGAGAGAACGAGGGAGGCAGGGACAGAGAGAGATAGAGGAGAGAGAACAAGGGAGAAAGGGAGAGAGAGAGAGGAGAGAGAACGAGGGAGACAGGGAGAGAGAAAGATAGAGGAGAGAACGAGGGAGACAGGGAAAGAGAGATAGAGGAGAGAGAACGAGGGAGACAGAGAGAGAGAGAGATAGAGGAGAGAACGAGGGAGACAGGGAGAGAGAGATAGAGGAGAGAGAACAAGGGAGGCAGGGAGAGAGAGATAGAGGAGAGAGAACGAGGGAGCCAGGGAGAGAGAGATAGAGGAGAGAGAACAAGGGAGACAGGGAGAGAGAGAGGAGAGAGAACGAGGGAGACAGAGAGAGATAGAGGAGAGAGAACAAGGGAGACAGGGAGAGAGAGATAGAGGAGAGAGAACAAGGGAGACAGGGAGAGATAGAGGAGAGAGAACAAGGGAGACAGGGAGAGAGAGAGAGAGAGAGAGAGAAGAGAGAACGAGGAAGACGGGGAGAGAGAGAAGAGAGAGAACGAGGAAGACGGAGAGAAAGAGATAGAGGAGAGAGAACGAGGGAGACAGGGAGAGAGATAGAGGAGAGAGAACAAGGGAGACGGAGAGAGAGAACGAGGGAGGAAGGGAGAGAGAGAGAGAAGAGAGAGAACGAGGGAGACGGAGAGAGAGAGGAGAGAGAACGAGGGAGAAGGAGAGAGAGAGGAGAGAGAACGAGGGAGACGGGGAGAGAGAGAGAAGAGAGAGAACGAGGAAGACGGAGAGAGAGAGAGAAGAGAGAGAACGAGGAAGACGGAGAGAAAGAGATAGAGGAGAGAGAACGAGGGAGACAGGGAGAGATAGAGGAGAGAGAACGAGGGAGACAGGGAGAGAGAGAGATAGAGGAGAGAGAACGAGGGAGACGGAGAGAGAGAACGAGGGAGGAAGGGAGAGAGAGATAGAGGAGAGAGAACGAGGGAGGCAGGGACAGAGAGAGATAGAGGAGAGAGAACAAGGGAGAAAGGGAGAGAGAGAGAGGAGAGAGAACGAGGGAGACAGGGAGAGAGAAAGATAGAGGAGAGAACGAGGGAGACAGGGAAAGAGAGATAGAGGAGAGAGAACGAGGGAGACAGGGAGAGAGAGAGGAGAGAGAACGAGGGAGACCGGGAGAGAGAGAGGAGAGAGAGAGAGAGAGAAAAAGGGAGACCGGGAGAGAGAGAGGAGAGAGAACGAGGGAGACAGGGAGAGAGAGAGGAGAGAGAACGAGGGAGATCCGGGAGGAGAGAGAGATAGAGAGAGAACGAGGGAGATCCGGGAGAGAGAGAGATAGAGAGAGAACAAGGGAGTTCGGGAGAGAGAGAGATAGAGGAGAGACCGGGAGAGAGAGAGGAGAGAGAACGAGGGACACCGGGAGAGAGAGAGAGAGAGAGAGGAGAGAGAACAAGGGAGTCCGGGAGAGAGAGAGATAGAGAGAGAACAAGGGAGTCCGGGAGAGAGAGAGATAGAGGAGAGACCGGGAG
>NC_138316.1:43927500-43972500 GCF_965601325.2 Salmo salar
AGGCCTTGTCCCTGACAATCAGGCCCATAAGGCCTTGTCCCAGACAATCAGGCCCATAAGGCCTTGTCCCAGACAATCAGGCCCATAAGGCCTTGTCCCTGACAATCAGGCCCATAAGGCCTTGTCCCTGACAATCAGGCCCATAAGGCCTTGTCCCTGACAATCAGGCCCATAAGGCCTTGTCCCTGACAATCAGGCCCATAAGGCCTTGTCCCTGACAATCAGGCCCATAAGGCCTTGTCCCTGACAATCAGGCCCATAAGGCCTTGTCCCTGACAATCAGGCCCATAAGGCCTTGTCCCAGACAATCAGGCCCATAAGGCCTTGTCCCTGACAATCAGGCCCATAAGGCCTTGTCCCTGACAATCAGGCCCATAAGGCCTTGTCCCAGACAATCAGGCCCATAAGGCCTTGTCCCAGACAATCAGGCCCATAAGGCCTTGTCCCTGACAATCAGGCCCATAAGGCCTTGTCCCAGACAATCAGGCCCATAAGGCCTTGTCCCAGACAATCAGGCCCATAAGGCCTTGTCCCTGACAATCAGGCCCATAAGCACAGACGCAGATGGATACTTGCAGGGGGTGGCTAGAAATGGCTCAGTTTTTCCATGTGTCAGTCAGTGTATAAAAACCTAACAAACTCTGATGTTTATACATTTCCTATCTAGTATAGATGTGCATATCACTGTAGATATTTAAATGTAGATGGGCAGGGCCAGCTTGGAATCAGAATGGATCTGAACGGCTCCCCAAGAGGCACAGCTGTTATTAAAAGGCCTATTTATCACTGTCAGCCTCTCCTCAGGTCCCATCCCTCCACTTGCCCTCCGGTGTTGTCACTAGGCTGAACAGGAACAATAGGACTAACACAGCAACATGCTCTCTCTCTCTCACACACTTTCACACACACCTTTAATTTTCCACTCCGCTACCCTATTGATTAAGACCGCAACAATTACCACCTAATCTTTTAAAAGGTGTATTAAAAGACATTCCCCTTTGTTGGCCAATAACTAAACAGCGTCGGATCACAAATACCATCGCTCAGCCTAGGGGGACAGGGGAGAGGGAGAAGAGAGAGGGGAGAGAGAAGAGAGAGAGGAGAGAGAGAGAGGAGAGAGGGGAGAGAGCGCAGGCCCAGGCTGCAGGAAGCTCATCATCATTAGCAGACGAGGAGGGGGAACAAGAGAGCACGGGATGCAATTAGGGCTGCTACCTCCGGGGGCATATGATAGGAGGAGGAGGGGAATGAGGTCACGTGGTAGACGAGCTGACACGGGTCAGTCTTTAACTTTCACAACGGCGGCTCCAAGCCATTCAAGGTGCCGAGCAATGATTAGAGTTGCCTGGAAGACTGGCTTGTCTCACAGGACTCGCATACCAAAGGATGTGTTTATTATTTCTTTTTTGTCTGGCTTTCAAAATAAAAGTCCTTAGAGAGTCATACACAGAAGATGGTTTAAGATTGACATGATGCTAATTAATTGATAGGTGCATATCAAATTCAAGGGTAGGGCTGGCACAATTACCGTATAATTGTGTAACCGACGGTTATGGGTGAAGACCGTCATAACCATTTGAAGAACAGCTGACTGAAGACGGGACGGCCAGGCTTTGGTGCGGTTGAGTCCGTTCCTGTGGTAACATGGACTTTTAACAATGTGATGGAACTTTGTTGCTCCTTGATTTTGTAGCGAACAAGTCTTGGGTTGCCATGACAACAATCCTCTCCCTGCAGCAGCAGCAGCACACATAGAAATATAATAAATAGAACAGGCTTGGAACCTCTAACTCTGGCAATTTGACTGGTAAACTCATGAGTACACTGGCGGTGGCTGCTATTATGACGCAATAATTGCCATGGTAATGTAGAATGTTAATTTAAATGATGTTAACTGATGTGGCTCATACAATAGAAGGTATTATTTCAGTTAAGTTGAATCAACAAATCACAGCACATATTGATGGACACACTTCCTGCTTTGCTCCTCAAAATGGCCACCTGGCCCACATTATGCCATCATTGACTTGATGCCTGTTCTATTAATGATATATCTATGGCAGCACACAGTCAGGAGCTGAGGAAAGGAGAAAGTGTTTTTTGCTATGAGACCAATTACAGCCATCTAGAGTTCCATGACCGTCACAGCCCTGTTAAAGTGTTTTAGATGATTTGTTTGGCCTTTTAAATGACAATTATATGAGATGAAATGGATTAAATGGTAGTTCATCACTCCTACTCTGAAACAGTGTTGAGGATAGGTACCGAATTCCCCCCCCTTACACACCTAATACATTGGCCTCTGTTAATTCATATTCATTTTGCACAATGGCTATCCAGTCATCTGGAATTAACGACAGCCAGGCAGAATGCACCTGGGTCTCTACGGAGGCCAAACGGCCACAGCAGCCAACCAAAGAAGCCCATATGCTTGAATATGAATACAAATGGATTGCTGAAATGCATAACCCTTGCATAAGACGCCCGGGAAGCCTGCCTCGCATATATTATATACCTGTATTACAATTTTTCCTGGCAATCAGCAGCTTTTCGCCAGACACGCTCGTCCCGAGAGGAGCAGAAAGCCATTATAGGGGGCCCGAATTCCTTTACCGAGAGATTGGAGATTTGTTGTGCAGCATCTGAAAATATGTGGACGAAGCAATGTGTTTTTGTGTCGGTGGCGGTGGGGAATGTTGTGTCGTATGAAAGCAAATATTTGAGTGAGTTTGGAGATGTGAAACATAGAAGTGGAGCAGGTAAGGTGGGATTCAGCCAATAACACACCAACCAGGCGATAGAGCTAATCTGTGTGATTATGTTCCTGCTGAGATTAAATTAGCTCTTTCATTGATGAACAGCCACTATGATAGAGAACTATTGAAAGCCACTTGTGTTAAGGGCGAAAACACCAATTCATCGCATTTCACAAAGATTTACTGCATCTCAAGAGTAAATGTATCACATAACTTGACAAAAGAAGTAAAACCACTTGATTTCTTCATGATATATCTCATTCACTTCCCTCAGTGATGAGCCTCATCTTTGCAGTCTGTCTGCTAGTGTCATTGTAGCGCTCAAAGTCAACTGCCAGACTTATGGTGAATTCACATGATCCATAATGGCTGAATCAGTCACGGTCAAACGTCTCCAATAAAACTCTATTAACTTCCCAGCTCTGCTAGCGTCCATCTTAAACCATGTGTACACTTGGCGAGGTTTAAGTGCCCAAACGGTCCACACAAATAGCTCATCCTGCCACACCAATATTTCTGCTCAACTTCCTCCTCAAACACAAACTACCTTGCACCGGCTCTATGCACACTCAACAGACTCTACCAACACATACTACACTGACACCACACACTACACTGACACCACACTTACTTTCAGGTAGGCTGCTGCTACTCTGTTTATTATTACCCACATGTAGATACTGTATTACCTAAACTACCTGGTACCCCTCCACATTGACTCAGTACTGGTTCTCCTTATAGCCTCATTATTACCTCAACTACCTGGTACCCCTGCACATTGACTCAGTACTGGTTCTCCTTATAGCCTCATTATTACCTAAACTACCTGGTACCCCTCCACATTGACTCAGTACTGGTTCTCCTTATAGCCTCATTATTACCTAAACTACCTGGTACCCCTGCACATTGACTCAGTACTGGTTCTCCTTATAGCCTCATTATTACCTCAACTACCTGGTACCCCTCTACATTGACTCAGTACTGGTACTCCTTATAGCCTCATTATTACCTAAACTACCTGGTACCCCTGCACATTGACTCAGTACTGGTTCTCCTTATAGCCTCATTATTACCTAAACTACCTGGTACCCCTCTACATTGACTCAGTACTGGTACTCCTTATAGCCTCATTATTACCTAAACTACCTGGTACCCCTGCACATTGACTCAGTACTGGTTCTCCTTATAGCCTCATTATTACCTCAACTACCTGGTACCCCTCTACATTGACTCAGTACTGGTTCTCCTTATAGCCTCATTATTACCTAAACTACCTGGTACCCCTGCACATTGACTCAGTACTGGTTCTCCTTATAGCCTCATTATTACCTAAACTACCTGGTACCCCTGCACATTGACTCAGTACTGGTTCTCCTTATAGCCTCATTATTACCTCAACTACCTGGTACCCCTCTACATTGACTCAGTACTGGTTCTACTTATAGCCTCATTATTACCTAAACTACCTGGTACCCCTCCACATTGACTCAGTACTGGTTCTCCTTATAGCCTCATTATTACCTAAACTACCTGGTACCCCTCCACATTGACTCAGTACTGGTTCTCCTTATAGCCTCATTATTACCTAAACTACCTGGTACCCTCCACATTGACTCAGTACTGGTTCTCCTTATATATAGCCTCATTATTGTTTTAATTCTGTTTCCTTTATTTGTCCTCCTTTTTAACTCTACACTGTTGAGAATGGTCTCATAAGTAAGCATTTCATTGTAAAAAGTCTACACCTGTTGTATTCGGCGCATTTGACCAATACAACTTAATTTGATTTGATTTGTGGGGGAAAATAGTAAAAAAGTATCCCCTGAGGGTGAGGGACTTGTATATCAATCAAGGTAAGGTCAATATGTTTCCCGTCGTCCCTCTCACTACAGCTCGACACCACTACTCTGCCCGTTCAATCAGCTTCACACTAGCACCAGCAAACCCTGGGATAGCCAATGATACCCAATGACAACAAAGCATCCAAGACGAAGGAGTAATAAAGGCGCTGAAACAGAGGGAATTCAGCCTGTGGCTACAGCGCCATCATTGTAAGCTGATGGGGGGTAAAAGACATCCCCAGATGAAGAGTAGATTTTGACAAATATTCTCCGCCCAGGGGGGCCTGCTTTTTAATGAGGCGAAACTTTAAGTACTGAATAATAAATAATAAAAATGGATAGTTCATTTAGCTTTTCAGTGTACCTCGTGAAGAAGCCCATTACAAGTCATTACTCTTAATGTCCGTGATGTGAACAGTAACTATGAAGGAAGATGGTAACATCACGCGGGGGAGGGGGAAGCTGGTGGGGGGACTTGAAAAGTAAATCAACAAGACAAAAAAAACAGGAGAGATGTGTTCCAAACACAAGTATAGCCTCTATTCAACAGATAGGTTTCTATAGTCTACATAACACATTTGAGTGTACTGTTACTTCATCAACATGAAGGCATAGACCTATAGGGTACATACGTCCATGAGGCATTTTAAATGGGTATACAAAGCCTCACTTCTCTCTCCATTTGAGCTCAAACTCTGAAGTAAAACGTGTTGACATGTCTAATTCCCTTCCTAACCTTGGTGAAGTCAATAACATATCTTTATTTTTTTATTGTTGTCACTCTTTTGCCTAAACCCGGTCCAATGCAGAGGACTGAAGGTTGGCGGCACTTGCCAAAAAGGTCACATGTTACCATGACTACACCGATTGGCACATCAGACAGGGGCGATTCCACGTTAGCGGGAGTGGAAAATATTTTTGTTATGTTCTGGTAATTCTCACATAGGAACTTCATTAGGAGGAAGGATGTTTGATATGTTTTTTTACATTTTGTATTTAATAAGAAAATCATGATGAAAGTGGCCATTGTATAGACCTATACATGCTCCCTGTAAGACCTTAGGATCTATGAACCGTTCATGTTGGTGGCTTTATACTCCATATAGTGTGCTCTAACCAATGTCCCCATTCTGAAATAAAAATGGCCACATTCATTTATTTAAAATGTAAATCTCAAAAGTGCCCTTTTTGATTTTGCCGAAATATTTATATTATTTTATGTTGAATAAATGAATGTGAAAATGTGCATAAGAATCAGGATATACTCCATATGTTAAAGCAGACTATAAGGAGTATAACATGTATGGTTCGTGGATCATAAGGTCTTACAGGGGGATTGTAAAGGTTTAAAAAGGGTTTAAAAAGGATTTACAACGGCCACATTCATCAGGATTTTCTCAAACGTGGCACAAATGTAAAAAAAAAAAATTAAAAACACGTCAGACATCCTTCCTCCCAACGAAGTTTCTATGTAAGAATTGCTAGAACAATCCGAGATAGTAAAAATATGTTCTGCTGCTGCTGGGGTGGAATCGCCCACATACAGTGCTTTGTTGTAGGAGACAGAAAGGCAGAAATATGTAGAGTTACTTGTCATCTTTACCAGTCTGCTTAGCAATGAGCACACTGTGGCCCTGGGTGAAAAGATATGCTGTAATAGATTTTTAATAGCTTCCCCCCTTCAACAAAAAACACTCAATAGCGGAGTGAAAAAGAAGGTTATAATTGCTGCCTCAATGGTATACCGGGGTCAGTAATTATATTTACTTTATTCCCTTTTTAACAATTGTTCAACAGGAGATCATTTATTTTCCAAATGCAGTGTTATTTTCAATCTTTGGCCATAGAAACACTCATTCAACACAAAGGCTGTCATCTCAATCAAAAACACCCACACCAGAAAATAGACTTTTTAGGGGGTTTCATTTGCATTTTTATTTGTCAATGTAACTTTAATTAGTCTATATCATATCATGTTACTGTTCATTTGTATTTTTTTTAAAGGATGTGAAAGGACAATTACAAGTTGGGACCTCTGTAAATACCAGAAGAACTCAGCTCACCTCTGCAACGTCCACAAGGTTCACCCCTAAAATGTAAACGGTTCCACCAACTTTTGTTATTAATGTTGATGTGTTATAAACAATTACTGTGTTACTTGTGTACGCTACTTGTGAACGCTACTTGTGAACGCTACTTGTGTACGCTACTTGTGTACGCTACTTGTGAACGCTACTTGTGAACGCTACTTGTGAACGCTACTTGTGAACGCTACTTGTGAACGCTACTTGTGAACGCTACTTGTGTACTGGACCAAAAACTAAAATGCAGGAGAAAACACTTCAATGATTTGTCCTTCCTGATTATAACACTTGGCACAAGGAAAACCCACACCTAGACTAAACATCCCCTTAGTCAGGTAAACTGTTGTTATAGGAGTGTAGTCAGGTAACTGTTGTTACGGCAGTGTAGTCAGGTAAACTGTTGTTACGGCAGTGTAGTCAGGTAAACTGTTGTTACGGCAGTGTAGTCAGGTAAACTGTTGTTATAGGAGTGTAGTCAAGTAAACTGTTGTTACGGCAGTGTAGTCAGGTAAACTGTTGTTACGGCAGTGTAGTCAAGTAAACTGTTGTTACGGCAGTGTAGTCAGGTAAACTGTTGTTACGGCAGTGTAGTCAAGTAAACTGTTGTTACGGCAGTGTAGTCAGGTAAACTGTTGTTACGGCAGTCTAGTCAGGTAAACTGTTGTTATAGGAGTGTAGTCAGGTAACTGTTGTTACGGCAGTGTAGTCAGGTAAACTGTTGTTACGGCAGTGTAGTCAAGTAAACTGTTGTTACGGCAGTGTAGTCAGGTAAACTGTTGTTACGGCAGTGTAGTCAGGTAAACTGTTGTTACGGCAGTGTAGTCAGGTAAACTGTTGTTACGGCAGTGTAGTCAGGTAAACTGTTGTTACGGCAGTGTAGTCAGGTAAACTGTTGTTACGACAGTGTAGTCAGGTAAACTGTTGTTACGGCAGTGTAGTCAGGTAAACTGTTGTTACGGCAGTGTAGTCAGGTAAACTGTTGTTACGGCAGTGTAGTCAGGTAAACTGTTGTTACGGCAGTGTAGTCAAGTAAACTGTTGTTACGGCAGTGTAGTCAGGTAAACTGTTGTTACGGCAGTGTAGTCAGGTAAACTGTTGTTACGGCAGTGTAGTCAGGTAAACTGTTGTTACGGCAGTGTAGTCAGGTAAACTGTTGTTACGGCAGTGTAGTCAGGTAAACTGTTGTTACGACAGTGTAGTCAGGTAAACTGTTGTTACGGCAGTGTAGTCAGGTAAACTGTTGTTACGGCAGTGTAGTCAGGTAAACTGTTGTTACGGCAGTGTAGTCAAGTAAACTGTTGTTACGGCAGTGTAGTCAGGTAAACTGTTGTTACGGCAGACTAGTCAGGTAAACTGTTTTTATAGGAGTCTAGTAGGTAAACTGGGGGTATGGGAGTCTAGTCAGGTAAACTGTTGTTATAGGAGTCTAGTCAGGTAAACTGTTGTTATAGGAGTCTAGTCAGGTAAACTGTGGGTATGGGAGTCTAGTCAGGTAAACTGTTGTTATAGGAGTCTAGTCAGGTAAACTGGGGGTATGGGAGTCTAGTCAGGTAAACTGGTGTTATAGGAGTCTAGTCAGGTAAACTGTTGTTATAGGAGTCTAGTCAGGTAAACTGTTGTTATAAGAGTCTAGTCAGTTAAACTGGGGGTATGGGAGTCTAGTCAGGTAAACTGGGGGTATGGGAGTCTAGTCAGGTAAACTGTTGTTATAGGAGTCTAGTCAGTTAAACTGGGGGTATGGAAGTCGAGTCAGGTAAACTGGGGGTATGGGAGTCTAGTCAGGTAAACTGGGGGTATGGGAGTCTAGTCAGGTAAACTGGGGGTATGGGAGTCTAGTCAGGTAAACTGGGGGTATGGAAGTCGAGTCAGGTAAACTGGGGGTATGGGAGTCTAGTCAGGTAAACTGGGGGTATGGGAGTCTAGTCAGGTAAACTGGGGGTATGGGAGTCCAACAAAGTTTAATGTTGAAGAGAACAATACTCACATATGACAACATGGCTTTGAGTTCTTCATCACTCCTCACAGTGATTCTATCACCCACCTCATCCTCATCTGAAACACAGATTAACAGCTGTAGTTACTGGGCTGTTATCATTAACAGCTGTAGTTACTGAGCTGTGTTATCATTAACAGCTGTAGTTACTGAGCTGTGTTATCATTAACAGCTGTAATTACTGGGCTGTGTTATCATTAACAGCTGTAGTTACTGAGCTGTGTTATCATTAACAGCTGTAGTTACTGAGCTGTGTTATCATTAACAGCTGTAGTTACTGGGCTGTGTTATCATTAACAGCTGTAGTTACTGGGCTGTTATCATTAACAGCTGTAGTTACTGGGCTGTGTTATCATTAACAGCTTTAGTTACTGGGCTGTTATCATTAACAGCTGTAGTTACTGGGCTGTCATCATTAACAGCTGTAGTTACTGAGCTGTGTTATCATTAACAGCTGTAGTTACTGGGCTGTGTTATCATTAACAGCTGTAGTTACTGGGCTGTGTTATCATTAACAGCTGTAGTTACTGAGCTGTGTCATCATTAACAGCTGTAGTTACTAAGCTGTGTTATCATTAACAGCTGTAGTTACTGGGCTGTGTTATCATTAACAGCTGTAGTTATTGAGCTGTGTTATCATTAACAGCTGTAGTTACTGAGCTGTGTCATCATTAACAGCTGTAGTTATTGAGCTGTGTCATCATTAACAGCTGTAGTTACTGAGCTGTTATCATTAACAGCTGTAGTTACTGGGCTGTCATCATTAACAGCTGTAGTTACTGAGCTGTGTTATCATTAACAGCTGTAGTTACTGGGCTGTGTTATCATTAACAGCTGTAGTTACTGGGCTGTGTTATCATTAACAGCTGTAGTTACTGGGCTGTGTTATCATTAACAGCTGTAGTTACTGGGCTGTGTTATCATTAACAGCTGTAGTTACTGAGCTGTGTTATCATTAACAGCTGTAGTTACTGAGCTGTTATCATTAACAGCTTTAGTTACTGAGCTGTGTTATCATTAACAGCTGTAGTTATTGAGCTGTGTTATCATTAACAGCTGTAGTTACTGGGCTGTGTTATCATTAACAGCTGTAGTTACTGAGCTGTCATCATTAACAGATGTAGTTACTGAGCTGTGTTATCATTAACAGCTGTAGTTACTGAGCTGTCATCATTAACAGATGTAGTTACTGGGCTGTGTTATCATTAACAGCTGTAGTTACTGAGCTGTCATCATTAACAGCTGTAGTTACTGAGCTGTGTTATCATTAACATCTGTAGTTACTGGGCTGTGTTATCATTAACAGCTGTAGTTACTGGGCTGTGTTATCATTAACAGCTGTAGTTACTGAGCTGTGTTATCATTAACATCTGTAGTTACTGGGCTGTGTTATCATTAACAGCTGTAGTTACTGGGCTGTGTTATCATTAACAGCTGTAGTTACTGGGCTGTGTTATCATTAACAGCTGTAGTTACTGGGCTGTGTTATCATTAACAGCTGTAGTTACTGGGCTGTGTTATCATTAACAGCTGTAGTTACTGGCTGTTATCATTAACAGCTGTAGTTACTGGCTGTTATCATTAACAGCTGTAGTTACTGGGCTGTGTTATCATTAACAGCTGTAGTTACTGGGCTGTGTTATCATTAACAGCTGTAGTTACTGGGCTGTGTTATCATTAACAGCTGTAGTTACTGAGCTGTGTCATCATTAACAGCTGTAGTTACTTGAGCTGTGTCATCATTAACAGCTGTAGTTACTGAGCTGTTATCATTAACAGCTGTAGTTACTGGGCTGTCATCATTAACAACTGTAGTTACTGGGCTGTGCTATCATTAACAGCTGTAGTTATACTGAGCTGTGTTATCATTAACAGCTGTAGTTACTGGGCTGTGTTATCATTAACAGCTGTAGTTACTGGGCTGTGTTATCATTAACAGCTGTAGTTACTGGGCTGTGTTATCATTAACAGCTGTAGTTACTGGGCTGTGTTATCATTAACAGCTGTAGTTACTGAGCTGTGTTATCATTAACAGCTGTAGTTACTGGGCTGTGTTATCATTAACAGCTGTAGTTACTGGGCTGTGTTATCATTAACAGCTGTAGTTACTGGGCTGTGTTATCATTAACAGCTGTAGTTACTGAGCTGTGTCATCATTAACAGCTGTAGTTATTGAGCTGTGTCATCATTAACAGCTGTAGTTACTGAGCTGTTATCATTAACAGCTGTAGTTACTGGGCTGTCATCATTAACAACTGTAGTTACTGGGCTGTGCTATCATTAACAGCTGTAGTTATACTGAGCTGTGTTATCATTAACAGCTGTAGTTACTGGGCTGTGTTATCATTAACAGCTGTAGTTACTGGGCTGTGTTATCATTAACAGCTGTAGTTACTGGGCTGTGTTATCATTAACAGCTGTAGTTACTGGGCTGTGTTATCATTAACAGCTGTAGTTACTGAGCTGTGTTATCATTAACAGCTGTAGTTACTGGGCTGTGTTATCATTAACAGCTGTAGTTACTGGGCTGTGTTATCATTAACAGCTGTAGTTACTGGGCTGTGTTATCATTAACAGCTGTAGTTACTGAGCTGTGTCATCATTAACAGCTGTAGTTATTGAGCTGTGTCATCATTAACAGCTGTAGTTACTGAGCTGTTATCATTAACAGCTGTAGTTACTGGGCTGTCATCATTAACAACTGTAGTTACTGGGCTGTGCTATCATTAACAGCTGTAGTTATACTGAGCTGTGTTATCATTAACAGCTGTAGTTACTGGGCTGTGTTATCATTAACAGCTGTAGTTACTGGGCTGTGTTATCATTAACAGCTGTAGTTACTGGGCTGTGTTATCATTAACAGCTGTAGTTACTGGGCTGTGTTATCATTAACAGCTGTAGTTACTGAGCTGTGTTATCATTAACAGCTGTAGTTACTGGGCTGTGTTATCATTAACAGCTGTAGTTACTGGGCTGTGTTATCATTAACAACTGTAGTTACTGAGCTGTGTCATCATCATGATAGTTTAAATAGAGACTGATTAATTTTAACAAAATCAATACAGCAAATTGTTAAGAACATGATTCTATCAAAGCAATGCTGTGCTTAACTTCAGCATTCAAGGTCCAGTGATGTGTATTCAAATATATATATATATATATATATATATATATATATATATATATATTTTGGAGGGTATTTTGACACTTTATTGAGACAGTATGGAAATCATAGGGGGGGGGGGGGGGGTTGGCAGGTGGGGGACACAATAGGAAAGGTGGATGCAGAGATTGAACCCTGGTCTCCAGTGGGGAATTGTATATGTGATTTGTACCGGGAGTGTTACCCTCAACCACAGCTCTGCACCTGCGCAGAGTAGTCTGCCTTTAAGTAGATGGCTGCTTTGTAACTGTGAAAGCCAATGTATAACATCCAACAAAGCAATTCATTCATCCTAAAGTTACAGGATAAGAAAATCAGACACGTGAGGACTGGAGTTTAAATATTGTGACTTTAATGGAAGCCGGCCTAATGGTCCTGGTAAAGGCTTCACAAACTTGTTCCGGGCTAAGTTTCCCCCTAGTACCGATCTTGGATCAGCTTCCCCATCCTAACCACGACCAGTAGTGGGGGAAATGCAAATTGCACCCAGGAACATAGCCTACATGATCCTTTTGGTGTGCAAAAACCTCCAGAAGTGGTTCCTCAAGACAATCAGTCTTATTGGGTATTAAGGACAATACCAGCCAAAAAGGCAATATAAGTAGCAACTGAGTAGTAGTAGACTGAGCTTTTCAGTTGTAACTAAACATAGTTGGGTAGAAGTCTGCCAAACGGACTTGCACATTTGGTTGGTGAAAAACTGTCCCCACAACAGGAAACCAGGCTGATGACATCTCAGAATGTCAATCTTTTCATGAGGTAACTTACATTCAAACGCAGTGATTGTGGTTTCGGGCATGACATCCCTTATAGCGACCTGCAAAATAGATTTAGGAAGACATGAACGTTAAATCGAAAACAGTTGCTAACTAGCTTGGTCCTTAGCCTAGCTAACTGTAAACTTTGCAACTGTAGCTAGCTAATTAAGTTAGCGCTCACCAACAAGTCATTGAAGCTCAAAAGTGATGGGCAGTCCACGGATGAGTCCATATCCCCGACGGGAGTCTTAATACGGATCTCTATTCCCTCGGTGTCCATAGCGCAGAAGTTATTTAAAACAAGTAGAAGCATAACAGACGAATAAGCAGAAACATAATCAGTGTTGGCTGGCTAACTTCCTAACAGCACATCCTATTCCTATCCTAGCTACATTAGCTGTCAAGTTAGCCGTTAGCTAACAGTTACTACATTTCAACTAACGTTACTTGCATGACTAAGAGCAAGCCATTGCAGGTCTTGTCGATGAGAGAGTGCGTTTTAACGTTTCCAACACCGTTTGACTCACGGACATACAAAGAGCGTTTTAAATAGTTGTAAATGGCATAGCTAGCAAAGTTAGCCGCTATGCAAAGAAAACCAGGAAGTTCACAGGAAGTTTTCGTATTTCCAACCGGATATAGATTTAGGAGCCACTCTTCACTCTGGCTGGATACTCTATCACGGTCTTTGAGTCTATGGTTGTAGAAGGAGCCATAGGTTTCTGTGGCGCTGTAGACTACAATCGTTCAGATAATTATTGTCCCACATAATGAAATCGGGGAAGGGACTGTGAATCTGTCTCAATTTATTCGTTAATATGTTAGTGAAAGGTGGGTGTATGATATGTCTTGCCATAGAGATCCGGGATTTACGGAATTACACTGATTGGCCAGATGGTGGCGCTATAACGAGATTGAAAATGAAAACTTTGAAAAGTCACACCCATCACCCCTTTTGACCTAAAGTCATGAAATGTGGTACTTAGTTCCCTCTCCTCACAAGGAACACATTTGTCTCATAAGGTCCGCCATTATAGATTTTCCGCCATTTAGAATTTTATGAAAAACACTTAAAACGCTACTCTTCTGGCAACGAATGACCAATCTGCACAAAACTTGATATGCGGCATCTATGGACAAACGTCTCTTAACCCAATATTTTTCAGACACGTACCTAAAAAAAATATGGCTGCTGTTGACCAATAAACATTCACATGGGCGTGGTCTGGCACATAAATGCATATAAATCAGTCGAGGAACATAGCCGCGGGAGGTAGGGGTGCGGAGGGTGCTGAAAAATCAGAATGTAAAAAAAATATGAATGAAAAAATATGATTTTTGTGCACTGGGCCTTTACTAGTATTAACAGACCTATATAGACGTCTGTAGAGCGGGCAAAAAAAAACATTTTTAAGCATCTCCACTTTAGAGGTAAAATTAAGAACGTTATCTTGCATGATTCTATAGTTGGAATTGTAAGAGTTGTAGACCTGTCTCTTTCTCTGCAATTTTCATTCTAATGGAATCTAGAAAGAATATAACCCTGTCCTCAAACATTTACATCAAAAGGTATTTTTATTTATTATGGATCCCCGTACTCTTCCTGGTGTCCAGCAAAATGAAGGCAGTTATGGCCTTCCGAGTGGCGCAGCGGTCTAAGGCACTGCATTGCAGTGCTTGAGGTGTCACTACAGACCTCATCCCATGCTGTGTCGCAGCTGGACACGACCTGGGAGACACATGAAGCGGCGCACAATTGGCCCAGTGTTTGGCCGGCTTGGATGTCCTTGTCCCATCGCGCTGTAGCGACTCCTTGTGGCGTGCCGGGCACATGCATGCTGACCCGTCACCAGTTGTACTGTGCTTCCTCTGACACACTGTGTGTCAAGAAGCAGTGCGGCTAGGCAGGGTCATGTTTCGGAGGATGCATAGCTCTTGACCTTTGCTTCTCCCGAGTCCATACGGGAGTTGCAGCTATGGGACAAGACTGTAACTACCAATTGGATATCACGAAAAAGGGGGTAAAAAAAGAAATACATTAAGGCAGATGTACAAATGTAATATTTTTAATATTAAGGCAGATGTACATCAAATTAAATATTTTTCTTTATCAAATAACATGGAAAACAACCACTTTTTGTGCAGTATTAATTTACCATCCTTACAAACCACTTAATGTACATTACTGCATTGTACATATGCTGGTCATCTAGGTTTGTACCTGTAGACTTTCCATCACCATGAAGGAAAACAATGACAAATACAGTAATTGAGTACATTGAGACATCAAGTGGTTTGTGATGATGAGATGTGATGATGTGGCTCAGATGGTAGAGCATGGTGCTTGAGATGCTAAGGTTGTGGGTTTGATTCCCACAGACGGAGGACCAGTATGAAAATGTAAGCACTGAAAAGGAATTAATAGACCATTTCAGTTTTCATATAGAAATAAGTGCATTTGCAAAGTATTTAAAGAAACTGGAAAACATATATCAAGCAAGTATTTGTATATACCACATATATGAAGCCGGTAGGGTAGGTAATAAAGACGTTTCAACTGATGATATCTACCAGTAAATGCTAACTAAGGCAACAATGGGTACGCAAAGCAGGTATTGAAAAAGTTTTGTCCGAACTCTTGATTAGTAGGTTATTTGTGATGTGCAATTAAGTCATCATGTGCTGTGTGCATCAGGGGCATAGCCCCCACCCCCCAGGTGGAAAACGAATTAAATAAAAACAGAAGGAAACCCAGGGTGCCTTTCCTTCGCTGGGCAGGTCGTTTGGGAAATTCTTTGCAAAATTAGAGTATACCCACTTCTCCGATGGGCCGATGGAAAGACAGCAGTCACACACAGCATGATGTTAAAGGATAAGCAGTCCATTCACTCGGACATAATAAACCAGTAGGTCCCAATCATAAGAATACAAAAACACAACCATTAGGCAAAGTATTTCCCAATCGAAACTATTACTTCCCTTTGCAAAAAACATTTCACATTTATCACACAAAGTAACCGGTGACCTAAAGTTAAATGCAACAATGTTTAACACACCAGTTATTTTCCAAGAGATGGCTAACAACAGGAAGCAGACTCCAATAAAAACACAGTTCCACTCACTAGATGATGATCATTTGAAACAACCCTTTCCTGCAGTCAATGACAAAAAGCGCCCTCTTTGGCCTCATGGGTGAAATGTTATTCATATTTTTCACAATTTCATAATAAATATGATTTATTTTTTAAGGAAAATGCAGTTTTCTGTGATGTATATAAAGTGTAATATTGTGTAAAACTCAAAATGTTATACGTTTAAACTGTATATCTGACATGGTACAGGTGTCTTCTTTTAAGCCCATAACCATGTGTGTGTGAGGTGTCTACTTCTGTTTCAGACTAGATTTGTTTAAGACTACCAATAATCACTCTGTTACTCTGATTTAGCCCACTGCAGTAAAATGTTACCTTCTTGTAGAAAGTTATTCTTGAAAAGGGACAAGCTAACAAATTAGCAACAACATCCTCTTCAATAACACCAGCTGCAGCCACTGCAAACTAGCCTACAACAAAAGATAGCTAGCTAAACCATGGAAAAACTACTGCTCACTATTGTGCAGTGACCTATTTGTCTTTGAGAAGGCAGAATTTTCCATACATTTTTTGTAAAAATGGTCCCACTCATTACAAGTCAAAATGTGTTGGTTGATTCCACTGCCACTCCAAAATGTTGCCTTAATACAGTTGAATGGCAGATGCCTTCTATCTAGCTTCTGATGGCCTAGTTAATAGCTGATTTAGCTAGCTAGATTTATCACCACCAAAGAAAAATCCTGATTGGATATTTTTTTCTCTTCAGTGTTAACCTTTTCCTTTCCAACAAAAACTGAAGAGATCAAATCAGAACATCATTGAAAATAAAAATGTAATTACAATTATTATTATTATTATTTTATAAATCCTTAGCCCTTTTCTGAAGGCTTAGAAGGCTCTCATTGTTCCCCACTGTGTTTGGGTCATAATTTGTACAGTGGCTCTATTGCCCTCAGCTTGCATTTTTTACCGTTCTGAATGTTTAAAGAATCCATATGTTCTTCTGAAATATGAACACAGAAATACTGGACATCTTAATTTGGTAGCGATTTCACAAAATGACAATCATGGTATTGAATTGGACTCACATTTTACTGGTCTCGGTCTGGACTCGGTCTCGGACCACTTGTTCTCCTCCCAGTCTCGGTCTTGACTCGGTCTCGGCCCACCTCAGGTCTTGGTCATGACTCGGTCTCTGCCCCCCTCAGATCTTGGTCTTGACTCGGTCTCTGCCCCCCTCAAGTCTCGGTCTTGACTCGGTCTCGGCCCCCCTCAGGTCTTGGTCTTGACTCGGTCTCTGCCCCCCTCAGGTCTCGGCGCTCGGTCTCGGCCCACCCGGTCGGTCGCTCGGCCGCCCCCTCAGGTCTTGGTCTTGACTCGGTCTCGGCCCCCCTCAGGTCTCGGTCTTGACTCGGTCTCGGCCCCCCTCAGGTCTCGGTCTTGACTCGGTCTCGGCCCCCCTCAGGTCTCGGTCTTGACTCGGTCTCGGCCCCCCTCAGGTCTCGGTCTTGACTCGGTCTCTGCCCCCCTCAGGTCTCGGTCTTGACTCGGTCTCTGCCCCCCTCAGGTCTCGGTCTTGACTCGGTCTCTGCCCCCCTCAGGTCTCGGTCTTGACTCGGTCTCTGCCCCCCTCAGGTCTCAGTCTTGACTCGGTCTCTGCCCCCCTCAGGTCTTGGTCTTGACTCGGTCTCGGCCCCCCTTAGGTCTTGACTCGGACTCGATTTGCTCCGGTCTTGGTGTTGAATCGGTCTCGCTTTCGGTGGTCTCGAACACAACACTGGTTCAATTATTACTATTAGCCTACAGATACATTCAATATTCTTTGAATATATCACAAGAGAAGACCAGAAAATTCTACAAGCTTTGACGGAACTCCTTCCAATGTCACTTAATTTCAATTTAATTTCAAGCTTGATCTCTTGCCAATGTCAACCTTGAAATTTCACTAATTAATTTCATGACAACTTCTCCGTTGAAGAAACAGTGAAGAAAATGTGAATAGACGTCCTTCCTCGTAGCGATTGATCGTGGTGTTCCATTGTTTTTTTTCTGCTTCTTCCCTTTGCACCAGATTAACACAGCATTAGTATTTAAAGATTTCCACTTGGCAAGAGTCATCAGCAAAGTAATTGAATGTACTACAAACGGCACTTAAAACTTGCTTGATTCCTGCCTTATCGGTGGGGAGCTGATTGTGTGCGCGTGTGTGCGTGCAAGCGTGTGTGTGTGCTGATTCACTCTCTGTGACTGTCTCAATGATTGCAGTCCTCCTTACAAGACATTGATCCTTGGGCAAAGTGTGGCTGATTTTCCCCTTAATTTACAGCAGGGTGTGTTCTGCACCTACGATACTCTAGACTGTTGACCTAGGTTATGAGACGCAGCTGTTTAAGCTTCCTTCTGTCTCCTGCAGCTTAGACCTGCCTGGGCGAGCACCGCTGAAAACAAGGGCAATGCGATCTGTTCTCTGATGGCGTGGCACACAGGCTTGAGATTTCACTGGCTAACGTGGTGCTCTAAAACAGGAGGCCTAACTGCCACTAAGCTTCCATTAGAGAACCTCTATAGTAGGACCACAATGAAAGGTCCAACAGCTTAGATGGAGAATGCCCCATCTTTTCACATTCTCTGTGACCCATCTAAATCAACAACGGGTAAAAAGCTTAGATGTGGATTACAGAACAGCACCGGGAATAAAGAGGATATATTCAGAGTCAAACACAAAGGTCTATGTTTGTATAAGGTCACTAAGGGCTATTAGTGGTACGATATGATGATCAGTGATTGATAGACAAAGACGAGTAATCGTGATGTGGAATCATAACGCCAGATTGATCACGTACACACATGCATACACGCACGCACATACGCACTCACACACAGACACACACACAAATACACAAATACACACATAATCAAATCACCTCTTCACTTGAGTTGAAAAACTATTGAATGTGGGCACCATCATTCAATCCCAGATCTCTGACACAATCCCACATCTCTGACCCAATCCATCATCTCTGACCCAATCCCACATCTCTGACCCAATCCCACATCTCTGACCCAATCCCACATCTCTGACCCAATCCATCATCTCTGACCCAATCCCACATCTCTGACCCAATCCTACATCTCTGACCTAATCCCACATCTTTGACCCAATCCATCATCTCTGACCCAATCCCACATCTCTGACCCAATCCCACATCTCTGACCCAATCCTACATCTCTGACCCAATCCATCATCTCTGACCCAATCCTACATCTCTGACCCAATCCTACATCTCTGACCCAATCCATCATCTCTGACCCAATCCCACATCTCTGACCCAATCCATCATCTCTGACCCAATCCATCATCTCTGACCCAATCCTACATCTCTGACCCAATCCTACATCTCTGACCCAATCCCACATCTCTGACCCAATCCTACATCTCTGACCCAATCCTACATCTCTGACCCAATCCCACATCTCTGACCCAATCCTACATCTCTGACCCAATCCCACATCTCTGACCCAATCCTACATCTCTGACCTAATCCCACATCTCTGACCCAATCCTACATCTCTGACCCAAATCCCACATCTCTGACCCAATCCCACATCTCTGACCCAATCCTACATCTCTGACCCAATCCTACATCTCTGAGCTAATCCCAGATTTCTGATCCAATCCTACATATCTGACCCAATCCCACATCTCTGACCCAATCCATCATCTCTGACACAATCCCACATCTCTGACCCAATCCATCATCTCTGACCCAATCCCACATCTCTGACCCAATCCCATCATCTCTGACCCAATCCCACATCTCTGACCCAATCCATCATCTCTGACCCAATCCCACATCTCTGACCCAAAGAGGGTAAGGGGTCACTTCTCAACAGTAGAGGGTAAGGGGTCACTTCTCAACAGTAGAGGTTAAGGGGTCACTTCTCAACAGGAGAGGTTAAGGGGGTCACTTCTCAACAGGAGAGGTTAAGGGGTCACTTCTCAACAGTAGAGGTTAAGGGGTCACTTCTCAACAGGAGAGGTTAAGGGGTCACTTCTCAACAGGAGAGGTTAAGGGGTCACTTCTCAACAGAAGAGGTTAAGGGGTCACTTCTCAACAGGAGAGGTTAAGGGGTCACTTCTCAACAGGAGAGGTTACGGGGTCACTTCTCAACAGTAGAGGTTAAGGGGTCACTTCTCAACAGGAGAGGTTAAGGGGTCACTTCTCAACAGTAGAGGTTAAGGGGTCACTTCTCAACAGGAGAGGTTAAGGGGTCACTTCTCAACAGGAGAGGGTAAGGGGTCACTTCTCAACAGGAGAGGGTAAGGGGTCACTTCTCAACAGTAGATGTTAAGGGGTCACTTCTCAACAGTAGAGGTTAAGGGGTCACTTCTCAACAGTAGAGGTTAAGGGGGTCACTTCTCAACAGGAGAGGTTAAGGGGGTCACTTCTCAACAGGAGAGGTTAAGGGGTCACTTCTCAACCGTAGATATTAAGGAGTCACTTCTCAACAGTAGAGGGTAAGGGGTCACTTCTCAACAGTAGAGGTTAAGGGGTCATTTCTCAACAGGAGAGGTTAAGGGGTCACTTCTCAACAGTAGAGGTTAAGGGGTCATTTCTCAACAGGAGAGGTTAAGGGGTCACTTCTCAACAGTAGAGGTTAAGGGGTCATTTCTCAACAGGAGAGGTTAAGGGGTCACTTCTCAACAGTAGAGGATAAGGGGTCACTTCTCAACAGGAGAGGTTAAGGGGTCACTTCTCAACAGTAGAGGTTAAGGGGTCACTTCTCAACAGTAGAGGTTAAGGGGTCACTTCTCTAAAGTAGAGGTTAAGGGGTCCATTGATTTCCATGTTAACGTCTGAAATTATTACTTTGCCTAATTGTTGCGGGGGATAGGTGGAAACAAAGCGGGGCTATCAACCAGCCAGATTAATGCCCACTACAGCACAGCTCTCTGGTGAGAACAGGGGAATCTATATGGCAGTTTGTCAAACACACTCTCCCAGGACTGGACGATAGTGCCTTCTGCTGTGAGAAGGCCAAGATGACGCCTAGTCAGCAATCCACATTATCAGAAATCAAACTCTCTGATTTAGCTGGGAGGAGGAGGAGGAGAAGAGACGGGGAAGAGAGGGGGAGAAAAAGGCTAGCAGCATTCACTGTCTGGTAATTAAAAAGCATTTGATCAGCGCCACTCTCTCACCAGTCCCTCTTCCCTCTGTATCGACAAGCTGCTTAGCTGAGAGTGAGCTCAATTTGACTGTAAACATATGAGCTGCACTTATTTAACGCTCTACAAGAAGAGGGAGAAAACAAGTTAACCACACAGTGCAGACAACAGAAAGTTCAATTCTCCATCGGCCAATCACTAACGAGATTCACAAAGGGCGATTGAACACTCTTGTGCCCACACTGAAACGTTGTCTGTATTGAAAACGGTGACACATACATAACACCTTTTTTAAATAATGAGTAGAGTTCGATACTATGTCCCTCCTTGGCCGAGGTTAATGCTGTTTTTGACATCTTGTAACATTTCCATGTATTGGTTGTTAAGGATCTTCCACAAAGACAGGAAGGTTACCTCTTAATGGTTTGTTTGTTTCTCAACACATCATAGAGGCAGACAGTTAGACTATTGTCTTGGGATATCATGCTAATTGATTATGGCCCTCCACAAGTATTCACCACTATTGACCCAGCAAATGGAAAGGATGAATGAATGATAGCTTATGTTGACTTTATTGTTGTATTACATTGTAATTATAACATTGGTTGAAAACATGAACCAATTGCATGCATTTTTGCAGTGTAACAAGGTTTTTTGACTTGATTTCAGACCATGTTTATACAGGGCCCTGAACAGCTGCACGCTGACCACACTGTGTGGACAATAACCAGTAGACTAATCAGGTTGACTAATTCATGACTGCCAGGGTCAGACAGGGTCTGCTTTGACTGGTCTGATCAAGAGAGTCTTGTCAGGTAAGAATGCCATCCTTCTAGAGCCTGATTCCACTGCAGGTCTCTAAATGAGTGAGAACAATCCTGTTGAAAAGGAGACGTCTCCATTCAGCCTTGAAGCCCGCTCTTGTTTATTGATGCTGCCAAAGTCCTTGGTGTGATCGATACAATCCTTCTCCGCTGGACCTTCGACAAACAGCCCCAAATTGAGGTCAGGCTATTAGGAGGTTTACAGTACCTCAGCAGTTGCTGGGTTATGGTATCATTTCTTACTTTGTGTAAAGATTGGTTAGTTTGACGATATATGGCGTTGAAATACTGCTGATTTAGTGAGATGTTAGTGAGATGGGAAATTTCACTAGAGGGTAAAGAGCCTGTACTGTACAAAGTGGAAATGGACTCAGAGTCTACCCTGGAGCCTAAGAGGCTGGTTTTCTCTCTTACCCTCTGTGCCATATACACTGGAGACATTTGTCTTTTATGACTATTTAGTCTCCAGTTGTTTAGTAATAAAGAGGAAATATTGTTGCAATCTTCAGCCACTCATAGGGACCATCTCAGAATTGATGGGGTGTGTCTTCCGACAGAGGTTACAGGTGAACCTTGACACTAGTTTAGTTAAAGCTACTGAGCTCTACAATAAATAACACATCTCACCATCTCACCAAACCCTTGTGGCAATATGATACACTGGAGACAATGATGGAAGATTTTATTATACAGTAGGAACAGGTACATTGGTTACTTATATTCCAGTCACTCATTTCTGCTAAAATGATTTCCTTCATTTGGAAGGATGACAAAAAAATCATATTTCATTGCCATTTTGAGAGCCTAATTATCCTCTATGCTTCATTCATGTTTCCACTATAATTCCTATAAATAAAGTCATGTAGTAATCATGTACATACTAATCAAATGTAAAAAAAACAGGTGTGGACTAACAGTGAAATGCTTCCATCCCAACAATTCAGAGAGAAAGAAAACAGACAAACACTAGAAAAATTAAAACATGTTTTTATACAAGTAATAATAGATACATAATGAGTAATGATAACTTGGCTATATACAAGGGGTACCAGTACAGAGTATATATGCAGGAGTATGAGGTAATTGAGGTAGATATGTACATAGAACTAGGAATAAAGTGACAGATAATAAATAGTACCAGCAGCGTATGTGATGAGTCAAAATAGTTAGTGCAAAAAGGGTTAATGCAGATAGTTAAATAGTTAACCAATAGCTACCCGGACTAACTATTTAGCAGTCTATTGCTTGGGGGTAGAAGCTGTTCAGGGTCCTGTTGCTTACAGACTTGGCGATCTGGTACCGCTTGGCGTACAGTAACAGAGAGAACAATCTATGGCTTGGGTAGCTGGAGTCTTTTACCATTTTAGGGCCTTCCTCTGACACCGCCTGGTATAGAGGCCCTGGATGGCAGGGAGATCGGCCCTAGTGAAGTACTGGGCTGTACGCACTACCCTCTGTAGCGCCTTGCGGTCAGATGCCAAGCAGTTGCCATACCTAGCTAGTAATGCCAAACGATCTTGTAGAGACAGATTACTTTGGACACAGGTTGTTGTGAGGTATACGAGAAGAACATCTCAATCATTAGTCCATTAAAGCTAGAATCCTTAATTGAAACAATAACAAAGCGTCCTCCCCACCCCTGTTTCTCTAAAAAGCTAAGGGATGGGGCTGGATAAATGTAACCACTCTCAAATGAATAGACAGAGCTATGGATGCAGACTGCCCATCCATGATATACAGGGCCTATTGCAACCATCGATGGCCACCAGATTATCGCCAATTGATCTCTCGTTAAACCATCAATACTAAAATCACCTGCACAACTGATCTCAATTCTAACCAACTTGACCACAGATTGACCCCTCCTTAAAGCTTCGAGTCCTGATTTGCTGCCAAAGTCTTTTAAGATATGATCATCACAAATGTATCCTACTTTTTGAGCAGACTAGGGCAATTTATTTACTTGACAATCATTCCTTACAACTGAAATAAAGTATTTCCTAATTTACCACAGCAAGTCTACTGTGGTAATTTACCCAACATTTTGGATGAATGGAAAACACATGTTGGTGAAACATTATACATTTCTTTTCCCAATATATGTAGTCCATTAAACGTAAGTCCAGAAAAATACAGTCTTTATATATATATATATATATATATATATATATATACAGTACCTGTCAAACGTTTGGACACACCTACTCAATCAAGGGTTTTTCTTTATTTTTACTATTTTCTACATTGTAGAATAATACTGAAGACATCAACAATATGAAATAACACATATGGAATCATGTAGTTAACAAAAACATGTTAAACAAATCAATATATATTTTATATTTGAGATTCTTTAAAGTAGCCACCCTTTGCCTTGATGACAGCTTTCACACTCTTGGCATTCTCTCAACCAGCTTCATGAGGTAGTCAACTGGAATGCATTTCAATTAACAGGTGTACCTTGTTAATTTGTGGAATTGATTTCCTCCTCAATGCGTTTGAGCCAATCAGTTGTGTTGTGACAAGGTAGGGGGGGTTTACAGATGATAGCCCTATTTGGCAAAAGACCAAGTCCATACTTTGGCAAGAACAGCTCAAATTAGCAAAGAGAAATGACAGTCCATCATTATTTTAAGACATGAAGATCAGTCAATAGATAACATTTCAAGAACTTTGAACGTTTCTTCAAGTGCAGTGGCAAAAACCATCAAGCGCTATGATGAAACTGGCTCTCATGAGGACCGCCACAGGAAAGGAAGACCCAGAGTTAACTCTGCTGCAGGGGATAAGTTCATTAGAGTCAACTGCACCTCAGATTGCAGCCCAAATAAATGCTTCACAGAGTTCAAGTAACAGACACGTCTCAACATCAAATGTTCAGAGGAGACTGCATGAATCAGGCCTTCATGGTCGAATTGCTGCAAAGAAACCACTACAAAAGGACACCAATAAGAAGAAGAGACTTGCTTGTGCCAAGAAACACGAGCAATGGACATTAGACCGGTGGAAATCTGTCCTTTGGTCTGATGAGTACAAACTTTTTATCTTTGTGAGATGCAGAATAGGTGAATGGATGATCTCCGCATGTGTGGCTCCCACCGAGAAGTATGGAGGAGGAGGTGTGATGGTGTGGGGGTGCTTTGCTGGTGACGCTGTGATTTATTTAGAATTCAAGGCACACTTAACCAGCATGGCTACCACAGCATTCTGCAGCGATACGCCATCCCATCTGGTTTGTGCTTAGTGGGACAATGACCCAAAACACGCCTCCAGGCTGTGTAAGGGCTATTTGACCAATAAGTAGAGTGATGGTGCTGCATCAGATGACCTGGCCGCCGCAATCACCCGACCTCAACCTAATTGAGATGGTAAGGATGATTTGGACTGCAGGGTGAAGGAAAAGCATCCAACAAGTCCTCAGCATATGTGGGAACTCATTCAAGACTGTTGGGAAAGCATTCCTCATGAAGCTGATTGAGAGAATGCCAAGAGTGTGCAAAGCTGTCGTCAAGGCAAAGGGGGGCTACTTTGAAGAATCTAAAATTTAAAATCTAATTTAATTTGTTTAACAGTTTTTTTGATTACTACATGATTCCATATGTGTTATTTCATAGTTTTGATGTCTTCACTATTATTCTACAATGTAGAAAATATAAAAAATAAAGAAAAACTCTATATCTATATATAAATAAATAAATTCCTTCTTTATGTCGTGATCACAACTTCATTATCTCATGATCACAAAATAACAAAAGTTGTTTTGTCGAGATCACAAGATAAACTCTATAAATAGGAGTGTGGACGTATTGACGATGGATTTGTAAGTCGCTCTAGATAAGAGCGTCTGCTAAATGACGTAAATGTAAATGTAAATGGATTGACAGTATGGCTGAGGCAGCAGAGCCCACGGTGGGTCAGCACACATGTTTTTATTAATTACTGCACTAAGGGATGGTACATTTTATGCTAACATCATGTTTTCATTTGTGATTGTAGCTCATTATCAGTTTATATATCAGAATGTTAGCAACTTAAATGTCCCTTACCTTGCGCTAAAAGCTCTGGGGCATCTAAGCCCTCATGGGGGGGTTTTAAACCCTGAACGATGCCTGCCAGGCAGCCCTGTCTCCCAGGCTGTCTGCCACCCCCAAGACCACAGCCAATTGCATGCAAGCAACAATGCAGCTAACTTGGCTAGTCTTGTGAGCGAGAGAGCTAGCTAGCTAGGTAGTCTTGTTACCCATGCTGGTTGATAGCTTGCCTAACTGATATGTGTATAATGTTAAGGGACAACATGTTTTATGGATAATATTTCAATTTACGGAGTCAGTGAGCTCCATTCCTGACAAGCTGATGAGATTCAATTTCAGCCTCATAGCTTGATCTGATTCAATAGCAGCCTCAGCGGCTGATAAGTCAGGATTCTGCCTAGGCTTTCACAGGTAATGAATCATGTGGAAATTGAGCAAGTTGTGGTGGTACCTGACCACACAACACGAGGTGACTAAACTGCTTGGAGTAAGCCTGGATTGTAAACTGTCATGGTCAAAACATGTTGATACAACAATAGGTAAGATGGGGAGATGTCTGTCCATAATAAAGTGCTGCTCTGCCTTATTAACAACACTATCAACAAGGCAAGTCCTACAGGCCCTAGTTTTGTTGCACCTGGACTATTGTCTAGTCATGTGGTCAGGTGCCACAAAGAGGGACTTAGGAAAATTGTAATTGGCTCAGAACAAAACAGCACGGCTGGCCCTTAAATGTACACGGAGAGCTAACATTAATGACATGTATGTCAATCTCTCATGGCTCAAAGTGGAAGAGAGATTGACTTCCTCATTACTTGTTTTTGTAAGAAGTGTTGACAAGCTGAATGTACCGAGCTGTCTGTTTAAACTACTGACACACAGCTCAGACACCCATGCAAACCCCACAAGACATGCCACCAGAGGTCTGTTTAAACTACTGACACACAGCTCAGACACCCATGCATACCCCACAAGACATGCCACCAGAGGTCTGTTTAAACTACTAGCACACAGCTCAGACACCCATGCATACCCCACAAGACATGCCACCAGAGGTCTATTTAAACTACTAGCACACAGCTCAGACACCCATACATACCCCACAAGACATGCCACCAGAGGCCTGTTTAAACTACTAGCACACAGCTCAGACACCCATGCAAACCCCACAAGACATGCCACCAGAGGTCTCTTCACAATCCCCAAGTCCAGAACAGACTATGGGAGGCGCACAGTACTACATAGAGCCATGACTACATGGAACTCTATTCCACATCAGGTAACTGATGCAATCAGTAGAATCATATTTAAAAAACACTTTAAAAATACACCTTATGAAACAGTGGGGACTGTGAAGAGACACACACAGACAAAGACACACCCCAGGAAGAGTAGCTGCTGTCTTGGCAGGAACTAATGGGGATCTATAATAAATAGAGTCTAATAAGTCAGCCTGTAGGCTGTCTGCAAGGAGCCTTACATATGAAACAGCCTACAAGGCAGCATTCTGATTGAATCTGATCAGCCTGCAAGGAATAGAGCTCACTCTCTCTGGAATATATGCATCAGCCTATAAAGCGCTGACAGTTAACCTGCCTGCAAGGAGCGTTACCTATCAAACAGCCTACAAGGAAGTATCCTGACATCAGCCTCTGAGGATGCTATTGAATCTGATCAGCCTGCCAGGAATAGAGCTCACCCCCTGGATCAGATATGCATCTGCCTTTAAAGCACTTTGACAGTTAATCTGCCTGGAATGAGCCTTACCTATGAAACGGTCTAAAAGTCAGCATCCTGATGTATCAGCCTCTGAGGCTGAAATTTAATCTGATCAGCCTGGCAGGAATGGAGTTTACTCACTGTACATTTACATTTACGTCATTTAGCAGACGCTCTTATCCGGCGACTCGGTGCCACCTTATGATAAGGGATTACTTAAACCTATCCCAGGTATTCCTTACTGTAAATGTAAATATTATCCACAAAACATGAAGTGTTCCTTTATAATGATATATCAGTTATGGTAGCTAACAACCAGCATAGTTAACAAGCTAGCTTGCAAGCTAGCTAACAACACTACCCAGCTAACTAGCTAACTCACAAGACCAGCCAAGTTATCTGCATTTTTCCTTGCATGCGATTGGCTGTGGACTTGGGTGCGGCATGCAGCCTGGGAGACAGAGCTGCCTGTCAGGCATTGTTCAGGGCTTAAATGCCCCACGTGCACATTGTGATCAATGCAGCCACAGGGCTCCTTCATGAGGTGGTTATCATGCATCTGAACAAATGAATGGATGATGGTGGTACTTTTATTATGTCACGACTTCCGCCGAAGTCGGCTCCTCTCCTTGTTCGGGCGGCGTTCGGCGATCGATGTCTCCGGCTTTCTAGCCATCGCCGCTCCATTTTTCATATATCCATTTGTCTTGTCTTGTTTCCATACACACCTGGTTTTCATTTCCCCAATGAAGCTACTTGTATTTAACCCTCTGTTTCCCATCATGCTTTGTGTGTAATTGTTTCATGTTGCTGTGGTGTCTTTTACGCGCTTTACTTTTGTCATGTTCCGTGTTTTTTGAGCGCATTTGATTTATGTTGTGCTCTCATTTTGGAACTTTAATAAAGTGCTCCTGTTTACATCACGCTACTCTCCTGCACCTGACTTCGCCTCTTTTACACACGCTGACAGATTATCTTGTGATCTCGACAAAACCACTTTTGTTATGTAGTGATCATGAGATAAATAAATAATGATCTCGACATAACAAAGGAATATATTTTTTGATTCTCTGGACTTCCATACCATTAATTACAAATTGTCTTATCAAGACCAGGGGTAAATATCCCTGCACTGTCTATATTTGAAATTAATGGCATATATTATATTATATTATTTTGCCATTTAAGGTGAAACTTTGAATGAAGTATAGGCCTGCTACCTCTATGTTCTTATGATACATTCATCAGCCTTAAGGGTTCTGATGCCCCTGATAGGTCTTTATTTAATTGGGGTCAGGAATAGTGAACCGATGCCACATTCGTATGCTATTCAGATCTAGGAAGCTCTGAAATGTTCGACGTGCTAACTGGTTGAATGCGGCATGTGTTTAACTACATCCGGTTAGCAAGTCAGAAATGTCAGAGTTCTGACTAGCACGTGAACGCGGTAGCCTACTAGACAACAAAAATTGCAGCTGTCTGCTATCAATGTAAGATCA
This sequence comes from Salmo salar, assembly GCF_965601325.2. Classification (NCBI taxonomy): domain Eukaryota; kingdom Metazoa; phylum Chordata; class Actinopteri; order Salmoniformes; family Salmonidae; genus Salmo; species Salmo salar. The sequence goes on from NC_138316.1 coordinate 43,956,431, forward strand.
GAAAATGACTGTTTTTTGTTGTTGTAATCAAGCAAATTTTAGCAGGCAGGTGCATGTAACCTTCCGCTATAAGAAGTCCAGTGCTAACACGGTGCACCATGGGAAGTTCCAAGTCTCCGTTGTAATCCACCACAAATGTATAGTTTTAACCATGTTTTGAGGCTATACAGTGTTTGATAACATGTACGTCATTTACAAGCACTGGAGTAAAACAAGCTCATATTTTTGGTTCTGATGGGGTACAACAGTTGGTATAAGCTCACAAGGCATTTATAAGTTAAGTCCAAAAATGGATGTAGCAACTAAGGATTATAGTTTTAACAATTAACATCTCAAGTTACAATGACGTTGCTGTTTATTGAAAGCTTTTCCTGAAGCATGACTGAAAGATTAAACCAGAGGTCAACCATGTTCCCCTGAGGGACAGCCCTCTGACACAATGTCCAGTTAATGACACCACAAACAAATGGTTTTTACTAATGACTCTCACTGCTAGATCACCACAAGACAATCACCAATGCATGGGCACACAACAACTCCTGGGGGTATTGTGAGAATGTTTGGTGATTGAGTTGCTATATATCTTCTGTTGTCTGAGGGATACTTTAACTTTAGAGGATTCCTTGATGTCTTCTCATCTATCCGTGGAGTACGTCAATATTTGCTGATTGGTCGACGTGACTTGTTCAAGCACCATGGGACAGCTATCCACTCTGATCTACCTGTTGTAACTGTAACTGTAGCTGTAACTGTAGCTGTAGCTGGGCACTGTAACTGTTGCTGGGCGCTGTAACTGTGACTGTAGCTGTAACTGTGACTGTAGCTGTAACTGTGACTGTAGCTGTAACTGTGACTGTAGCTGTAACTGTAGCTGTAACTGGACACTGTAACTCTAGTTGTAGCTGTAACTGTAACTGAGCACTATAACTGTAGCTGTAACTGTAACTGTAACTGTAGCTGTAAATGTAGCTGTAACTGTGAATGTAGATGTTGCTGGGCACTGCAACTGTAGCTGTAACTGTAGCTGTAACTGTGACTGTAACTGGGCACTGTAACTGTGACTGTAGCTGTAGCTGTAACTGTGACTGTAGCTGTAGCTGTAACTGTAGCTGTAACTGTGACTGTAACTGGGCACTGTAACTGTGACTGTAACTGGGCACTGTAACTGTGACTGTAGCTGTAACTGGGCACTGTAACTCCCTAGAAAGGCAGGAACCTAGGAAGAAACCTAGAGAGGAACCAGCTGTAATTGTAGCTATAACTGTAACTTTGTAGACATGTTTAACTATGCTATACTATACTGTACTATACTGTACTGTACTATGCTGTACTGTACTGTACTATGCTATACTGTACTATACTGTACTATGCTATACTATAAGGTACTATACTGTACTGTACTGTACTATGCTATACTATACTGTACTATACTGTACTATGCTATACTATAAGGTACTATACTGTACTGTGCTATAATGTACTATACTATGTTATACTATACTGTACTATGTTATACTATACTGTACTTTACTGTACTGTACTATGTTATACTATACCGTACCATACTGTACTGTACTGTACTATGTTATACTATACTGTACTATACTATGCTATACTATACTGTACTATACTATGCTGTACTATACCGTACTATACTATGTTATACTATACTGTATCGTAGTATACCGTACTATACTATGTTATACTATGCTGTACTATACTATACTATTCAGTACTGTACTATACTATGTTATACTATACTGTAGTGTAGTGTACTATACTGTACTATACTATGTTATACTATACTGTACTATGCTGTACTGTACTATACTGTACTATACTATGCTGTACTGTATAGAGGTCGACTGATTATGGTTTTTCAACGCCGATACCGATACCGATTACACTACCCAAAAAACCCGCTATCGATTAATCGGCCGATTTTTATCTATATATTTGTAATAATGACAATTACAACAATACTGAATAAAGAATGAACACTTTTATTTTAACTTAAAATAATACATAAATAAAATCAATTTTTTTAAATTTAATTTGACCTTTATTTCACTAGGCAAGTCAGTTAAGAACAAATTCTTATTTTCAATGACAGCCTAGGAACAGTGGGTTAACTGCCTTGTTCAGGGGCAGAACGACAGATTTTTACCTTGTCAGCTCGGGGATTCGATCTTGCAACCTTTCGGTTACTAGTCCAACACTCTAACCACTAGGCTACCTGCTGGTTACTGGCCCAACGCTCTAACCACTAGGCTACCTGCAGGTTACTGGCCCAACGCTCTAACCACTAGGCTACCTGCTGGTTACTGGCCCAACGCTCTAACCACTAGCCTACCTGCTGGTTACTGGCCCAACACTCTAACCACTAGGCTACCTGCTGGTTACTGGCCCAACGCTCTAACCACTAGGCTACCTGCTGGTTACTGGCCCAACGCTCTAACCACTAGGCTACCTGCTGGTTACTGGCCCAACGCTCTAACCACTAGGCTACCTGCTGGTTACTGGCCCAACGCTCTAACCACTAGGCTACCTGCTGGTTACTGGCCCAATGCTCTAACCACTAGACTACCTGCTGGTTACTGGCCCAACGCTCTAACCACTAGACTACCTGCTGGTTACTGGCCCAATGCTCTAACCACTAGACTACCTGCTGGTTACTGGCCCAATGCTCTAACCACTAGACTACCTGCTGGTTACTGGCCCAACGCTCTAACCACTAGGCTACCTGCTGGTTACTGGCCCAACGCTCTAACCACTAGGCTACCTGCTGGTTACTGGCCCAATGCTCTAACCACTAGGCTACCTGCTGGTTACTGGCCCAACGCTCTAACCACTAGGCTACCTGCTGGTTACTGGCCCAACGCTCTAACCACTAGGCTACCTGCTGGTTACTGGCCCAATGCTCTAACCACTAGACTACCTGCTGGTTACTGGCCCAACGCTCTAACCACTAGACTACCTGCTGGTTACTGGCCCAATGCTCTAACCACTAGACTACCTGCTGGTTACTGGCCCAATGCTCTAACCACTAGACTACCTGCTGGTTACTGGCCCAACGCTCTAACCACTAGGCTACCTGCTGGTTACTGGCCCAACGCTCTAACCACTAGACTACCTGCTGGTTACTGGCCCAATGCTCTAACCACTAGACTACCTGCTGGTTACTGGCCCAACGCTCTAACCACTAGGCTACCTGCTGGTTACTGGCCCAATGCTCTAACCACTAGACTACCTGCTGGTTACTGGCCCAACGCTCTAACCACTAGACTACCTGCTGGTTACTGGCCCAACGCTCTAACCACTAGACTACCTGCCGCCCTGGTAGCATTATTTAAACCAAATTGAGCATGTTTCATTATTTATTTGAGACTAAATATTAATCGGTCGACCTCTAGTACTGTACTATACTGTACTATACGACGTTATACTATACTGTACTATACTATATTATACTGTACTATGTTATACTATACTGTACTATACTATATTATACTGTACTATGTTATACTATACTGTACTATGTTATACTATGCTATATTATACTGTACTATACCATGCTATACTGTACTATACTATATTATACTATACTGTACTATACTGTACTATACTATATTATACTACACTGTACTGTACTATATTATACTGTACTATATTATACTATGCTATATTATACTGTACTGTACTGTACTGTGCTATGCTAGACTACTGTACTGTACTATACTGTACTGTACTGTACTGTACTATACTGTACTGTACTGTACTAGAAGACCCCACAAGAATAGTAAACAAACAAACATTTGACCAACTGGGGACATTTTGTTGGACCCCTCAAGGTCAAACTCTATTTCTAGGGGGTTTTGGGTTAAGGTTAGAATTGGTGTTAGGGTTAGGAGCTAGGGTTATTTTAGGGTTAGGGTTAGGAGCTAGGGTTATTTTTAGGGTTAGGAGCTAGGGTTATTTTTAGGGTTAGGGTTAGGAGCTAGGGTTATTTTTAGGGTTAGGAGCTAGGGTTATTTTTAGGGTTAGGGTTAGGAGCTAGGGTTAGTTTTAGGGTTAGGTCTAGGAGCTATAGTTAGGTTTAGAGTTAAGGTTAGGTTTTCAGGATTAGAGTTAAGGTTAGGTTTGGATTAGGATTAGGGTAAGGGTTAGGTTTAGGGTCAGGGGAAAATAGGATTTTGAATGGGACTGAATTGTGTGTCCCCACAAGGTTAGTTATACAATACTATATCTCTGTGTGTGTGTGTGTGTGTGTGTGTGTGTGTGTGTGTGTGTGTGTGTGTGTGTGTGTGTGTGTGTGTGTGTGTGTGTGTGTGTGTGTGTGTGTGTGTGTGTGTGTGTGTGTGTGTGTGTGTCCATGTGTCCGTGTGCTTGTCCGTGTCCATGTGTGTGGACCAGAAGGCCTGACTGACCTCTAGCGACGCTGCCTTGGTATCGTTGAGTGTCAGGTAGCCTGTTAGTCCTCTGAAATATTCATCAAACAAATCAACGGAAAGTCTGGGAGCTTTTGAAACCTGCATTTGCCAGGTCAATAATTGATGGAGAATGAGGTACATGACTTGTGGAGAGATTTCAGTCTTAACTGTCCTGTAAGGGATGCCTATGTCCTTGGCTATGCATAGATGGTGTTATGGGCCACACAGAGAGAGCTGGGTGAACATAATTGAAAGTCATAAATATTGTTTTGAATTGAGAACTACTGGGGCTACACAGCAAAGCAACACGTTCCAATTGTAGCGAGATGACCAACGACAGACAGTAAGAGCAAAGGTCATCTCTGACAAAGACAGTCATTACAAAATAAAAAACATGCTAGCTAGCCATAGTGTGTGATGTGATTATGGCTATGAGAATAGGGCAGGAGGCCTGGTACCCTTATGAAAAAACCTCTAGAGACATTTCAACATCACAGTAACTGTGACGTCACCCACTCTATAGTCACATATGTTTTGAACTATACAGAGATGGCTGTAAAAGATGGTCGATGTAGCGCAGAGACTCAATATGTTTATGTGACAAAGTTGCAGCATAACAAGTCAGATGGACCACTAACAATAAAGCTCGTTAGTAACGCTTGGGCATCATGACGAATACGCGCTTATTGTGGCCACAAAGTATGAATACGCACATGCATATTGAATTTAGTTCATTCATTATTCATGTGATGATTATTCAGTCTCATCTATCAGAGAAATAGCACATTCTGCGTAAAATGACCAATTGGGTTTTCTGTATTAATTAGAAAACTACCAATACAAGGCACTGAGTTGGTTTGCTATTAAAGTCACATAATGGTTCCGTACGGCCTTGTACCGATACACCATCTGCAAAACCTGTCCTTGGATGTGAAACATTCAATATAACTCAAGGAAAAATACAGAAACTAAATTAATTAAATGTAATTATAAAACGGCATTCAATATCTTTTGTGCTTTTTTTCATTGAATTATTTTGTCAAGGCTTGATCGACAAAAGACATTTCGCCACAGTTCCAGTGGAAAATAGAAGTTCAATAGAAGATGTATGGACCTTGGTTGTCCTGCGAGGTAGCAGTAGTATAAACTGTATTTTGTAAGGCATTGTGTCCGTATAGCCTAGTATTCTTCTAGTCTTCTCAGAGTACACAGTTGCCATTTATGTGATCGATCAGAATATTATTATTTTTGTAAAGACAGTGAAGCATAACTACCAACTAGTCATCATCTTACCTATTCTCCTAAGAGTCAATGGAGAAAAATACTGGCAGATATGTATCATTTTAAATCAAATCAAATACAATGTTATTGGCCGCATACACATATTTAGCAGATGTTATTGCTTGTGTTCCTAGCTCCAGCAGTGCAGTAATATCTAACAATTCACAACAATACACACACATCTGAAAGTAAAATAATGGAAATATATAAATATTAGGACGAGCAATGTCGGGGTCCAGGAGTATATACAGTTGAAGTCGGAAGTTTACATATACTTAGGTTGGAGTCATTAAAACTCGTTTTTCAACCACTCCACAAATTTCTTGTTAACAAACTATAGTTTTAGCAAGTCGGTTAGGACATCTACTTTGTGCATGACACAAGTAATTTTTCCAACAATTGTTTACAGACAGATTATTTCACTTATAATTCACTGTATCACAATTCCAGTGGGTCAGAAGTTTACATACACAAAGTTGACTGTGCCTTTAAACAGCTTGGAAAATTCCAGAAAATTATATCATGGCTTTAGAAGCTTCTGATAGGTTAATTGACATAATTTGAATCAATTGGAGGTGTACCTGTGAATGTATTTCAAGGCCTACCTTCAAACTCAGTGCCTCTTTGCTTGACATCATGGGAAAATCAAAAGAAATCAGCCAAGACCTCAGAAAAAATATTGTAGACCTCCACAAGTTTGGTTCATCCTTGGGGAGCAATTTCCAAATGCCTGAAGGTACCACGTTCATCTGTACAAACAATAGTACGCAAGTATAAACACCATGGGACCACGCAGCCGTCATACCACTCAGGAAGGAGACACGTTCTGTCTCCTAGAGATGAGCGTACTGTTTGGCCATAATGACCATCGTTATGTTTGGAGGAAAAAGGGGGAGTCTTGCAAGCCGAAGAACACCATCCCAACCGTGAAGCACGGGGGTGGCAGCATCATGTTGTGGGGGTGCTTTGCTGCAGGATGGACTGGAGCGCTTCACAAAATAGATGGCATCATGAGGAAGGAAAATTATGTGGATATATTGAAGCAAAGTCAAGATATTGGAGTGGCCATCACAAAGCCCTGACCTCAAACCTATAGAACATTTGTGGGCAGAACTGAAAAATGCGAGCAAGGAGGCCTACAACCTGACTCAGTTACACCAGCTCTGTCAGGAGGAATGGGTCAAAATTCACCCAACTTATTGTGGGAAGCTTGTGGAAGGCTACCCGAAACGTTTGACCCAAGTTAAACAATTTGAAGGCAATGCTACCAAATACTAATTGAGTGTATGTAAACTTCTGACCCACTGGGAATGTGATGAAAGAAATAAAAGCTGAAATAAATCATTCTCTCTACTTTTATTCTGACATTTCACATTCTTAAAATAAAGTTGTGATCCTAACTGACCTAAGACAGGGAATTTTTACTAGGATTAAATGTCAGGAATTGTGAAAGACTGAGTTTAAATGTATTTGGCTAAGGTGTATGTAAACTTCCGACTTCAACTGTCATTGTATATACTGTCTGTCGTTGTATATGCTATCTGTTGTTGTATATACTGTCTGTCGTTGTATATGCTGTCTGTCGTTGTATATACTGTCTGTCGTTGTGTATGCTGTCTGCCGTTGTATATACTGTCTGTCGTTGTATATACTGTTTGTCGTTGTGTATGCTGTCTGTCGTTGTATATGCTGTCTGTCGTTGTATATACTGTCTGTCGTTGTATATGCTGTTTGTCGTTGTATATACTGTCTGTTGTTGTATATGCTGTCTGTCGTTGTATATACTGTTTGTCGTTGTGTATGCTATCTGTCGTTGTATATGCTGTCTGTCGTTGTATATGCTGTCTGTCGTTGTATAAACTGTCTGTCGTTGTGTATGCTGTCTGTCGTTGTATATGCTGTCTGTCGTTGTATATACTGTCTGTCGTTGTGTATGCTGTCTTCCGTTGTGTATGCTGTCTGTCGTTGCGTATGCTGTCTGTCGTTGTATATACTGTCTGTCGTTGTGTATGCTGTCTGCCGTTGTGTATGCTGTCTGTCGTTGGTCATATATATATATAAATAATGGGATGTATAGACATTATAGACAGTATGTGGATAGAATATTTAGTAAATCTGTAGAATACATAGGATAGAATAGTATATATAAACCAATAGTTGAATATGTTGGCATTCACTAGAATACAGTATAAACATATGAAATGGTTAAAACAGCATGGCCTTCACTAGAACACAGTATAAACATATGAAATGGGTAAAACAGCATGGCCTTCACTAGAACACAGTATAAACATATGAAATGGGTAAAACAGCATGGCCTTCACTAGAATACAGTATATACATATGAAATGGGTAAAACAGCATGGCCTTCACTAGAACACAGTATAAACATATGAAATGGTTAAAACAGCATGGCCTTCACTAGAACACAGTATAAACATATGAAATGGGTAAAACAGCATGGCCTTCACTAGAACACAGTATATACATATGAAATGGGTAAAACAGCATGGCCTTCACTAGAACACAGTATATACATATGAAATGGGTAAAACAGCATGGCCTTCACTAGAACACAGTATAAACATATGAAATGGGTAAAACAGCATTGCCTTCACTAGAATACAGTATAAACATATGAAATGGGTAAAACAGTATGTAAAACAGCATGGCCTTCACTAGAATACAGTATATACATATGAAATGGGTAAAACAGCATGGCCTTCACTAGAACACAGTATATACATATGAAATGGGTAAAACAGCATGGCCTTCACTAGAATACAGTATAAACATATGAAATGGGTAAAACAGTATGTAAAACAGCATGGCCTTCACTAGAATACAGTATAAACATATGAAATGGGTAAAACAGTATGTAAAACAGCATGGCCTTCACTAGAATACAGTATATACATATGAAATGGGTAAAACAGCATGGCCTTCACTAGAACACAGTATATACATATGAAATGGGTAAAACAGCATGGCCTTCACTAGAATACAGTATAAACATATGAAATGGGTAAAACAGTATGTAAAACAGCATGGCCTTCACTAGAATACAGTATAAACATATGAAATGGGTAAAACAGTATGTAAAACAGCATTGCCTTCACTAGAATACAGTATATACATATGAAATGGGTAAAACAGCATGGCCTTCACTAGAATACAGTATATACATATGAAATGGGTAAAACAGCATGGCCTTCACTAGAATACAGTATATACATATGAAATGGGTAAAACAGCATGGCCTTCACTAGAATACAGTATATACATATGAAATGGGTAAAACAGCATGGCCTTCACTAGAATACAGTATATACATATGAAATGGGTAAAACAGTATGTAAAACAGCATGGCCTTCACTAGAATACAGTATAAACATATGAAATGGGTAAAACAGTATGTAAAACAGCATGGCCTTCACTAGAATACAGTATATACATATGAAATGGGTAAAACAGTATGTAAAACAGCATGGCCTTCACTAGAATACAGTATAAACATATGAAATGGGTAAAACAGTATGTAAAACAGCATGGCCTTCACTAGAACACAGTATAAACATATGAAATGGGTAAAACAGCATGGCCTTCACTAGAACACAGTATAAACATATGAAATGGGTAAAACAGCATGGCCTTCACTAGAACACAGTATAAACATATGAAATGGGTAAAACAGCATGGCCTTCACTAGAACACAGTATAAACATATGAAATGGGTAAAACAGCATGGCCTTCACTAGAATACAGTATATACATATGAAATGGGTAAAACAGCATGGCCTTCACTAGAATACAGTATAAACATATGAAATGGGTAAAACAGTATGTAAAACAGCATGGCCTTCACTAGAATACAGTATATACATATGAAATGGGTAAAACAGCATGGCCTTCACTAGAATACAGTATATACATATGAAATGGGTAAAACAGCATGGCCTTCACTAGAATACAGTATATACATATGAAATGGGTAAAACAGCATGGCCTTCACTAGAATACAGTATAAACATATGAAATGGGTAAAACAGTATGTAAAACAGCATGGCCTTCACTAGAATACAGTATAAACATATGAAATGGGTAAAACAGTATGTAAAACAGCATGGCCTTCACTAGAATACAGTATATACATATGAAATGGGTAAAACAGCATGGCCTTCACTAGAACACAGTATAAACATATGAAATGGGTAAAACAGCATGGCCTTCACTAGAACACAGTATAAACATATGAAATGGGTAAAACAGCATGGCCTTCACTAGAACACAGTATAAACATATGAAATGGGTAAAACAGCATTGCCTTCACTAGAATACAGTATATACATATGAAATGGGTAAAACAGCATGGCCTTCACTAGAATACAGTATATACATATGAAATGGGTAAAACAGCATGGCCTTCACTAGAATACAGTATAAACATATGAAATGGGTAAAACAGCATGGCCTTCACTAGAATACAGTATAAACATATGAAATGGGTAAAATAGTATGTAAAACAGCATGGCCTTCACTAGAATACAGTATAAACATATGAAATGGGTAAAACAGTATGTAAAACAGCATGGCCTTCACTAGAACACAGTATAAACATATGAAATGGGTAAAACAGTATGTAAAACAGCATGGCCTTCACTAGAATACAGTATAAACATATGAAATGGGTAAAACAGTATGTAAAACAGGATGGCCTTCACTAGAATACAGTATAAACATATGAAATGGGTAAAACAGTATGTAAAACAGCATGGCCTTCACTAGAATACAGTATAAACATATGAAATGGGTAAAACAGTATGTAAAACAGCATGGCCTTCACTAGAATACAGTATAAACATATGAAATGGGTAAAACAGTATGTAAAACAGCATGGCCTTCACTAGAATACAGTATAAACATATGAAATGGGTAAAACAGTATGTAAACAATATTAAAGTGACCAGTGTTCCATTATTAAAGTGACCAGTGATTCCATGTCTATGTACATATTCCATGTCTAGGTACATATTCCATGTCTATGTACTTATTCCATGTCTAGGTACATATTCCATGTCTATGTACATATTCTATGTGTAGGTATATATTCCATGTCTAGGTACTTATTCCATGTCTAGGTACATATTCCATGTCTAGATATATATTCCATGTCTAGGTACTTATTCCATGTCTAGGTACATATTCCATGTCTAGATACATATTCCATGTCTATGTACATATTACATGTCTAGATATATATTCCATGTCTAGGTACTTATTCCATGTCTAGGTACATATTCCATGTCTAGATACATATTCCATGTCTAGATACATATTCCATGTCTAGGTACATATTCTATGTCTAGGTACATATTTCATGTCTAGGTACATATTCCGGGTACAAACCCAGACTGCTACATAGTCTGCTGTACTGTCTACACCTCAAGCATTCTGTACTTTTCACTGAAAGCGGTCATCTGATCCTAGATGAGGTGTAGTAGCTGAAACCATATCACCTGACGTATCTTCATTCACAGGCTTGGCTTAAATGATGCCATTAAAAATTAAAAGTGTGTTGGGGGGGTGGGGGTGGGGGGGTCAGGCCAAGTGAAGACTGTCATAGTTAAACAGGGGCTAATTTTCAGAGTGATATTGGAATATCTCTCGCTCTTTGAGAGGTGGCATATAAATCACTGTTGGAAGTGTTAATAACTAAATGCCATGTGGCGGTGGTCGTAGCGTGCAGATCCTATTCGTCAACCTAAATGCTCCTGCCAGCAAATGCAAATGGCCGCTTGCTTTCTGACCTTCTGCTCTCGACGACAACCAATAATGTCTCAGCAGCATTTTTAGATGTATACGTGCATATACACAAACATGTACATGCACACAGACACACGCACACACACACGCCAAACACTTTTCAGTCTTTTTACTCTGTAATGATTCTTGTACAGGTTATTAGGTATTGTTATTACTAGGTACTCATCATTACACCGTCCTTTTTTAGTTATTTTTATTTAACCTTTATTTAACCAGGCAAGTCAGTTAAGAACACATTCTTATTTTAAAATGACAGCTGGACGAAGCTGGGCCAATTGTGTGCCGCCCTATGGGACTCCTGATCACTGCCGGTTGTGATACAGCCCGGGATCTAACCAGGGTCTGTAGTGGCGCCTCTAGCACTGAGATGCAGTGCCTTAGACCGCTGAGGCCGCTGCACCACTCGGAAGCCCTGTACCATGTACATGGTATTTTTACTCTAAAACTGGTTACAGAAAAAAGGTAAAAAGATAAACATGACAAAGTACATGAATAAATAAAACACGTGTCTGTCTGGAGAGTCTGATTTGAACACATATCGATCATTGTGGCGTCTCTCATCTAGTTAATTATTAGACAGACGTGTGTGTGTGTGTGTGTGTGTGTGTGTGTGTGTGTGTGTGTGTGTGTGTGTGTGTCCTGAGTGATAGGCAGACTCCAGAGGACCATTTACCCAGTCTGTAAGAATCAAACCACAGCTCCTCATTGTCATCCGAAACAAAGCCGTCTGAAATAGGAGCTCTGGGGTCTTACCTGGCGCTCCGCGGCCCCCCACTTTTTCATTAAAAGCCGCAATCCAGGCAGCTGAGGCTCCGTTACACCACAATATGCCGAACGGAATACAAGGGAAAACACATGCGACCCACTAGCCTTCGAATAAATCCCAAAGATAGACGGCGGAGGATTTTCTTTCTTCTTAGCAACAGGTTTAAATGTAAATGGGTTTGCTGAGAGACAAACAGGTTTGTCCACGTCTCTCTGAGGTCTGTGGTTCTGGACTGGGCCCTGGGTTGGGGCTTCTTTACGGTAATAGGCCAGGACAGTGGGTTGTGTTACCTCCCCTAGTCTTTTGTTTCTCTCTAATGCCCCATGTTGTCTCAATATTGAAATGTCTGACCGCATACTGTATGGAACTAGGAAAACTGCCAGATATCTTAATTAAGGGTCACATCTCATTCTGCATCTGTTCTACTTTTAATGTTTCTGTAAATTGGATTTAGATTGCAGGATGGACTGGGGCACTCAGTGTCTCTGTAGGCTGGATTTAGATTTAATGTCTCTGTACACAGGATTTAGATTCAGTGTCTCTGTAGACTGGATTCAGATTCAGTGTCTCTGTAGACTGGATTCAGATTTAGTGTCTCTGTAGACTGGATTCAGATTTAATGTCTCTGTAGACTGGATTCAGATTTAACATCTTTGTAGACTGGATTCAGATTTAACGTCTTTGTAGACTGGATTCAGATTTAACGTCTTTGTAAACTGGATTCAGATTCAACGTATTTGTAGACAGGATTCAGATTTAAAATCTCTGTAGACTGGATTCAGATCGAGCGTATCTGTAGACTGGATTCAGTCTTTGTAAACAGGATTCAGATTTAACATCTCTGTAGACTGGATTCAGATTTAACGTCTTTGTAGACTGGATTCAGTTTTAACGTCTTTGTAGACTGGATTCAGATTCAACTTCTCTGTAGACTGGATTCAGATTTAACGTCTTTGTAGACAGGATTCCAATTTATTGTCTCTGTAGACTGGATTCAGATTTAACGTCCCTGTAGACTGGATTCAGATTTAATGTTTCTGTAGACTGGATTAAGATTTAATGTCTCTGTAGACTGGATTCAGATGTAATGTCACTGTAGACTGGATTCAGATTTAATGTTTCTGTAGACTGGATTCAGATTTAATGTTTCTGTAGACTGGATTCAGATTGAATGTTTCTGTAGACTGGATTTAGATTCAGTGTCTCTGTAGACTGGATTCAGATGTAATGTCTCTGTAGACAGGATTCAGATTTAACATCTCTGTAGACTGGATTCAGATTTAACATCTCTGTAGACTGGATTCAGATTTAACGTCGTTGTAGACTGGATTCAGATTTAACGTCTCTGTAGACTGGATTCAGATTTAACGTCCCTGTAGACTGGATTCAGATTTAACGTCTCTGTAGACTGGATTCAGATTCAATGTCTCTGTAGACTGGATTCAGATGTAATGTCTCTGTAGACTGGATTCAGATTTAACGTCTCTGTAGACTGGATTCAGATTTAACGTCTCTGTAGACTGGATTCAGATTCAATGTCTTTGTAGATTAGATTCAGATATAACGTCTATATAGACTGGATTCAGATTTAACGTCTCTGTAGACTGGATACAGATTTAACGTCCCTGTAGACTGGATTCAGATTTAACGTCTCTGTAGACTGGATTCAGATTCAACATCTCTGTAGACTGGATTCAGATGTAATGTCTCGGTAGACTGGATTCAGATTTAATGTCTATGTAGACTGAATTCATCGGATTTAATTTGTTTACAAATGTTTAGATGATATTTAGAAATGAGAAGATCTTTATACAGGTCTTTCATCAAGGCATTATGACGATTTGTTTATTTGTAACAGTGGTAGACTGGGGCGGCAGGTAGGATAGTGGTTAAAGTGTTGGGCCAGTAACTGAAAGGTTGCCAGATCGAATCCCTGAGCTGACAAGGTAAAAATCTGTCGTTCTGCCCCTGAACAAGGCAGTTAAAACCTGTTATGGACAGGAGTTCCGCTAGCGGAACCCCTCGCTAACAGCCAATGTAATAGCAGGGCGCGAAATACAAAACAGCAAAAATCTCATAATTACATTTTCTCAAACATACAACTATTATACACCATTTTAAAGATTAGGTTATCCTTAATCCAACCACAGTGTCCGATTTCAAAAAGGCTTTACGGCGAAAGCAAAACATTAGATTATGTTAGGACATCAACTTCACAAGAAAAACCACACAGCCATTTTCCAAGCAAGGAGAGGCATCACAAAAACCAGAAATACAGTATACTTCCGGTGAATGAGCACATCAATTTACAAAAATACTCATCATAAACGTTGAGAAACTTTAAAACAGTTATTGAAAGAATTATAGATACACTTCTCCTAAATGCAACCGCTGTGTCAGATTTTAAAATAGCTTTACGGCGAAAGCACATTTTTCAATATTCTAAGTACAGAGCTCAGCCATCAAAGCAAGCTATACAGTTACCCGCCAAGTTCTGGAGTCAACTAAAATCAGAATTAGTATTATAAATCTTCCCTTACCTTTGCTGATCCTCGTCGGAATGCACTCCCAGGACTCCCACAATAAATGTTATTTTTGTTTGAAATACTCCATATTTATGTCCAAATACCTCCTTTGTTTGCGCGTTCAGATCACTATCCAAAGGCAAAATGCGCGAGCGTAAAACCAGACACAAAAAGTTAAAAAGTTCCATTACCGTTCTTAGAAACATGTCAAACGATGTTTACAATCAATCCTTAGGGGCTTTTTAACATAAAACGTTGATAATATTCCAACCGGACAATAGCGTATTCATTACAGAAGAAAAAGAAGGAGCGGTGCGCCAACCTGCCTGCGCAGTAAACAACTCACTGCTCCCAGGCAGTCCACTGATAGACTGAGCTCCTATTCTCTGCCCAGTAACAGTAGACAGATGAAACAAGTTTCTAAAGGCTGTTGACAGCCAATGGAAGCCTTAGGAAGTGCAATGTGACCCCACAGACCCTGAAGTTTTGATAGGGATTAGAAAGAAAAACTACAATCGTCAGATTTCCCACTTCCTGGTTGGATTCTTCTCAGATTTTTGCCTGCCATATGAGTTTTGTTATACTCACAGATATCATTCAAACAGTTTTAGAAACTTCAGAGTGGTTTCTATCCAAATCTACTAATAAAATGCACATATTTGACTCTGGGCCCGAGTAGCAGGCAGTTTACTCTGGGCACGCTTTTCATCCGAACGTGAAAATACTGCCCCCTATCCCTAACAGGTTTTAACCACTGTTCCCTGGTAGGCCGTCATTGGAAATAAGAATTTGTTCTTAAAACCTGTTGTGGATAGGGGGCAGTATTTTCACGTCCGGATAAAAAACGTACCCGATTTAATCTGGTTACTACTCTTGCCCAGAAACTAGAATATGCATATAATTAGTAGATTTGGATAGAAAACACTCTAAAGTTTCTAAAACTGTTTGAATGGTGTCTGTGAGTATAACAGAACTCATATGGCAGGCAAAAACCTGAGAAGATTCCATGCAGGAAGTGGCCTGTCTGACAATTTGTAGTCCTTCTGTTGCATCTCTATCGAAATTACAGCATCTGTGCTGTTACGTGACACTTTCTAAGGCTTCCATTGGCTCTCTAAAGCCTTCAGAAAGCGGAATGACGCGTCTCCTGTCTCTGGGCAGAGTACAGCAGCAGAGTTTGTAAGTGGTCTGCCTGGGGACAGTGAGACTGGAGATGTGCGTTCATGAGACCTCGCCATTTTTTTA
>NC_138316.1:43975000-44060000 GCF_965601325.2 Salmo salar
ACATGGTCACCCTGTATTATATCTACAGTTAGATTCCTAAAAACCTTTAAATGTCTGGTCCTTGTTCAATCACACTATTCTGTCCATAGAACACTACCCTCTGGTGGTAGAACCAGATAGACCCAGTTATCCCTAAGCTCTGGTCTAAGGTCAGTATTACTTTTTAAAGGTAGGGTTTCTTTAATGATTAAGATAGAGTCAAGCAGTTCCTAGGTCATCTTCTCTGGTCTTTCTCTCGGAGCTTGAGGGACTTACAATACAAGTCTTGAACAGAGGAGGCCTGTAGCATGAAGTTATCACATCACACTGTTTGAGAGAAACACTTTTCTATCATCAAATCAAACTGTATTGGTTGTGTACACATATTTTTCAGATGTAATCGCAGGTGCAGCGAAATGTTTATCTTTCTAGCTCAATACAAACAAATCCCTCAAAAATAAAGAAATGAAGAAATATCTTGGTCTTGTTCGACTGGATAAAAACTGGGTGTATCTATGCAGCCTAAATCCCAGCAGTACTAAAACTGCCTGCAGTGGCTCCAAGGTGAGAAAGCCATTTAGCCCAAGCCCATTCCCCTGCACTGCCTGGGGGACTGAGATGGTTATGAGGGTGGCTGGGTATGGAAGGGGTTGGATTTGTCACCAGGGACTCATCCTACTGGTCTGGGCTGTAGCAGCTCTGATGAGAGAACCAGTAGTTGCTCTGTAGGATAGCTAGAGGAAGATAAGGAGGGAAAGAGAGAGGGAGGGATGGGGAAGAGAGGGAGAGAAAGAGAAAGGGATGGGGAAGAAAGGGAGAGAAAGAGAGAGGGAAGGATGGGGAAGAGAGGGAGAGAAAGAGAGAGGGATGGGGAAGAGAGAAGGATGGGGAAGAGAGGGAGGGAAAGAGAGAGGGATGGGAGAAGAGAGGGAGGGAAAGAGAGAGGGATGGGGGAGAGAGGGAGGGAAAGAGAGAGGGATGGGAGAAGAGAGAGAGGGAAAGAGAGAGGGATGGGAGAAGAGAGGGAGGGAGGGAAAGAGAGAGGGATGGGGAGAGAGGGGAAAAAAGAGAGAGGGATGGGGAAGAGAGGGTTGGGGAAGAGAGGGAGGGAAAGAGAGAGAGAGAGGGAGGGATGGGGAAGAGAGGGAGGGGGAAAGAGAGAGGGATGGGAGAAGAGAGGGAGGGAAAAAGAGAGGGATGGTGGAGAGAGGGGAAAAAAGAGAGAGGGATGGGGAAGAGAGGGAGGGGGAAAGAGAGAGGGATGGGAGAAGAGAGGGATGGTGGAGAGAGGGGAAAAAGAGAGAGGGATGAGGAAGAGTGGGAGGGAAAGAGAGAGGGATGGGAGAAGTATTTTAGATCTCTTGTTGTCTCAGTCTTTGTGTCTCATATCCTGGTTTTGGTAAAGCCAGATTCTGTTGAATATGTTGACTTTCAGTTTTCAGTGTATTGCTAGGTGCTTACATGGTTAATATCCTATTTTAAATCAATCAACAAACCACCATGCCTTATAAGGATCTTATAAGAATTCAATGAATTTTCGGACCGGACGCGGCTTCGTGAGCAGGTCAAGTAGTCTAGATGCCAAAAAATAAATTATACAATTTCACCTCTGTGAACTGTTCAAACTGGTCCCGTTTAAAATGAGTCCACCCCAGTATCCCATTCCCAGTAACCCCCCACCCCTCAAGACATTTGTTATCACCTCATGGCCCCGACACACTCCTCAATTGGTTGGGCTAGCAGAGGTCAGAGGTCAGGCCTTTAAAGGGGAATTAGTTTATTGACACAATAAGACATGGCAGTTTATTTGCTGTCTTACCACCTACCTCCCTCCCTCCCCACATATCCTCTGGTCCTGCCCTGCTGCTACCTACTCAATGGAACTGCTCCCTGGGGACTACTGGCTAGAGGGGGGGTTTGGTGTGTGTGTGTGTGTGTGTGTGTGTGTGTGTGTGTGTGTGTGTGTGTGTGTGTGTGTGTGTGTATACGTGTGTATGTGTGTGGGGGGGAGAGCCTCCAATGTAGTGAATTTTGTCATTTTCCCTTGGCGTCAACATATTATCATGAAAGTGTACTGCGATAAATGATACCAGAAACACATTGACTTAATGCTGCTTTTGCATCTGTTAAATAATTGAAGGGACCTGCAGTGGAATGGATTTCTTTCTGTACCATTAGCAATATCTACCACAGTCACCACGCATAGATTCAAAACTACATACGCGATCCTCAAAGTCAACTCAACATGCAATACAAAGACTGCAATGGTAATGTCATTTTAGCTGCAATGGAAGCTCAGGTGTGGATGTTGGTTAGAGTCAGCAGTGATGTTGGTTAGAGTCAGTAGTGTTGATGTTGGTTAGAGTCAGTAGTGTTGATGTTGGTTAGAGTCAGTAGTGTTGATGTTGGTTAGAGTCAGTAGTGATGATGTTGGTTAGAGTCAGTAGTGTTGATGTTGGTTAGAGTCAGCAGTGATGTTGGTTAGAGTCAGCAGTGTTGATGTTGGTTAGAGTCAGTAGTGTTGATATTGGTTAGAGTCAGTAGTGTTGATATTGGTTAGAGTCAGTAGTGTTGATGTTGGTTAGAATCAGTAGTGTTGATGTTGGTTAGAGTCAGCAGTGATGTTGGTTAGAGTCAGTAGTGATGTTGGTTAGAGTCAGCAGTGTTGATGTTGGTTAGAGTCAGTAGTGATGTTGGTTAGAGTCAGTAGTGATGTTGGTTAGAGTCAGTAGTGATGTTGGCTAGAGTCAGTAGTGTTGATGTTGGTTAGAGTCAGTAGTGTTGATGTTGGTTAGAGTCAGCAGTGATGTTGGTTAGAGTCAGTAGTGATGTTGGTTAGAGTCAGTAGTGTTGATGTTGGTTAGAGTCAGTAGTGTTGATGTTGGTTAGAGTCAGTAGTGATGATGTTGGTTAGAGTCAGTAGTGTTGATATTGGTTAGAGTCAGTAGTGATGATGTTGGTTAGAGTCAGTAGTGTTGATAGTTGGTTAGAGTCAGTAGTGTTGATGTTGGTTAGAGTCAGTAGTGTTGATGTTGGTTAGAGTCAGTAGTGTTGATATTGGTTAGAGTCAGTAGTGTATGATGTTGGTTAGAGTCAGTAGTGTTGATGTTGGTTAGAGTCAGTAGTGTGATGTTGGTTAGAGTCAGTAGTGTTGATGTTGGTTAGAGTCAGTAGTGTTGATGTTGGTTAGAGTCAGTAGTGTTGATGATTGGTTAGAGTCAGTAGTGTTGATGTTGGTTAGAGTCAGTAGTGATGATGTTTGTTAGAGTCAGTAGTGTTGATGTTGGTTAGAGTCAGTATGTGTTTGATAGTTGGGTTAGAGTCAGTAGTGTTGATGTTGGTTAGAGTCAGTAGTGTTGATGTTGGTTAGAGTCAGTAGTGTTGATGTTGGTTAGAGTCAGTAGTGATGTTGGTTAGAGTCAGTATTTTTGATATTGGTTAGTCAGTAGTGTTGATGTTGGTTAGAGTCAGTAGTGTTGATGTTGGTTAGAGTCAGTAGTGTTGATGTTGGTTAGAGTCAGTAGTGTTGATGTTGGTTAGAGTCAGCAGTGATGTTAGTTAGAGTCAGAAGTGATGTTGGTTAGAGTCAGTAGTGTTGATGTTGGTTAGAGTCAGTAGTGTTGATGTTGGTTAGAGTCAGTAGTGATGATGTTGGTTAGAGTCAGTAGTGTTGATATTGGTTAGAGTCAGTAGTGTTGATATTGGTTAGAGTCAGAAGTGATGATGTTGGTTAGAGTCAGTAGTGTTGATGTTGGTTAGAGTCAGTAGTGATGTTGGTTAGAGTCAGCAGTGATGTTGGTTAGAGTCAGTAGTGATGTTGGTTAGAGTCAGTAGTTATGTTGGTTAGAGTCAGTAGTGATGATGTTGGTTAGAGTCAGCAGTGATGTTAGTTAGAGTCAGTAGTGTTGATGTTGGTTAGAGTCAGTAGTGTTGATATTGGTTAGAGTCAGTAGTGATGTTGGTTAGAGTCAGTAGTGATGTTGGTTAGAGTCAGAAGTGATGTTGGTTAGAGTCAGTAGTGTTGATGTTGGTTAGAGTCAGTAGTGTTGATGTTGGTTAGAGTCAGTAGTGATGATGTTGGTTAGAGTCAGTAGTGTTGATATTGGTTAGAGTCAGTAGTGATGTTGGTTAGAGTCAGTAGTGTTGATGTTGGTTAGAGTCAGTAGTGTTGATGTTGGTTAGAGTCAGTAGTGATGTTGGTTAGAGTCAGTAGTGATGTTGGTTAGAGTCAGTAGTGATGATGTTGGTTAGAGTCAGTAGTGATGATGTTTGTTAGAGTCAGTAGTGTTGATGTTGGTTAGAGTCAGTAGTGTTGATGTTGGTTAGAGTCAGTAGTGTTGATGTTGGTTAGAGTCAGTAGTGTTGATGTGGGTTAGAGTCAGTAGTGATGTTGGTTAGAGTCAGTAGTGTTGATTTGGTTAGAGTCAGTAGTGTTGATGTTGGTTAGAGTCAGCAGTGTTGATGTTGGTTAGAGTCAGTAGTGTTGATGTTGGTTAGAGTCAGTAGTGTTGATGTTGGTTAGAGTCAGTAGTGTTGATGTGGGTTAGAGTCAGTAGTGATGTTGGTTAGAGTCAGTAGTGTTGATTTGGTTAGAGTCAGTAGTGTTGATGTTGGTTAGAGTCAGCAGTGTTGATGTTGGTTAGAGTCAGTAGTGTTGATGTTGGTTAGAGTCAGTAGTGTTGATATTGGTTAGAGTCAGTAGTGATGTTGGTTAGAGTCAGTAGTGATGTTGGTTAGAGTCAGTAGTGATGATGTTGGTTAGAGTCAGTAGTGATGATGTTTGTTAGAGTCAGTAGTGTTGATGTTGGTTAGAGTCAGTAGTGTTGATGTTGGTTAGAGTCAGTAGTGTTGATGTTGGTTAGAGTCAGTAGTGTTGATGTGGGTTAGAGTCAGTAGTGATGTTGGTTAGAGTCAGTAGTGTTGATTTGGTTAGAGTCAGTAGTGATGTTGGTTAGAGTCAGTAGTGTTGATGTTGGTTAGAGTCAGTAGTGATGTTGGTTAGAGTCAGTAGTGTTGATATTGGTTAGAGTCAGTAGTGATGTTGGTTAGAGTCAGTAGTGTTGATGTTGGTTAGAGTCAGTAGTGATATTGGTTACTCAGTAGTGTTGGGACACAACCTTGTCAGAAGTCTATTTAGAATAAATGGACTGCAGATGTTACTTAAAATTCAGAAGTGGTCCTGAAGCATTTAAGAGTATGTGTGTGTGTGTGTGTGTGTGTGTGTGTGTGTGTGTGTGTGTGTGTGTGTGTGTGTGTGTGTGTGTGTGTGTGTGTGTGTGTGTGTGTGTGTGTGTGTGTGATTGACACCAGACGTGTGTCACAGATCCAGACGTGGCTGCTTGAACAGGGAGAGACCAGGCAGTGTGTGACAGGTCATTATCAGTGTGTCACACAGCTGTTTGACATCTTAAACACACACACACACACACACATACACACACACATACACACACTCTCTCTCTCTCCCCGTTCTTCGTTGACGAATGCCTATGCAAGCCAATCAATCTGTGCGATCAATCAGGGGCCAACTGGCAATCCTTCTGATCAATGCTGCTCTTGTTCCTAGGCTGGAGAAACGCCACAATGGCTTTGGCACTTAATTATGTTGTTAATTGCTGTGTTAAGCTTTCCGAGACACTCTCCCTAGATGGTAATTGAGGGTGGCTGGACACAGAGACCAGCAGCTTGCTGAATTTAATCACAAACGCAACAGACAGAGAAGAGGACTGTAATCTATACAAGCACAGAATTCACTTCGTTGTCGACCTGGCTTTGTGAGTAATGTGACAGTGGAATGCTAAGCTGCTATTGAGTTCAGTAGTTGGATGAATGAGAAGACGAGGTATTGTGATTTCTATAGAGACAGTTATGATAGTCATCAGGCCTATTTAACTCTTAACGTACAGTATATACAGTAGTTCACCAGAATTACTGTTGGTTGAGCATTGTGCAATGGCAAGCTAGCACTGACATGAAGCTGTCTAATTCAACTCTTAGAATAAAAATATGTTACTGAAAAAATGGCCACAGATGAAATTGCTCTGGTTTAATGTTAAGGCAGTTACAGCTAGAGGTCAGACCCTGGATACTGCCCTGGCCTGTTTCACGAGCCATAAAACACACAGCGGTGTGGGAAAAAGT
Organism: Salmo salar; assembly: GCF_965601325.2. Lineage (NCBI taxonomy): Eukaryota > Metazoa > Chordata > Actinopteri > Salmoniformes > Salmonidae > Salmo > Salmo salar. The sequence goes on from NC_138316.1 coordinate 43,981,121, forward strand.
GTTGTGGGGACGCCCACATTAAATGGACACCACAGCACTTCAGCAATGGGAAATAGGGCAGAGCTAGGGCAATTGATATGATTTACTTCAGGTTAAACAGCCTGGTTATACCATAAGGCCTGTGCTATACAACACAGAGATGCTGAGTGTGAACCCTGCATGAATACACACACACACACACACACACACACACACACACACACACACACACACACACACACACACAGAGAAAAGAAAGACAGATGGACAGATAGACAAACAAATAGAATAAAGAAAGAAATAAAGAAATAAAGAGAGAGAAAGAAAGAAAGAAATAAAGAGAGAGAAAGAAAGTCAAGAAAGAAAGAAAGAAAGAAAGAAAGAAAGACAGAAAGAAAGACAGAAAGAGAAAGAGAGAAAGAAGGAGATAATGAAAGAAAGAAAAATAGAGAGAAAGAAAGAGAAAGAAAGAAAGAGAGAGAGAAAGAAAGAAAGAAAGAAAGACAGAGAGAAAGAAAGAAAGAAAGAAAGAAAGAGAGAGAGAAAAAGAAAGAAAGAAAGAAAGAAAGAAAGAGAGAGAGAGAGAAAGAGAAAGAAAGAAATAAAGAAAGGGAGAGAAAGAAAGAAGGAAGGAAAGAGAGAAAGAAGGAAAGAGAAAGAAAGAGAGAAAGAAAGAAAGAGAATGAAAGCGAGAAAGAAATAAAGAGAGAGAGAAAGAAAGAGAGAGAAAGAGAAAAAAGAGAGAAAGAAAGAGAGAAAGAGAAAGAAAGAAATAAAGAAAGGGAGAGAAAGAATGTGAGAAAGGAAGTGAGAGAGACAGAAAGAGAAAGAAAGAGAAAGAAAGAGAGAGAAAGAAAGAGAGAAAGAAAGAAATAAAGAAAGGGAGAGAAAGAAAGAGTGAAAGAAAGAAAGAAGGAAGGAAAGAGAGAAAGAAAAAAGAGAGAGAAAGAAAGAAAGAATGAAATAGAGAGAGACAGAGAAAGATGTGAGAGCTGGAGGAAGTGGGTTTTATTTCCTCTTTCTCATCCCACATAGGTTATTGTGTGTTGTTCTCAGAGCCTTAGTTCACGCTGGGGCCCCCAGCACAGGCAATAATTAAACAATATGCACACAGCCTGCTGCTTGGCAGGGGCCCCACACACACCGTAACACACTCCATACACATGGCGGTCTGAGGGGGACCATAACAACTAACACTCAGAGCTAATGTGGGCTTCCGAAGAGGACCGAGAGAGACTACAGCTGGTCCAGGGGTTTATGATGTCATCAGCACCATCCAAAATGGCTCCTCAAACCTATTAACAAATAAAGTGTTCAAATGGATCAAAACAGCAAAGGGCTTGATGCCAAAACAGTTAGTGTTCAATTCCCAGTGCAGTGCTGTAAATGTCCTGTTGTGATCAGGGTTGCAAAATTCCGGGAACTTCCAAAAAATTCCTAGGTTTTCCCTTCTGGAATCAGGAGGGAATAAGCATGAAATCCAGAATCCTCAAACCAGGACTTCTGGAAAAGCAGGGAATTTATTGAAAGCTCCCGGGAATTTTACAGCCCTAGCTGTGATACAGGGAGAGCAAGTTTGAGTGGTGATATGTCTATGGCCCTAGCCTCCATTTCCTGACTCACTCATGTGAAATCAGTCCCCAAATGGAACATTCTGGTCTACAACACAAAGGCAAACGTCTCCCCATCTACACCCATCCAGCTCTGAAGTCAACAGAGAAACCCCAGGTGGTCCAGAAGTGCAGTGCAGTCATTAAGTTCCGGGAGGAGAAGCAGAGGAAAAGGAGGGAGAGCCGTGTAAAGTAGAGGTAGTGTGACGCTGAGAAACAACCTCTGAAGCTCCAGGCTTGGTGAACAGGCTTGCCATTGATTAAAACAGCTAGGTGTGCAATAAAGCGTAGGCAAAGTGCTGGCTCCATATGGACCCCAGGCCCTCAGGCTCTAGCCACCGATTGGACCCTTCTATGCCACTGGTCTCCCGCTCTCTTCCCTCTCTCCGGGTCCCCAGATGGTAAAAACCCAATTTTCCAGCCCTCTCTGCCGCCCCCTCAGCCACCACAAAGAGCTCTGGCAGTAGTTGAACCGTTTACTCCAGTAATTAACAGCACTGATACCACAACAATTACAGTCCCTCTCCCCCTCTCTCCCACACACACACACACACACACACACACACACACACACACACACACACACACACACACACACACACACACACACACACACACGTACACACACACACACACACACACACACACACACACACACACACACACACACACACACACACACACACACACACACACACACACACACACGCAACGTTCTTAACGGTGACACAGTGTGAATTAGAACAGAAGTTAATAGTTTGGAGCTACGGCCACGGCCTCCCAGGCAGCGAGATGGGTGCTGCCGAGTAAAGACAAAAAGGTGAAAACAACGTGCTACGGCGATGATTACCTCGTAATTAGACGACACAAAGCTCTCCTATCTAGTGGCAAAACACAGTAATTATGGGCATGACAGAAAATCAAAGGCTACTTTGTAAGCAGGAAGAAAAATTAACATTTTAGGCCCTGAAGCTGCATGTCCTGATTAGAAACATATTAAATCAATGCATGGCTAACTGCTAGGCATAAATACCCCGTTTCTGAAGGGGACTGTAATTGCAGGGGCAAAACAGCAGCTTCCCATTTCGTGCGGATGCAGCATTACATGTCGCTGCAGTATTGTGTGGAAAATATACCCATCCTTGTCTTGGTGAATTTGAGGGGGTTCATTTGGAAGGTCTATTTGGAATGAAGGTTATTACAACAGATCAAAGCAGTCTGATTATTGAAGGATGAGGTTTTTACTAGTGTACAGTACCACTCATGCTTTAAAATGGCTATTTACATGTCCTTGTTATGTCTATTTCCATGTCCTTGTTATGTCTATTTCCAGGTCCTTGTTATGTTGAAACCCATATGCTTTGATGTGAGCTACAACAACATTAGTCACATGAAGACGTTTGTTGTCCCATAAACATATTTGAGTGATGTCGGTTTTACATCAGCCAGATAGGTTGGCCCAACATGGAACTAAGGTTATGTTAGCTCTAGCGATGCCTTTGACACATTTAAAGGCAAAAGGAATATATATGTATTAAACTTCTGGTGGATTCTCTGACCTATATCATAATGCATTTACACATTATCATGATCGGTTTCACTCTCGCTTGATTTTGTCCATCAGGAGACTGAAAGCGATATACAATATATATTTTTGAAAACTTGAATGTTGACATACAATATTTAGAGGTATTGAATCAAGCGGACAAATGAAGACGACATAAAAAAAAAAGAGTGGAGTAAAATAAATGACGTAAAATGCCCCTTTAAAGGGATAGTTGGCACAAAATATAAATGTACCCTATTTCATTGACTCATAGCAAGTAATCCGTGGATATTGCTAGTTATGCATTAAATTAGGTGCATTTATAATGTGCTTCAACTATCCCTGAAGGAATCACACCATCATCTCCATAACCAGCGGACAAGGATTGTTTTCCCTCTCATAGACCGATCCCATGACTTAAATCTATTAGCTTGTAGCCTACACGCGACAGTGATGTCATTAATAGCCACCTGGGTTGTAACCCAGCCACTTCCTGGTTGCTGTTTCAAATTGATCAAAGCTGCTAGCGGGTAAGCTAGCCAATCGCTGCCATCTTTAGCGTGTCGGCAATGGGCTCCTTGGGAATACAACTAATTACTTCACAGCTGTATTTATTTGATCCATGCGGAATTCTCCCTTCTGTCGCGGGGATGACGCTATGCCAGCCTGGGCTAACAGTGATTCGTCTAAGTGACACTTCTGGCATAGTTTCACGTCAAAGCAAAGCAGCCCTAAAATCAATTGGATAAACATAGAGAAGATAAGGGGGGTTACTTTTTTTTACCCTCAGCAAAAATGTCATGCATAAAAAAAAAACACCGGCATAAATAAAGCAAAAGTTATTTTGAAGTCAGCTGAATCAGACAGGGTAGGAATACAAGCTGCTCACATAAAACAGTTGGGTTGAAGTCAGCTGAATCAGACAGGGTAGGAATACAAGCTGCTCACATAAAACAGTTGGGTTGAAGAAGAAAGCACAAGCTATTTTGTTGATTGAAATGTTTTCATTTTGGGTGGTTTAGTTGAATATTTTGGTCAGGTATTTTATTTGAGGTGTAACCATGCTGATCTAAAATGACCAAAGTTCCAGAATCAGATGACAACAGTAAATCTTGTCAGAGAGCGTGTTTCAATCAGGTCTCAATGTAAATCCAGGTTGCAGTGACCTCTACAGCTTATCAGGTGAACTGCACAGGGCTTGAAGAAATGTTTACGAACTCCATCTTGTCAGGCTATGCATAGATGGTTTAACTTTAATGGAAGACCTGTGATGGTGTAGCCCTGTCCTGCAGTCAAATGACCCAGTGGCCTCATGGGTGGAATGTTATTCATATTTTTCATCATTTCATTCGTTTTTTTTCAATTGTTTAAGCACAATTTTGAAAACAGGGCCCGGTTTGTCAAAACACTACACACAATTAGCACAACCCTACACCAAAGTAGCACAACACTTCAGATCATTTGCAAAATGGAACACTTTTGTCAAAACTATACACGACTTCATAAAAACAATATTTTGTTACCATACGAAACACACACATTTCATATGACTTCAATCTTTTTGAACCAGTTACACACTGCTGTTGCTAACCTAAAACACTTTTAGCAGGTCTAATTGTCAGTGATTAGAGTACTGTAAATGAAGTACACAGAAAGTGCAACTATACAAACACTACACAAGACCAATGCTGCAGACTGAGGAAAATATCATTTATTTCTCTCCATATACCCAAATCAGTCAACATGTCAACATGGAGAATCACAACAAAACACGTCCCAGTTTTCATGCTACTACAGTAGTGTGCATAACACTGTTAGCTCAGCAAACAGACAAAGGTAAAATACTGTATCCAGTACAGGTTACAATTACAGTAAACAACAACAACAAACATAAAAAATAATCTGAAAAAAACGGACAATATTGTACAGAAAATACTACAGTAAACATACTATACATTATCTCTTCACCTAGCTGGATCTGGCCAGAGAATTTCATCAACATCACAAGCAATATCCTCATTAGCAAGACAACGCGGGAAGAACCGTCTTGAATGTGGAATCCATCCTTGCACAGCTGCGGCGTGGACTTGGTCACAGGTGTCCTCCATGGCCTGAATGAGGGGTACCTGAGCCTGGGGCTGGAGATCGTAAACCTTCCACCGCCATGCAGAGAAAAACTCTTCCATAGGGTTTAGAAACGGAGAGTATGGTGGATGGTATAGTACTGTCAACTGGATGGTGTTGAAACCAGTTCTGGACCAAAGCAGAGCGGTGGAATGACACATTGTCCCAGATGACAGTGTATTGCATCTGGTGCATTTCATTACCTGCTGTGACGATGTGGTGTAATCGGTCCAAAAATGCGAGAATGTGAAGTGTGTTGTAAGGGCCCATTTTGGCATGACGGAGGAGAACCCCATGCTGTGAAATGGCAGCACAAAGGGTGATGTTACCCCCACGTTGCCCTGGGACATTGATTATAGCCCTGTGGCCAATGATATTTCTGCCTCTCCTTCTTGCGTTTGTGAGGTTGAACCCTGCCTCATCAATATATATGAATTCATGCAGGATTTCCTCAGCATCCAACTGCAAAACTCCCTGAAATACAGTGAAAGACAATATTGTGTAGTTCAGGATAGGTCTAGTATACAGTCAATGTAAAAAAGTAATGTGTGCAGTATGCAACATCACAGTGCTAAAGTGAACAATACAAACCTCCACATACTCATGCCGCAGACGTTTGACCCTCTCTGAATTCCGCTCAAAAGGCACTCGATAAAGTTGTTTCATTTGAACCTGATGTCTTTTCAGGATGCGTGCCAGTGTTGACTGAGAGACCTGATGGACATTATTGAAAATGGCATGGTCACCGATAATGTTGGCTTGTAGTTCTCTGAGCCTGATAGCATTATTTGCCAAAACCATGTTTATTATCTCCCTCTCTTGTTCTTGCATGAATATGGGCCCCCTTCCTCCTTGTCGTTCCCGACCCTCAATCCTATGTAGAGAATAATACATGTAACTTACTGTACAATGTCACAGGAAGGGGTATCACAAGTGCTGATATGGTGCATACAATAAGCGGCTGATTACTGTAACTGTAGACAGATCTTCTTTTACCTGTGTTCCTGTCGAAAAGTCCTTATGACAGATGCCACTGTATATCTGCTAAGATTTGGCTGAACTCTCAGTCCAGCCTCCCTCAGCGTCAATCCGTGGTTCACAACATGGTCCACTAGTGATGCACGAATGTCATTTGATAAGTTTGGTCCTCTTCTTCTTCGTGCACGTTCTCCTCCTGCTTCAGGTCTTCCTCGACCTCTGGCTCGGCCTCTGCCTCTTCCTCCTTCTCCTCCTCTGTGTACTCCTCCTCTCACCCTCACTCTTCTTCTGACTCCTTCCATTTTGGTTGAAGGCAGGTGAACCTACCTGCTGCATTTTTATAGTGCTTAAACCTGATTGGTGTGTCAACAATTTAGCAATCATGTGTTTGTACACCTGATGGCTGTGTTTAATAGATTGGCTCATAGGTGTGGTAATTTGACAGTCAGTGCTTTGGAATTGCAAGGAAGTGACATCATGATATACTTCTGTGTCTGATGTATACAAGTGTGTTTAGTGTTTTGCAAATCACTGTGTATAATGTTTTGTAAATAGTGTGAAGCTGACAATGTGCTTACAGTTGTGCAAATCTAGCCTTGGGTTTTGCTCCTTGAGTGTAAGGTTTTGCTAATTGTGGGAAAAGTTCAATTTTAGTGTGTAAGAAATCGTAAAAAACTGTAATAAACATTATTTTAAAAACCTGCAGAAAATCCGTTGTTTCTAAGTGAAACCCAAAATGTAAAACGTTTAAACTGTATATCTGACATGGTACAGGTGTCTTCTTTTAAGCCCATAACCATGTGTGTGTGAGGTGTCTACTTCTGTTTCAGACTAGATTTGTTTAAGACTACCAATAATCACTCTGTTACTCTGATTTAGCCCACTGCAGTAAAATGGAAGACCTGTGTATGAATTCTACTTCCAGTGCCTTTAATCAAGCACCATAGTTAGGGCTGCAGTGTCAACGAACGATTTTAAATAAAAAAAACAATAGCTTACTTAGCCTACTTATGACGTTGTAAACAAACTTGCTCTTGGCTCGTTTAAAGAGGTTGTACGGAACCTTAGCCTCTGTGCTCTAGTGCCAGAAGGGGTCCCCTAAATGGGAAGCAGTAATGTCCAGAAATGACCTCAGATTAAGGATAGATTAAGATTCTACTTTAAAAAATATACACTGCTCAAAAAAATAAAGGGAACACTTAAACAACACAATGTAACTCCAAGTCAATCACACTTCTGTGAAACCAAACTGTCCAGTTAGGAAGCAACACTGATTGACAATAAATTTAACACGCTGTTGTGCAAATGGAATAGACAACAGGTGGAAATTATAGGCAATTAGCAAGACACCCCCAATAAAGGAGTGGTTCTGCAGGTGGGGACCACAGACCACTTCTCAGTTCCAATGCTTCCTGGCTGATGTTTTGGTCACTTTTGAATGCTGGCGGTGCTTTCACTCTAGTGGTAGCATGAGATGGAGTCTACAACCCACACAAGTGGCTCAAGTAGTGCAGCTCATCCAGGATGGCACATCAATGCGAGCTGTGGCAAGAAGGTTTGCTGTGTCTGTCAGCGTAGTGTCCAGAGCATGGAGGCACACCCAGGAGACAGGCCAGTACATCAGGAGACGTGGAGGAGGCCGTAGGAGGGCAACAACCCAGCAGCAGGACCGCTACCTCCGCCTTTGTGCAAGGAGGAGCAGGAGAAGCACTGCCAGAACCCTGCAAAATGACCTCCAGCAGGCCACAAATGTGCATGTGTCTGCTCAAATGGTCAGAAACAGACTCCATGAGGGTGGTATGAGGGCCCGACATCCACAGGTGGGGGTTGTGCTTACAGCCCAACACCGTGCAGGACGTTTGGCATTTGCCAGAGAACACCAAGATTGGCAAATTCGCCACTGGCGCCCTGTGCTCTTCACAGATGAAAGGAGGTTCACACTGAGCACGTGACAGACGTGACAGAGTCTGGAGACGCCGTGGAGAACGTTCTGCTGCCTGCAACATCCTCCAGCATGACCGGTTTGGCGGTGGGTCAGTCATGGTGTGGGGTGGCATTTCTTTGAGGGGCCGCACAGCCCTCCATGTGCTCGCCAGAGGTAGCCTGACTGCCATTAGGTACCGAGATGAGATCCTCAGACCCCTTGTGAGACCATATGCTGGTGCGGTTGGCCCTGGGTTCCTCCTAATGCAAGACAATGCTAGACCTCATGTGGCTGGAGTGCGTCAGCAGTTCCTGCAAGAGGAAGGCATTGATGCTATGGACTGGCCCGCCCGTTCCCCAGACCTGAATCCAATTGAGCACATCTGGGACATCATGTCTCGCTCTATCCACCAACGCCACGTTGCACCACAGACTGTCCAGGAGTTGGCGGATGCTTTAGTCCAGGTCTGGGAGGAGATCCCTCAGGAGACCATCCGCCACCTCATCAGGAGCATGCCCAGGCGTTGTAGGGAGGTCATACAGGCACGTGGAGGCCACACACACTACTGAGCCTCATTTTGACTTGTTTTAAGGACATTACATCAAAGTTGGATCAGCCTGTAGTGTGGTTTTACACTTTAATTTTGAGTGTGACTCCAAATCCAGACCTCCATGGGTTGATAAATTGGATTTCCATTGACTATTTCTGTGTGATTTTGTTGTCAGCACATTCAACTATGTAAAGAAAAAAGTATTTAATAAGATTATTTCTTTCATTCAGATCTAGGATGTGTTGTTTAAGTGTTCCCTTTATTTTTTTGAGCAGTATATATATATATATATATAATGTTTTTTTTAGGGGGTAGATCAGCTTTAATATTGCAGATAGATTGTAGCTTCCATCAATGTAATTGTCTGCATCATTTCCAATGTAGGCTTACGACAATTGCAATATACTTCTGTGAAGCCTGAAAGATAAACATCTTATAGTGTGACAATATCATCTAGAAGGATACTTTTTGTCTCACCGGCGTCTCGTTGCGGGAGGCCTATTTCTATGCATATGTTCAAGAGTTATCATCCATACATTATGCAAATAAGAAGAACGGCAACCAGAAGGGTAAAACGGTAGGATTCACTTGACAAGTTACTAGTGGCAACCCGGTGAGCTGCCCGGGAGGTGGCAGAACACTCAGCAGGTAGAGAGAGAATTTCCGTTACGCACCGGTGTGCAGTTCTACTCTATAAAACAAACAATTTAAGGCCCCAGTAAATAAATAGTAAATATGTGTGCTACGCACAACCTCAAGCCTTGGAGGTGGATACATTGCCGTTTGAAAAACATTCTGTAAGTATATAATTAAATGAGATTAAATTAACATAAAAGTGTTGATTATTTAAACCCAAACGACAAAAAAAGACACTGTTCCCAACTCCTTAATTATTCTTGTTCACACAGCATTTCCCTTGTTCAGTTGCCCTTGGTGCAAATAAAGACTCCCATCTGTTTGTAATTAGAACTAAATAATTTCAGTCAATGTAGCTCATCATTTTGACTGCACATTTGATTAAAACTAGTGCAGGACTTGAGCCAGTTTGATCTTGCCTGATAGCAATATCGAGTCCCATCAAAAAAAAGGAAAGAAATTGGAGCCAGCTGATCAGTCTTGTCCCATGAAGATAGAACAAGGGAAAGTGGAGATGTTTAAAAGCAGGCATACACAACCCAAGTCCTTTATAGTTCATTTCACATGAATGAGGGGGCATTACACCCAAATCACCCCAGCCTGCGGTTGAAAGAGAGGGTGTGTAATGACTTTTATTTGCCTAATCTCCAAATTAAATGGTGTTTGAAGCAAAGAGGCTCTTGCATTATCACCCTCATCATGAAGAGAGACCGGTCCCCGCCGTGTCCAATTTGAATAAGACAAGCGGGCCATGATATCCCCACTCTCAATAAAAGAGTTGAGATGCGTCAGTAATGGTGATGAGAAAGAGAGAGAGAGAGAGAGAGAGAGAGATACATAGAGAGAGAGAGAGAGAGATACAGAGAGAGAGATACAGAGAGAGAGAGAGAGAGATACAGAGAGAGAGAGAGAGAGAGAGAGAGACACAGAGAGAGAGAGAGAGAGACACAGAGAGACACAGAGAGACACAGAGAGACACAGAGAGACACAGAGAGGGTGGTGGAGTTACAGCATGCAGGACCCAATGAGTTTCCATTTGGTTGGCAGATGTTTGGACTCAAAACGTGCATTGATCAGTGACAGAATGGGACATTCATCAAGTCATTCATCAAGTCGCAATGAATGCAAAAGAAACAGAACTGGTCTGTCTTCGGCTTTAACAGGAATGAGCAAAGCATGAATTATATTAATTCAATCAATTACATACTTAGAAACATCTACTCTCAATTAATTCAATTAGCCGGCTACATGATGCCACTGGCAAGGGGTAGATTAGAGGATGTAATTATCGGCGTATGAATGTTTTGAAACACACACACATAGTGAGCACTAATTAAAAAGCAGTCTGTTTTTGGAGATGGTTCCAAACGGCAGATGACAGCTCTGACAGGGGTTTTACTGTTCTATTCATTTTAAACCATGTCTTCATGCCATGCAACACACTATGGCATTTTGCATATCAAACACATACCACACAAATAAATGTTACATTTTTAATGGCTGTTGAGGTCAAATACTGTTGCATCTCTCTCTCTCTCTCTCTCTCTCTCTCTCTCTTATAGAAAAATAAAAGCAATAACAATAGTAGTAGTGGACATGTGATTACCATTAACAACAACAACAATATTAATGAGAATAATAATACATTAAAGCAATAGTAGTAGACCAGTCTTAACATGACTGAGAAGACACATGACATGGTATGAAAGACAAACCAAAACAAGATGGGAAATATTATCCAGATTACATTGCATTTTTCACTGGCTGTCCCTCAGGTTGTGGCAGGAGGACACATATTTGGCTGCCAAAATTGCACATTTTGGCTTTTCACCCAATAAATATTTGATTTTTTCTTCAGCTTTTATAGTTTCAAATTCTTTGTATTGAATTATGATTTTGGGAAATAAATATTCTCTTAGGTCTGAGTATTTGTCACTGTGTAATAGGAAATGCAGTTCTGTCTCTACCTCTCCCCTGGAGCAGAGTGAGCACAGCCTGTCCTCTCTGGGCAGCCAGGTTTGCCTGTGACAACCGGTCTCTATAGCCAGACCGTGCTCACTGAGTCTGTACCTAGTCAGTGTTTTCCTCAGTTTTCTATCAGTCACAGTGGTCAGATAGTCTGCCACCATGTTACTGTCTGTTTAGAGCCAAATAGCATTGACGTTTACTTAGATTTTTTGTGGTGTCTTTCCAAAAGGTGGTATATTTTTATTTTTGCTTTCTGATGATGGTTGGGCTAGATTTTCTGAGTGCTGTCCTGAGGCTCTATGGGGTTGGTTTGGGTTAGTGAACTGAGCCTCAGAACCAGCTGGCTGAGGGGACTCTTGTCTTGTTTCATCTCTTGACATTGTAGAGCTGTGTGATGGAATGTTTTGGGGTCACTTGTTTTTAGATGGTTGTAAAATGTGATGTCTCTTTTTTCTATTTGGATGAGGAGGGGGTAATGGCCCAATTCTGCTCTACATGCGTTATTTAGAGTTTTTCTTTGAGCTTGCAATACAGTCTGGCAAAACTCTGCATGCAGTATTTCTACTGGATGTTTGTCCCATTTGGTAAATTCATTATTAGAGAGTGGACCCCATACTTCACTGCCATATAGAGCAATTGGATCTATAACTGATTGGAACATTTTGAGCCAGATTCTAATTGGAATTTAATTTTAATGTTCCTTTTAATGGCATAGATGCTCTTCTTGCTTTGTCTCTCAGCTCGTTCACAGCCATGTGAAAGCTCCCTGTTTTGCTGATATTTAGTCCCAGATACGTGTAGTTTTTGGTGTGTTCTAATAGAACTGTGTCCAAATAGAATTTACATTTGTCATCCTGATTTCCAGACCTTTTTTGGAATATCATTATATTAGTTTTTTTTAGGTTAACGGTCAGAGCCCAGGTCTGACAGAACCTGTGAAGACGATCTAGGTGCTGCTGTAACCACTCTTTAGTGGGAGACAGCAGCACCAGGTCATCTGTCTACAGCAGACCCTCTTTAGTGGGAGACAGTAGCACCAGGTCATCTGTCTACAGCAGACCCTCTTTAGTGGGAGACAGGAGCACCAGGTCATCTGTCTACAGCAGACCCTCTTTAGTGGGAGACAGTAGCACCAGGTCATCTGTCTACAGCAGACCCTCTTTAGTGGGAGACAGGAGCACCAGGTCATCTGTCTACAGCAGACCCTCTTTAGTGGGAGACAGCAGCACCAGGTCATCTGTCTACAGCAGACCCTCCTTAGTGGGAGACAGCAGCACCAGGTCATCTGTCTACAGCAGACCCTCTTTAGTGGGAAACAGCAGCACCAGGTCATCTGTGTACAGCAGACCCTCTTTAGTGGGAAACAGCAGCACCAGGTCATCTACGTACAGCAGACACTTGATTTCAGTGTTGTGTAGGGTGATACCAGGTGCTGCCGATTCTTCTAATGTTTTTGCCAATTCATTAATGTAGATGTTAAATAGTGTTGGACTTATTGGACAGCCCTGTTTCACTCCCCATCCCTGAGAGAAGAAGTCTGTTTGCTTGTTGCCAATTTTAACCGCACATTTGTTTTTAGTATACATTGATTTAATAACATCATATGTTTTCCCTCCAATACCACTTTCTATTATTTTATAAAAAAGACCTTCGTGCCAAATTGAATCAAATGCTTTCTTGAAATCTACAAAACAGGAGTAGATTTTGCCTTTGTTTTGGTTTACTTGTTTGTCAATTAGAGTGTGGAGGGTGTAAATGTGGTCTGTTGTACGATCATTCTTTAGAAATCCAATCTGGCTTCTGCTCAGGACGTTGTGTTCGTCAAGGAAATGATGTAGTCTGCTATTTATGATACTGCAGAGAATTTTCCCCAAGTTGCTGTTAACGCAAATTCCTCTGTAATTATTTGGATCAAATTTGTCTCCATTTTTATAGATTGGTGTGATCAATCCCTGGTTCCAAATATCAGGGAAAATACCTGCAGTGAGGATAATGTTGAAGAGTTTGAGTATAGCCAATTTGAATTTGTGGTGTGTATATTTGATCATTTCATTTAAAATACCATCAGCACCACAGGCCTTTTTGGGTTGGAGTGTGCATAGTTTTTCCAATAATTTTTCTTCTGTATTTGGGGTATCCACAGGATTCTGATAGTCTTTGACTGCTGATTCAAGGATTTGTAATTTTTCTTGAATATCTTCTTGTTCTGGGCTCTTTGTTATATTACTGTAGAGGTTTGCAAAGTGATTTCTCCACATATCCCCATTTTGGATAGCCAATTCCTCATGATGAGGTTTGTTTAATTTATTCCAATTCTCCCAGAAGTGGTTTGATTCTCTGGATTCCTCAATTCCATCCAGCTGATTTCTAATACGCTGTTCCTTTTTTCTTCTCAGGGTGTGTTTGTATTGATTCAGTGTTTCCCCATATTGAAGGCGTCTATTTTTGTTGTCTGGTTCTCTGTGTTTTTGATTAGATATATTTCTCAATGACTTTCTAAGATTTTGCAATCATTAACAAACCATTTTCATTATCTGTTATTTCTGGTTTGCTCTTATGCTTCTTTAGATTAGCCAAGGAGGCTAATTTGTCAAATATAACGTTTATGTTCCAAATGGCCAAATGTACACCTTCATTGCTGAAGGAGAATGTTAAGGCTAAAAAGTTGTCCAGGAGAGATTGTATTTTTTGGCTACTAATTGCTTTTTGGTAGATGTCTGTACTGTTTGCACTCCATCTATAGGCCTGTTTAGTACCATGTCATTTATTGGGTCGTGATGCTTCATGGTTGGGTTCCGCTCTGCTCAGATACACTGTGATTTTACTGTGGTCTGAGAGAGGTGTTAGTGGGCTGACTGTGAAGGCTCTGAGAGACTCTGGGTTTAGGTCAGTGAGGAAGTAGTCTACCGTACTGCTGCCAAGGGATGAGCTGTAGGTGTACCTACCAAAAGAGTCCCCTCTCAGCCTACCATTGACTATGTACAGACCCAGTGTTCGACAGAGCTTCACGAGCTGTACTTTCACTTTGTCATAGTTGTTTCTGTGGGGTTCTCTCTCTCTCTCTCTCTCTCTGTGTGTGTGTAAAAGAGAAGTGTATGGGTGTGTTTGTGAAGCACATTGTGTGGAGACAGCATGCGGGCTGAGTTCACCTTTCCTATGCTGAGGTAATTCTCCAGGTGCTACAGCCATTGAGCCCTGGGGCCTGTACTGAAGCTGCTCACCTGAGCGTGAGTGCCATCCTGGAGAGTGTGCACGAGCCAAGAGATATAGATCAAATGCTGTGCAGACTGTGCACGTTCCAGGACATGATAACACTGGTAGTCTAGAAGGGACACGGGTAGTCTAGAAGGGACGGTGGTAGTCTGGAAGGGAGGCCGGTAGTCTGGAAGGGAGACCCGGTAGTCTGGAAGGGAGGCCGGTAGTCTGGAAGGGAGGCCGGTAGTCTGGAAGGGAGTCCGGTAGCCTGGAAGGGAGTCCGGTAGCCTGGAAGGGAGGCCGGTAGTCTGGAAGGGAGGCCGGTAGTCTGGAAGGGAGACAGGTAGTCTAGAAGGGAGACAGGTAGTCTAGAAGGGAGACAGGTAGTCTAGAAGGGAGGCCGGTAGTCTGGAAGGGAGGCCGGTAGTCTAGAAGGGAGACAGGTAGTCTGGAAGGGAGACAGGTAGTCTGGAAGGGAGACAGGTAGTCTAGAAGGGAGACAGGTAGTCTAGAAGGGAGACAGGTAGTCTAGAAAGGAGACAGGTCGTCTGGAAGGGAGATTGGTAGTCTAGAAGGGAGACAGGTAGTCTAGAAGGGAGACAGGTAGTCTGGAAGGGAGACAGGCAGTCTGGAAGGGAGACAGGTAAACTGGAAGTCTAGAAGGGAGACAGGTAGTCTAGAAGGGAGACAGGTAGTCTAGAAGGGAGACAGGCAGTCTGGAAGGGACACTGGTAGTCTAGAAGGGACACTGCTAGTCTAGAAGGGAGACAGGCAGTCTAGAAGGGAGACAGGCAGTCTAGAAGGGAGACAGGCAGTCTAGAAGGGAGACAGGCAGTCTAGAAGGGACACTGCTAGTCAAGAAGGGAGGCAGGTAGTCTAGAAGGGAGACAGGTAGTCTAGAAGGGAGACAGGTAGTCTAGAAGGGAGACAGGTAGTCTAGAAGGGAGACAGGTAGTCAGGAAGGGAGACAGGTAGCCTGGAAGGGAGACAGGTAGCCTGGAAGGGAGACAGGTAGTCTAGAAGGGACACTGCTAGTCTAGAAGGGAGACAGGCAGTCTAGAAGGGAGACAGGTAAACTGGAAGTCTAGAAGGGAGACAGGTAGTCTAGAAGGGAGACAGGTAAACTGGTAGTCTAGAAGGGAGACAGGCAGTCTAGAAGGGAGACAGGTAGTCTGGAAGGGAGACAGGTAGTCTAGAAGGGAGACAGGTAGTCTGGAAGGTAGACAGGTATTCTAGAAGGGAGACAGGTAGTCTAGAAGGGAGACAGGTAGTCTGGAATTGAGACAGGTACACTGGTAATGTAGAAGGGAGGCCGGTAGTCTAGAAGGGAAGCCGGTAGTCTAGAAGGGAGACAGGGAGTCTGGAAGAGAGACAGGGAGTCTGGAATGGAGACAGGGAGTCTGGAAGGGAGACAGGGAGTCTGGAAGGGAGACAGGTAGTGTAGAAGGGAGACAGGTAGTCTAAAGGGAGACAGGTAGTCTAGAAGGGACACTGGTAGTCTAGAAGAGGGACAGGTAGTCTGGAAGGGAGACAGGTAGTCTAGAAGGGAGGCCGGTAGTCTAGAAGGGACACAGGTAGTCTAGAAGGGACACAGGTAGTCTAGAAGGGACACAGGTAGTCTAGAATGGAGACAGGTAGTCTAGAATGGAGACAGGTCGTCTAGAATGGAGACAGGTAGTCTGGAAGGGAGACAGGTAGTCTAGAAGGGAGGCCGGTAGTCTAGAAGGGACACAGGTAGTCTAGAAGAGAGACAGGAAGTCTAGAAGGGAGACAGGTAGTCTAGAAGGGAGACAGGTAGTCTAGAAGGGAGACAGGTAGTCTAGAAGGGAGACAGGTAGTCTAGAAGGGAGACAGGTAGTCTAGAAGGGAGGCCGGTAGTCTAGAAGGGAGACAGGTAGTCTAGAAGGGAGGCCGGTAGTCTAGAAGGGAGACAGGTAGTCTAGAAGGGAGGCCGGTAGTCTAGAAGGGAGACAGGTAGTCTAGAAGGGAGGCCGGTAGTCTAGAAAGGAGACAGGTAGTCTAGAAGGGAGACAGGTAGTCTAGAAGGGAGGCCGGTAGTCTAGAAGGGAGACAGGTAGTCTAGAAGGGAGGCCGGTAGTCTAGAAAGGAGACAGGTAGTCTGGTGGTTAGAGCGTTGAGCCCGTAACCGAAAGGTTAGATCCCCGAGCTGACAAGGTTAAAAATCTGTCGTTCTGAACAAGGCAGTTAACTGACTTGCCTACTTAAATAAAGGTTAAATTAAAAAAGAAGGGAGGCTGGTAGTCTAGAAGGGAGGCAGCTTTTGTGGTTTACACTATTCACCATACCTCCTATGGAAGATAGAATTCTCCCAGTCTGGCCTGAGTCCACCTACTCTTCTCTCTGTTTCAGACCAGTCATCCCTGAGGTCTACTGTAGGAAGCTCCAGTGGTTGGACTGGACCAACATTCTCCCATAACATCCCCACAGGAGACCACAGCAGAGCTACATGTGCTCCCCGTAGACTGCAGTCTGTCATGGTTAATCGTTCCTGTAGTGATGATGGTGGGGATGGAGCGTTTAAAACTGCCAACCCAATGTAGTTGTTAGAGGGTCTGGTGAGAGAGGAAGGGAACAGGACCCTGATGGCTTATTGCCTATCTCCCCTTCAATGGTTTGTTGCAGTTTTGTTTTGGACTGTACATGTCGACAGACAACCACTTCACTCTCAACGCCACACTGTCCTTATGAAGCACATCCACAGACAACCACTTCACTCTCAACGCCACACTGTCCTTATGAAGCACATCCACAGACAACCACTTCACTCTCAACGCCACACTGTCCTTATGAAGCACATCCACAGACAACCACTTCACTCTCAACGCCACACTGTCCTTATGAAGCACATCCACAGACAACCACTTCACTCTCAACGCCACACTGTCCTTATGAAGCACATCCACAGACAACCACTTCACTCTCAACGCCACACTGTCCTTATGAAGCACATCCACAGACAACCACTTCACTCTCAACGCCACACTGTCCTTATGAAGCACATCCACAGACAACCACTTCACTCTCAACGCCACACTGTCCTTATGAAGCACATCCACAGACAACCACTTCACTCTCAACGCCACACTGTCCTTATGAAGCACATCCACAGACAACCACTTCACTCTCAACGCCACACTGTCCTTATGAAGCACATCCACAGACAACCACTTCACTCTCAACGCCACACTGTCCTTATGAAGCACATCCACAGACAACCACTTCACTCTCAACGCCACACTGTCCTTATGAAGCACATCCACAGACAACCACTTCACTCTCAACGCCACACTGTCCTTATGAAGCACATCCACAGACAACCACTTCACTCAACGCCACACTGTCCTTATGAAGCACATCCACAGACAACCACTTCACTCTCAACGCCACACTGTCCTTATGAAGCACATCCACAGACAACCACTTCACTCTCAACGCCACACTGTCCTTATGAAGCACATCCACAGACAACCACTTCACTCTCAACGCCACACTGTCCTTATGAAGCACATCCACAGCGTCAGAGTCAAGAGCCTCTGATCTGTTGGTTTTCATTCAGTCGGGCTGAGGAACAGGTTCACCTATCACCAGATTCTGGATCCCCGGCCCTCACCACCAATCTGACTTACAATAACACAGCATACATTAGTAACAGGACCTCACAAGGAAATAAACCCCAAACCAGCAATTAACCTCGCCGTCACTCTGTAATCATCAATTGAATGTCTAGTGTGTGTGTGTGTGTGTGTGTGTGTGTGTGTGTGTGTGTGTGTGTGTGTGTGTGTGTGTGTGTGTGTGTGTGTGTGTGTGTGTGTGTGTGTGTGTGTGTGTGTGTGTGAGTGCGTGCGTGTGCGTGCGTGCGTGTGTATTCCCTGTGTTGATTTGGAAGGAAACCATGGAACATCTGGTAGTGAACAGATAGGGGCTGGCTCTACATGGGAGAACAAGTGCCTGAGAGCTCCATTATGGCCCAGCTGTTGGCTTCCTGTCCCCCTCAGCAATACAGGCACGGCGGGAAGGATTTTTTGGCAAATGTTGGACTAACAAATGAGTTGAAGAAACCTCTGTGGTTTTATTTGAAATTGTTTGAAAGGCAAAATGTGTAATATTTTCTAATGTGTTATGGTGTCATGCAGCCTCAGAAGCAGTCCTTTGAGTGTCTCGTGTTGTAGTGTTATGCGAATATTGTTCACAACGGAGGCCAAACCTGAATGTAAAACTCCAATAAAAATATAATTACCGAAAATAAAAAAGGCAAATGTGCTTTGGGTGGTGTTGTATGGTGTTGGTTACTGTTGTAACAGCTAGATGAAAAATAGCTACAAGTATTGACACTGAACAAGATGACTGTCCATGTGTAGCTCCCAACAACACAACATTCCCCCTTTAAAGTTTCCACCAACTGCAATGTATAAATGCTTAAGTTTAAAGTGGGACCATGATTACTATGCTCTTTGGGCAGCCTATTTTTCAGTCCTGTTTACCTCAACCATCATGACCAAAACCACATCTGAGCTAAGAAACAGAAGAAGAAACAGAAACCTAGTGGACACAATATACAGTTGAAGTCGGAAGTTTACATACACTTAGGTTGGAGTCATTAAAACTAGTTTTTCAATCACTCCACATATTTCTTGTTAATAAACTTCTTATGGGTACCTGGGACGGTAGCGTCTCACCTGGCCAACATCCAGTGAAATTGCAGAGCGCGAAATTCAAAAATACTGAATTCAAATATTTAACATTCTTGAAAATATATGTGTTATACATCAAAATAAAGCTTAACTTCTTGTTTATCCAGCCGCCGTGTCCGATTTCAAAAATGCTTTATGGCGAAAGCAAACCGTGCGATTATCTGAGGACAGCGCTTAGCACACAAAACATTACGTACAGTTACCAGCCAAGTAGATTAGTCACGAAAGTCAGAAATAGCAATACAATTAATCACTTACCTTCTGAGGACATCCCAGGGTCCACTCACTCAATGTTGTCATTCTCCCTAATTTTTCAGAATAAAAGCCTGAAAATGTCTAAAGACTGTTCACAACTAGTGGAAGTCATAGGGAACGGAATATGGGTCCTATCCCTTTAAATGGTGGATAGGCTTTCATTGGAAAAACAGCCATTTCAAAGTAATGGCACTTCCTGAATGGATTTTCCTCAGGTTTTCGACTGCCATTTCAGTTCTGTTATACCCACAGACATCATTTGAACAGTTTAAGAAACGTTGGAGTGTTTTCTATCCATATGCATATCCCAGCTTCTGGGCCTGAGTAGCAGGCAGTTTACTTTGGGCCCGCTTTTCATCCGGAGGTGAAAATAGTGCCCCCTACCCTAGTGAGGTTTAACAAACTATAGTTTTGGCAAGTTGGTTAGGACATCTACTTTGTGCATGACACAAGTGATTTTTCCAACAATTGTTTACGGACAGTTTATTTCACTTATAATTCACTGTATCACAATTCCAGTGGGTCAGAAGTTTACATACACTAAGTTGACTGTGCCTTTAAACAGCTTGGAAAATTCCAGAAAAGTGTGTCATGGCTTTAGAAGCTTCTGATAGGCTAACTGACATAATTTGAGTCAATTGGAGGTGTACCTGTGGATGTATTTCAAGGCCTACCTTCAAGCTCAGTGCCTCTTTGTTTGACATCATGGGAAAATCTAAAGAAATCAGCCAATTTCCAAATGCCTGAAGGTACCACGTTCATCTGTACAAACAATAGTACGCAAGTATAAACACATGGGACCACGCAGTCGTCATACCGCTCAGGAAGGAGACACGTTCTGTCTCCTAGAGATGAACGTACCTTGGTGCGAAAAGTGCAAGTCAATCCCAGAACCACAGCAAAGGACCTTGTGAAGATACTGGAGGAAACAGGTACAAAAGTATCTATATCCACAGTGAAACGAGTCCTATATCGACATAACCTGAAAGGCCGCTCAGCAAGGAAGAAGCCACTGCTCCAAAACCGCCATAAAAAAAGCCAGACTACGGTTTGCAACTGCACATGGGGACAAAGATCGTACTTTTTGGAGAAATGTCCTCTGGTCTGATGAAACAAAAATAGAACTGTTTGGTCATAATGACCATCCTTATGTTTGGAGGAAAAAGGGAGAGTCTTGCAAGCCGAAGAACACCATCCCAACCGTGAAGCACGGGGGAACAGCATCATGTTGTGGGGGTGCTCTGCTGCAGGAGGGACTGGTGCACTTCACAAAATAGATGACATCATGAGGCAGGAAAATTATGTGGAAATATTGAAGCAACATCTCAAGACATCAGTCAGGAAGTTAAAGCTCGGTCGCAAATGGGTCTTCCAAATGGACAATGACCCCAAGCATACTTCCAAAATTGTGGCAAAATCGCTTAAGGACAACAAAGTCAAGGTATTGGAGTGGCCATCACAAAGCCCTGACCTCAATCCCATATAAAATGTGTGGGCAGAACTGAATTTAAAAAGTGTGTGCGAGCAAGGAGGCCTACAAACCTGACTCAGTTACACCAGCTCTGTCAGGAGGAATGGGCCAAAATTCACCCAACTTATTGTGGGAAGGTTGTGGAAGGCTACCCGAAACGTTTGACCCAAGTTAAACAATTTAAAGACAATGCTACCAAATACTAATTGAGTGTATGTAAACTTTGGACCCACTGGGAATGTGATGAAAGAAATAAAAGCTGAAATAAATCATATTTTCTACTATTATTCTGACATTTCACATTCTTAAAACAAAGTGGTGATCCTAACTGACCTAAGACAGGGAATTTTTTACTAGGATTAAATGTCAAGAATTGTGAAAAACTGAGTTTAAATGTTTTTGGCTAAGGTGTATGTAAACTTTTGACTTCAACTGTACAACCCTCAAATTCTAAATCTGGACCTGGAAGCCAGTGTTTTTGTTTATTCTATCCCTCTAATCGGTCCCTGGTTTAGACCTGGGACACCAGATGGGCACAATTGATTGTCAGGTGGAACAGACAACCAGCAGCAGTCCGGACCTCACAGGGTAAGATTTGAATACCCCTGGTATACAGTATACTTTACCTTTACTACCCAATGTCAACAAAACAGCAGATCTGAGGTCAGACCTAAAACAACCCAGCTAGCACATAACGTTCTGAGAACCATATGTTTCTTAGAGCTTGGTGAGAGCGGTTATTATGGTTATTTTGCATAAAAACTTCCTACAACTTTGTGGTAATGGTGCAGGATAGTTGCTTGGCTTTGGAACATTCTCAGCACATTTAAAGAACTTGACAAAAAAAGATATTGGTATTTCATTACTATAGCAGAACACTTCCTAAAAGTTTAAACATGGTTACATTTAATTTCAATTTCGGTAATATTCTAGGAATGTTCTCTAAATTGTTTGACATTGGGAATGTTCTCAAATAGTTCAGAGAACGTTAAGAAACAACGTTCTTTTGTGGGAATTTCAGTACTTCAGCATAACATTTCCTACAGGTTTCCTCATGGTTCTATTTCAAGTCATGTTCTCAAATTGTTCCATGAACGTTAAAAAACGACATTCTTCTGTGGGAATTTCAGAACTTCAGCATAACGTTTCCTACTGGTTTCCTCATGACTCTATTTAGCGTAACGTTTTCAAATTGTTCAAAGAACGTTAAGAAAACTTTCCATAAAAAAAAGACATTTAGTAACATTCAGGGAATGGTCTAAGAATGTTACTTAAAAACATACATTCTGTTCTTTGCATCAACAAACTCTCTCTATCCTTTATCTTGTTAAGTGTGTAGGTGTGTTGCCACGCCCTCTAATTGACCACACCTGATCTTAATGAATGCTACTTTCCTTTGAAATGGGGTCTGTTTGACTAGACAACAAAAACTTGGCATGCTAGCTCCATCCTGTTGGTGTTGTGGACTAATTCCATGGATAGAAAACAGAAGATTATAGGTTTGAATCTCACTGATGCCATGTACAATAATGTGATTTGCATGATTAATGGCTAAGGAAATTAATTTCCATGTGTCCTATCTGTGCTTGGGGTTAAAAAAAAGCTAACCCAAAATAAGCTAGCAGTGTTTTCAAAAGTCATATTGAAACATTCAGTCAAAGTTTTAAGGAAGTAATTAAAAAAAACTCCAAATAACCTAATTTCCATTCTCAGAGCGTTAATAAAACCTCCAAGGAAAACGTTCAAGGAACCAGAGTAAAACGTTCTCAGAACCTCTCTGGAACCAGAGTAAAACATTCTCAGAACCTCCCTGGAACCTAAAAAATAAACATTCCCAGAACAGGCAAAAACATTTATTCTGTTCTCAGAACATTTAAAAAAGTACATTTTTACCAGTCAGGAAACGTATGGCTTTGTTCCAACAACCAATTTGGAACCAAAAACATACGTTCCCACAACTTCCAAGGAACCAAATGTGCTAGCTGGGAAGTGAGTTCAAAGGCATTGATAGGGACATGGTGAGCTCCTACCCTGCCTCCAGATCAAAGTCCTTGATATGGATATGGTGACCTGCTTCCCTGCCTCTAGGTCAAAGGCCTTGATATGGATATGGTGACCTGCTTCCCTGCCTCTAGGTCAAAGGCCTTGATATGGATATGGTGACCTGCTTCCCTGCCTCTAGGTCAAAGGCCTTGATATGGATATGGTGACCTGCTTCCCTGCCTCTAGGTCAAAGGCCTTGATATGGATATGGTGACCTGCTTCCCTGCCTCTAGGTCAAAGGCCTTGATATGGATATGGTGACCTGCTTCCCTGCCTCTAGGTCAAAGGCCTTGATAGGGACATGATGACCTGCTGATGACCTGCTACCCTGCCTCCAGGTCAAAGGTCTTGATAGGGACATGATGACCTGCTACCCTGCCTCCAGGTCAAAGGCCTTGATAGGGACATGATGACCTGCTACCCTGCCTCCAGGTCAAAGGCCTTGATAGGGGCATGGTGAGCTACTACCCTGCCTCCAGGTCAAAGGTCTTGATAGGGACATGATGACCTGCTACCCTGCCTCCAGGTCAAAGGTCTTGATAGGGACATGATGACCTGCTACCCTGCCTCCAGGTCAAAGGCCTTGATAGGGACATGATGACCTGCTACCCTGCCTCCAGGTCAAAGGCCTTGATAGGGGCATGGTGAGCTGCTACCCTGCCTCCAGGTCAAAGGTCTTGATAGGGACATGATGACCTGCTACCCTGCCTCCAGGTCAAAGGTCTTGATAGGGGCATGATGACCTGCTACCCTGCCTCTAGGTCAAAGGCCTTGATATGGATATGGTGACCTGCTTCCCTGCCTCTAGGTCAAAGGCCTTGATATGGATATGGTGACCTGCTTCCCTGCCTCTAGGTCAAAGGCCTTGATATGGATATGGTGACCTGCTTCCCTGCCTCTAGGTCAAAGGCCTTGATATGGATATGGTGACCTGCTTCCCTGCCTCTAGGTCAAAGGCCTTGATATGGATATGGTGACCTGCTTCCCTGCCTCTAGGTCAAAGGCCTTGATATGGATATGGTGACCTGCTTCCCTGCCTCTAGGTCAAAGGCCTTGATATGGATATGGTGACCTGCTTCCCTGCCTCTAGGTCAAAGGCCTTGATATGGATATGGTGACCTGCTTCCCTGCCTCTAGGTCAAAGGCCTTGATAGGGACATGATGACCTGCTGATGACCTGCTACCCTGCCTCCAGGTCAAAGGTCTTGATAGGGACATGATGACCTGCTACCCTGCCTCCAGGTCAAAGGCCTTGATAGGGACATGATGACCTGCTACCCTGCCTCCAGGTCAAAGGCCTTGATAGGGGCATGGTGAGCTGCTACCCTGCCTCCAGGTCAAAGGTCTTGATAGGGACATGATGACCTGCTACCCTGCCTCCAGGTCAAAGGTCTTGATAGGGGCATGATGACCTGCTACCCTGCCTCTTAAGGTCTCTGTGGTCGTACCTTCCTCTCACCACTGCTAGTACATACAAGAGAACAGAGCACGCACACTCAGGTTGGATGGCTTGTTCCAGTCCAATGTTATTAGTTTCAGGTCAGTGCCTGTGCTCTCACTACACCTTTCCACCAGGCAAGGACACGGCCAGCCATTAATCAGAGCAGTGACAGCGTGCTCATGTCAGTAAAGATTTTTTACACGCTCCCTTTTCATTCGTTCCTCCTGCTCTCTTTTACCTCGTCTTTCTCGGCTCCCTCTCTTTCTCTTTCGCTCTCTCTTTCAGGGTTCTGTGTTACACCGTTCATACTGTCTCTTTCAGGGTTCTGTGTTACACTGTTCATACTGTCTCTTTCAGGGTTCTGTGTTACACCGTTCATACTGTCTCTTTCAGGGTTCTGTGCTTACACCGTTCATACTGTCTCTTTCAGGGTTCTGTGTTACCACCGTTCATACTGTCTCTTTCAGGGTTCTGTGTTACACCGTTCATACTGTCTCTTTCAGGGTTCTGTGTTACACTGTTCATACTGTCTCTTTCAGGGTTCTGTGTTACACCGTTCATACTGTCTCTTTCAGGGTTCTGTGTTACCACCGTTCATACTGTCTCTTTCAGGGTTCTGTGTTACACCGTTCATACTGTCTCTTTCAGGGTTCTGTGTTACACCGTTCATACTGTCTCTTTCAGGGTTCTGTGTTACACCATTCATGCTTACAACATAGTTAAATATGTAGTAGGAAAGTGTCTTGCTGTATTCTGTATGGACGTGTTTCTCTCATGCGTGGATGTTTGAGGGTCACACACACATTCAGAGTAGACAACTATAACAAAATCCCAGCCTGGCGCCAAGCATAAAAAAAACTGCTTTGAGGAGTGAAACAATTAAAGATCCTCAGGCTGCCGCCTAGACAAACAACATCCCACAACCTCTCCTAATTTCTGCATACTTTTACATTTCTCAGCTGCAGAGTTTTCAAACGGAACAGAAGCACTGGCCAGGTGCTTTTGAATGTTGTTGGAGAGAAAAGCCCTGTAGTAGTGAAAGGGTGACAGCCTCCTCGCTGGCATGGGTGACAGAGGAGGACGAGCGCTGGCTTGCACGGTAGGTGCGGCGTGGACGGCGATCGGGCAGAGGGCCAGTGGGCGCCAGTTGGGGAAGCTGACGCCCGTCTTCGTTGGCATGCAAGGCCAGGTACTCGCTTCTGTCCGGAGACAGCTGTAAACCAGCCGCCCATGGAGGAGCAATCAGGTTGGTGGCGACTTCTGCCGAATGCTGATGATGCTACAATCTGCGTTTTTTCGCCAGGGCCTGGCTGGCAGACGGAACAAAGACCCGGAAGTGACAGCCGCTTTCCTCATGACAAACTCACGGTACAGCGAGATAAGTTAACGAAGAGTGGAGAAAGGGAGGGAGAAGAGGGGAGGAGGGTGACAGAGGGAGGGGGAAGAAGACGGCGTGAAACAAATGGTGACCTTTCAGAAGATTAATTTGTTTACTAACAAATGTTCTCACTGTCATCACCTGCGCCGTAGTGACCTTCACGTCGGCCCATCTTTTTGTGGAGACGAGGCTGACTGCAGTCATCTGTTCATTTAGGCCTCTCTCATCACAACAGAGGAAGTCATAGACTACCAACCCAGTATAGACATGGGGCTGCTACAGCTCTGATCATAGACTACCAACCCAGTATAGACATGGGGCTGATACAGCTCTGATCATAGACTACCAACCCAGTATAGACATGGGGCTGCTACAGCTCTGATCATAGACTACCAACCCAGTATAGACATGGGGCTGCTACAGCTCTGGTCATAGACTACCAACCCAGTATAGACATGGGGCTGATACAGCTCTGATCATAGACTACCAACCCAGTATAGACATGGGGCTGCTACAGCTCTGATCATAGACTACCAACCCAGTATAGACATGGGGCTGCTACAGCTCTGATCATAGACTACCAACCCAGTATAGACATGGGGCTGTACTACAGCTCTGAGTCATAGACTACCAACCCAGTATAGACATGGGGCTGCTACAGCTCTGATCATAGACTACCAACCCAGTATAGACATGGGGCTGCTACAGCTCTGATCATAGACTACCAACCCAGTATAGACATGGGGCTGCTACAGCTCTGATCATAGACTACCAACCCAGTATAGACATGGGGCTGCTACAGCTCTGGTCATAGACTACCAACCCAGTATAGACATGGGGCTGCTACAGCTCTGATCATAGACTACCAACCCAGTATAGACATGGGGCTGCTACAGCTCTGATCATAGACTACCAACCCAGTATAGACATGGGGCTGTACTACAGCTCTGGTCATAGACTACCAACCCAGTATAGACATGGGGCTGCTACAGCTCTGATCATAGACTACCAACCCAGTATAGACATGGGGCTGCTACAGCTCTGATCATAGACTACCAACCCAGTATAGACATGGGGCTGCTACAGCTCTGATCATAGACCACCAACCCAGTATAGACATGGGGCTGCTACAGCTCTGATCATAGACCACCAACCCAGTATAGACATGGGGCTGCTACAGCTCTGATCATAGACTACCAACCCAGTATAGACATGGGGCTGCTACAGCTCTGATCATAGACCACCAACCCAGTATAGACATGGGGCTGCTACAGCTCTGATCATAGACCACCAACACAGTATAGACATGGGGCTGCTACAGCTCTGATCATAGACTACCAACCCAGTATAGACATGGGGCTGCTACAGCTCTGGTCATAGACTACCAACCCAGTATAGACATGGGGCTGCTACAGCTCTGATCATAGACTACCAACCCAGTATAGACATGGGGCTGCTACAGCTCTGGTAATGGGGCAGGTTGGGGAGAGGCAGTCCATCGCTGTGTAATAACACTCCATTCATCTCCATTAGCTGTAATAATTTGTGTAATAATTTCTAATCAACTAGCCCCCGGAGGATGAATACAAGTCAGTATTGATGCGATACACTTAGCGGAGATGAAGAGGCAGAACATCGATAGTCTGCAGTGAAGAAATTCATAACGTTAAAGGAATTGGTGTGTGTGTGTGTGTGTGTGTGTGTGTGTGTGTGTTCTTATAACATGCCCAGAGGCTATACATAACCTAAACAATTACTCATGTGTAGCACAAACCACGCAAGTGTTCAAGTGCGGTCTCACTAAGATGGTTACGATAAATAATGTCATGCTGTACAATATATGGTAGATATTTGGTTTTGGTCCATTCGTTTATTTTTATTGTCCAAATAAATAATGACTGAATATAAAGTAATGACGTGATAAATCTGTTTAGTTCACCTTTTATTCCATCGGTATACGCAAGGACCATATTATGGACGGATGATATTCAGCAACTGCGTGAATGTGTTTGGAATCAACATGCATTGTCTAGCTGAAATACATGAGTTGCAGTGCCTTGAGATTCATAACATATTATCATATGTATTCATTGGTGGAACAAGTACTCAATTGTCATACTGAAGTAAAAGTAAAGATAGCTTAATAGAAAATGACTCAAGTAAAAGTGAAAGTCACCCAGTAAAATACTGCTTGAGTAAAAGTCTAAAAGTATTTGGTTTTAAATATACTTAAGTATCGAAAGTAAAAGTACAAGTATAAACCATTTAAAATTTCATATATTAAGCAAACCAGACGGCACGGTTTTCTTTTTTTTTTTTTTAACATTTACAGATAATCAGGGGTACACTCCAACACTGACACATCATTTACAAACAAAGCATTTGTGTTTAGTGAGTCCACCAGATCAGAGGCAGTAGGGATGACTAGGGATGTTCTCTTGTGTGAGAATTGGACCATTTTCCTGAGTACTTTTGGGTGTCAGGAAAAATGTATGGAGTAAAAAGTACATTATTTTCTTTAGGAATGTACATAAATAAAATAAACGTTGGCTAAAATATAAATAGTAAAGTAGAGATACCAAAAAAACGACTTAAGTAGTACTTTCAAGTATTTTTTACTTAAGTACTTTACCACTGTATGTATTCATGTTCATTAAGGGACATACTGTGCATTTAATACTTCATCTAATGTACTGTATGATATCAAGTGAGAATACAATACTAAGGTCCAATGTTAGTTATCGCTCATTTCACTTTGCTTCAGCAGTATAGCCAGTAGATGGCGATGTTGAATTTACTACAGTTACTGAGGTGGTGTGATGATCGTCAATTCTCTACCACCATCCAGAGGTAACGTCTTCAGTTTGGACATTGACAAAAACGCCATTATTAATTATCCAGACTCATAAATGATCAGCAAATATTATAATATGACTATAACTAGCTAACCTAGTTATCTTAAGATGCATGCACTAATTGTTAGTCGCTCTGGATAAGAGGGACTACTAAATTACAAATAGTGGGCCAAAAAACACTAACGAATAAGGTCTACACCAGTTTTTGATCAATTTGTCTTTTACGAAATTCGAACGTAAGGACGGTTGTTGCTGCTTTCTTTTCTCAGCGAAGTCGGCATTTTCCCTCATTCGGGAATCTGACATGTCCAGTGTCACCACTCTAACGTCATTGAAAAAATAAAAAAAATAAAAAATAATGTTTGAAATGTATGCATTCACTACTGTAAGTCGCTCTGGATAAGAGCGTCTGCTAAATGACTCAAATGTCAAATGTCAAATGTCATTGGCTGGGCAGTGCGTCATTTGGGGTTTGTGGTTAGACGTTTGTTTACGGTACGGACTACGCATCCTAAACGGTACCCTATTCCCTATATAATGCACTACATTATGACCAGGACCCATAGACTCTGGTTAGAAGTAGCTGACTATATATGGAATATGGCCCATAGATTCTGATCAAAAGTAGTGCACTATATAGGGAATAGGGTGTCATTTGCTACTCTGACAGTGTCAATGCAATTCAACCACATGCCGACAGAGGGTGTAATAATCCAATGTTTAGAATAACAGGAAGACGTGACACAGCCAGTCAGAGACAGTAGAGACATTTCTGAGGAGGACTATTGTCCTCGTGGATCTGAACTGTCCTCATGGATCTGAACTGACTGGATGTCTGACTGGATAAGTGAAAAGGATTTGAGGAAAAATCCATCTTGCCCACTAAAGGGAAAGGAGAAGCATTGTTACATAACAACTCCTTATGTAGGATGCATAGCCACACACCGTATCAATGTCCCCAAAACAGCTGTGCTTCTAAAAGAGTGACATAACACAAGTTAATTAAGATGCAATTGCTGAAGGGGTTGAATCCCCTTTAACTGGCAACAGCAAACCAGGATAAATAATTACAGGTCCTGGTTTGGTGTTGCCAGTTGAAGGGGATATTACCAAGATGGATCCTGGTTAAATTAAGACAACGGCATGTTTATGCTAAACTAAGCTAATAACATGCTGTCAGTAAATTGAACAGGATAAATTAAGACAGCGGTCTGTTTATGCTAAGCTAATAACGTGTTTTCAGTAAATTGAAAAAATCTAATCAAATCATCAAATAAAATATTATTTGTCACATACACATGGTTAGCTGATGTTAATGCGAGTGTAGCGAAATGCTTGTGCTTCTAGTTCTGACCATGCAGTAATATCTAACAAGTAATCTAACCTAACAATTTCACAACAACTACCTTATACACAAGTGTAAAGGAATGAATAAGAATATGTACATAAAAATATATGAATGAGTGATGGCCGAACGGCATAGGCAAGATGCAGTAGATGGTATAGAGTACAGTATAAACAGATGAGATGAGCAATGTAGGGTATGTAAACATTATATAAAGTGGCATTGTTTAAAGTGGCTATTGATACATTACATCAGATGGCAAGATGCAGTAGATGGTATAGCGTACAGTATATACATATGAGATGAGTAATGTAGGGTATGTAAACATTATATAAAGTGGCATTGTTTAAAATGGCTAATGATACATTTATTACATCAATTTTGAACAGGCTAAATTAAGACAGCGGCCTGTTTATGCTAAGCTAAGCTAATAACATGCGGTCAGTAAACTGACCAGGATAAATTAAGACAGCGGTCTGTTTATGCTAAGCTAAGCTAATAACATGCGGTCAGTAAACTGACCAGGATAAATTAAGACAGCGGTCTGTTTATGCTAAGCTAAGCTAATAACATGCGGTCAGTAAACTGACCAGGATAAATTAAGACAGCGGTCTGTTTATGCTAAGCTAAGCTAATAACATGCTGTCAGTAAACAGACCAGGATAAATCAAGACAGCAGTCTTTAACTTTATTTACACGTTGTCACTACATGGCAGGTACATTTCTAGCATGACATGACAGTTACACCTGCTGTGCTCCAGGCAATACTGTGGTTATGGAGCCTTTATGTAGGCTATATATTTATGTATGCTATATAAAGCCTTTACATGTAGACATTTGTTTAAAATGGGACCGAAGAACCAACAGTTCTCTCTGACCAGTTTGCGATCTGAGGGAAATTCCTTCACTTTCCTTCTATCTCATGAATATCCCTAACCAATCCCTATAACCAATTCCTACCAATTCACCATTACTTCTCAGCTTAGAAGAGTCTATGACTAGTATGTGACTGTAGCGTCTCTCTCATATTCATTAGGATCTCTGTCTATGACTAGATGTGACTGTAGTGATTCTCTCCCATTTATTATGACTAGATTATGACTAGATGTGACTGTAGCATCTCTCCCGTTCATTAGTATCTCTGACTGTCTATGACTAGATGTGACTGTAGCATCTCTCCCGTTCATTAGTATCTCTGACTGTCTATGACTAGATGTGACTGTAGCATTTCTCCAAAAAAAAAAGTTTTCATTTAACATTTATTTAACTAGGCAAGTCAGTTAAGAACAAATTCTTATTTACAATGACGGCCTACCGGGGAACAGTGTGTTAACTGCCTTGTTCAAATCAAATCAAAGTTTATTTGTCACGTGCGCCGAATACAGTGAAATGCTTACTTACAGGCTCTAACCAATAGTGCAAAAAAGGTATTAAGTGAACAATAGGTAAGTAAAGAAATAAAACAACAGTAAAAAGACAGGCTATATACAGTAGCGAGGCTATAAAAGTAGCGTGGCTACATACAGACACCGGTTAGTCAGGCTGATTGAGGTAGTATGTACATGTAGATATGGTTAAAGTGACTATGCATATATGATGAACAGAGAGTAGCAGTAGTGTAAAAGAGGGGTTGGCGGGTGGTGGATGGTGGACACAATGCAGATAGCCCAGTTAGCCAATGTGCGGGAGCACTGATTGGTCGGCCCGATTGAGGTAATATGTACATGAATGTATAGTTAAAGTGACTATGCATATATGATAAACAGAGAGTAGCAGCAGCGTAAAAGAGGGGTTGGGGGGGGGGGGCACACAATGCAAATAGTCCGGGTAGCCATTTGATTAGCTGTTCAGGAGTCTTATGGCTTGGGGGGTAAAAACTGTTGAGAAGCCTTTTTGTCCTAGACTTGGCACTCCGCTACCACTTGCCATGCGGTAGTAGAGAGAACAGTCTATGACTGGGGTGGCTGGGGTCTTTGACAATTTTTAGGGCCTTCCTCAGACACCGCCTGGTGTAGAGGTCCTGGATGGCAGGCAGCTTAGCCCAAGTGATGTACTTGCCCGTACGCACTACCCTTGCGGTCAGAGGCTGAGCAATTGCCGTAACAGGCAGTGATGCAACCAGTCAGGATGCACTTGATGTTGCAGCTGTAGAACCTTTTGAGGATCTCAGGACCCATGCCAAATCTTTTTAGTTTCCTGAGGGGGAATAGGCTTTGTCGTGCCCTCTTCACGACTGTCTTGGTGTATTTGGACCATTCTAGTTTGTTGTTGATGTGGACACCAAGGAACTTGGTGCTCCATTACAGCCCCGTCGATGAGAATGGGGGCGTGCTCGGTCCTCCTTTTCCTGTAGTCCACAATCATCTCCTTAGTCTTGGTTACGTTGAGGGATAGGTTGTTATTCTGGCACCACCCGGCCAGGTCTCTGACCTCCTCCCTATAGGCTGTCTCGTCGTTGTCGGTGATCAGGCCTACCACTGTTGTGTCGTCTGCAAACTTAATGATGGTGTTGGAGTCGTGCCTGGCCATGCAGTCGTGGGTGAACAGGGAGTACAGGAGGGGACTGAGCACACACCCTTGGGGAGCTCCAGTGTTGAGGATCAGCGTGGCAGATGTGTTGCTACCTACCCTCACCACCTGGGGGCGGCCCATCAGGAAGTCCAGGATCCAGTTGCAGAGGGAGGTGTTTAGTCCCAGGATGCTTAGTTTAGTGTTGAGCTTTGAGGGTACTATGGTGTTGAACGCTGAGCTGTAGTCAATGAATAGCATTCTCACATGGGTGTTTCTTTTGTCCAGGTGGGAAAGGACAGTGTGGAGTGCAATAGAAATTGCATCATCTGTGGATCTGTATGCCAATTGGTGTCGGTCTAGGGTTTCTGGCATAATGGTGTTGATGTGAGCCATTACCAACCTTTCAAAGCACTTCATGGCAGAACGACAAGGGCAGAACGACAGATTTTTACCTTGTCAGGTCAGGGATTCGATCTAGCATCCTTTTGGCTACCCGCCCAATGCTCTAACCACTTGGCTACATGCCGCCCCAGCATCTCTCCTGTTACACTAGGGTATACACCCTTATGTTACACTAGGGTATACACCCTTATGTTACACTAGTGTATACACCCTTATGTTACACTAGTGTATACACCCTTATGTTACACTAGTGTATACACCCTTATGTTACACTAGTGTATACACCCTTATGTTACACTAGTGTATACACCCTTATGTTACACTAGTGTATACACCCTTATGTTACACTAGAGAAATTGTGTTTCCATAGCTAGGGCTGACAGTGAGGACTTGTGAAGAGCAGAATCAACAACCTCTGCATCATCAAAACAGTTGCTTTGTGAGAAGGTGTTAAAGTCCACAGGCAGCCATTGTTACATAGCTGAAAAGTACCAGTTGATCGACTTTGGTTGGTCCACTGTGAGAGCAGGTCCGCTGGAGCCATGGCCCAGTGAGGCATGGGTTCCGGCCAGCGTAAATGAAACAGAAAGTCTGAGCCTTTTGGGTACAACACAATGTGCCAAGATGGCTACCCATAAAACATCCTACTACTACTCTTCTTTAATAATGAACAATGGTTTGGGGGGAAATCTACAACACAGGGGGTCTATGAATCATTGATTGAGCTCTGTCTCTATGTAGCTTGTAACTTTGGTTGTGTGGATTGACCCAGTTTGTCTACACTTTCCATCATATTTTTACTTTGAACGCTTGTTTTGACGTCATGACTGCTGCTTTCCAACATCTTATCTCCAGACCTTCAAACCACGAAGGCACTCATGTTATTCTAGTAACTATACACATGTTTATGTAAGTTATGAGGGAATACTTTATGGCAACCACAAATTTGTTGTGGCAAACCCCAATGAACTATAGAGATGCTCCAGTCACATACTAGTCATAGACAGAGTTCCTAATGAACTGGAGAGATGTTACATTCATAGACAGTCAGAGATCCTAATGAACTGGAGTGATGCTAAAGTCACATACTAGTCATAGACAGAGATCCTAATGAACTGGAGAGATGTTACATTCATAGACAGTCAGAGATCCTAATGAACTGGAGAGATGTTACATTCATAGACAGTCAGAGATCCTAATGAACTGGAGAGATGTTACATTCATAGACAGTCAGAGATCCTAATGAACGGGAGAGATGCTAAAGTCACATACTAGTCATAGACGGAGTTCCTAATGAACGAGAGAGATGGAACAATCACAGACAGTCAAAGATCCTAATGAACAGGAGAGATGCTAATGAACATAAGGGTGTATATCCTAGTGTAACATAAGGGTGTATCACGGACTAGGGTGTAACATAAGGGGCCTGTGTAACATAAGGGTGTATACACTAGTGTAACGGGGATCACAGGCGGTGTATACACTAGTGTAACATAAGGGTGTATACACTAGTGTAACACTGGTGTTACAGTGGTAAAGCAACATAATAATATACATCTCAGCTGAAGACGTAGCCAAGGCCATCTACATGTGTACCTGCTCTAAAGGGCTGAAGGCTCAGCCTGGTAATGAGGTGAAGTGTGGCGCTGAATAAATACAAGTAGAGACGGTCAGAGACGAGAGTCATAAAGACATCAAAACACAAGGATCAAAAAGACATCAAAACACAAGGGTCAAAAAGACATAACAACATAAGACTTTAACAACAATGAGTCAGCAATCATTTCATTGGGTATATGTCTGTGAGAATGTCTGTGACTGCTAGTGGCAGGTAACCTAGCGGTTGGGTGAGTAACCAAAAGGTTGCTGGTTTGAATCCTAGAGCTGACTAGGTGAAATCTGTTGACGTGCCCTTGAGCAAGGCACTTAACCCTAATTGCTCCTGTAAGTTGCTCTGGATAAGAGTGTTTGCTAAATGACTAACATGTAAATGCTAGTAGGAATAAGCATAGGCCTAACTATCTGAATAAGATATGGTGATATCTTTCCCATTCTGGCCTGCTGAGACATTGACTGGCCTGGGACATATGCATCTCAACATAAGACTTGAGGTCTGAAAGATCTGACAGGCTTTTTGAAGTGTAATAAGGAATGTCCATCTGGACCTAAATCTCCACCCTTCAGCCCATTGTCTGTTGTGTCAGTGGGTGGTGCTTCCTGAAGTGACAGCAGGTTCTCCTTGCCCCACGGGCGTCTGAACAAAGCCCGTCTTCATATCGCAGTGGCCGGAGCTGTGATTCTCACAGACGTGGGCATGGTTTATATTAGCCGTTACCTAGAAATGGTGAAACATGGAGAGCGAAACAGCTCGCGTTGGGCTGCAAGCCTGTAATTAGTGGTCCTGTTCATGTCTGCAGCCCAGAGGAGCGTCAGATTACTCGCCAACCAGGGCCCGGCTATACCCAACCTAACAGAGGAACTATCCAGGTCTCTCTCTCTCTCCCTCTCTCTACTTTGCAGTTAACATGTAATCGAGAAGGTTTTGGGGAAAATATTTCAACCCACAACAGGTATCACATCAACTGGCTATACACAGAGTGATAGACAAACACGCGCACCACACAGACAGAAAGACAGGCAATATTGATGGAAATGAATTGGCAGATATCGTGATAGGTTTGGCTTTTTAAAGCAATAGCGGCTAACAGGGGTGGAATCATGTCAAGATTGCGTTGGTTAGATAGTAGCTGGGAGCTGCTGTGTCTGATAATTGGGAGATTTGTTTATTGCCGTTTGCGGTGGAAAACATGTACTTTCAGAATTGTTTGGCGAGCTACTCATACACTACATGACCAAAAGTATGTGGACATCTCTTAGTCGAACATCTCATTTCAAAATCATGGGCATTAATATGAAGTTGGTCCCCCATTTGCAGCTATAACAGCCTCCACTCTTCTGGGAAGACTTTCCACTAGATGTTGGAACATTGCTGCTGGGACTTGCTTCCATTCAGCCACAAGAGCATTAGTGAGATCGGGCACTGATGTTGGGCGATTAAGTCTGGCTCGCAGTTGGCGTTCCAATTCATCCCAAAGGTGTTTGATGGGGTTGAGTTTAGGACTCTGTGCAGGCATGTCAAGTTCTTCCACACCAATCTTGACGAACCATTTCTGTATGGACCTCGCATTGTGCACGGGGCATTGTAATGCTGAAACAGGAAAGGGCCATCCCCAAACTGTTGCCACAAAATGGAAGCACAGAATTGTCTAGAAAGTCATTGTATTCTGTAGTGTTAAGATTTCCCTTCACTGGAACTAAGGGGCCCAAACCATGAATAACAGCCCCCGACCATTATTCCTCCTTCCCAAAACTTTAGTTGGCACTATGCATTAGGGCAGGTAGTGTTCTCTTGGCAACCGCCAAACCCAGATTTGGACTGGCAGATTGTGAAGCGTGATTCATCCATCCAGAGAACACGTTTACACTGCTCCAGAGTCCAATGAAACCCATTTCATGAACCTCCCAACTAACAGGTATTGTGCTGACGTTGCTTCTAGAGGCAGTTTGGAACTTGGTAGTGAGTGTTGCAACCGAGGACAGATGATTTTTACACACTATGCGCTTCAGCAGTCCCTTTCTGTGAGCTTGTGTCCTATCACTTCACGGCTGAGCTGTTGTTGCTCCTAGACGTTTACAGTTGACCGGGGGCAGCTCTAGCAGGGCAGAAATTTGACAAACTGACTTGTTGGAAAGGTGGCATCCTATGATGGTGCCACGTTGAAAGTCACTGAGCTCTTCGGTAAGGCCATCCCACTGCCAATTTTTGTCTTTGGAGATTGCATGGTTGTGTGCTCGATGTTATACACCTGTCAGCAACGGGTGTGGCCGAAATAGCCGAATCCACCATTTCGAAGGGGTGTCCACATACTTCAGGTGCGCTGCGAGCTACTGGTAGCTCACTATCGACCTTTTGGAGACCCTTGGGTTATAAACTATCCAGGTAAGCGCTTTATGCTTTACACCAGGGACGGCCTTAGAGCGTTTCGTTGGCCCAACTATAGGTCCTCAACGTACAGTAGAATATCTGAACTAAAGTGCAAAACATGAAGTCATGGATCATGGCACTATCCAGATTTTACCTCAGAGAATAAAATGTGTTAAAAAAATAATTCACACAGTAGATATTTAAAGTCTTTGTAAATTGTTAATAAGAGAACTCTGAAAAACAGCGTTAAAATAACATTCTATTGGTTTTATGACTTGATTTGTGAACAGCTCTCGAACTTAATGTGTCTCATTTCCCCTCTTACAGTAGTTATCCCTACAGTATGTATATCTGATGTGGCTGAAGTAATGTCAGCCAATCTAAAACATGGAGAGTACCTCCCGATCATTAATCCCACCTGTCTCACTCCATCTAGATAAGTGCTGCCTGGACACAGAGAACATAAAAGGTTGACAGCAAAATGGCTGTAAAAGCAAGAAAATGTACATATAAATATACATGTTTTGGTGTGCGAATAAACTTAAAGATGCACTATGCAGAAATCGCTCCGGCATTTCCTGGTTGTTAAAATTCAAGTAGTTCTCCTAATTTCAGTTTATGTGACAAAATAAGCAAGTAGTGTAGAGAATCCTTGTACCATCTAAACCGCTGTAAAATCTCTTTTCCATAACCAAACAGATTGTATTTCCAGCTGTTTGGTGTACAAAACCTAAAGTAAAAGAGGAAAACACAAAAACTTAAGAATGGGAAGCATAGAAATATCGAGCATAGAACCAATCTACCGCTTCTTAGACTTGCTTTCCATGACAATGACTGATCTATAACTCATATTACTATGTGAATTTGATCGGGGTGCCCCAAAAAAGTCACATATAGCAGCATTAAATGTATTGACTTGGTATAAAAAGGGATTTGTCCTAGCTAATAAAATGATAATAGGCTACACCGGAATCGTTTGAGATATGTATTTTTTTATTAAAAGACCAACAATAACAGATACAAGTATGATGCATCATTTTGACAACATTTCCTATGCAAAGAAAAAAATAAGGATATATATTTATACAAAATGACATTAAAAGATTTGGGAGCATAAAAAGGACAAACAACTAATACACAGAATAGTACGGGTGGAAACAAGAACAAGCAATACAACTTGAAGAGCAGATTAAAAACATTTCTTTGCTAATAAAATATATTCTATCAGGTAAATGCATGTACCATTGGATTTTCAATGGTCCTATAGGACGGTGAGTTTAGGTTCAATTCACCTGGACACTTGGGGACAGCTTTACAAAGAGCAAATCTCTTTCTCCAGATCGGTAGATACTACTTTTTCTGAATGTCCTTGTAGGACAATGTACATGGAGAGCAGTGAAAAACAGTGATACAGTATACCCTCATACACACTGCTCTGTGTCACTGTAATGTTAACGGATAGCACCGTTGGCTTAGCATCAATGTAATGTTAACTGCTAGCGCCTTTGGGTTAGCATCACTAATGTTAACAGCTAGCACCGTTGGGTTAGCATCACTATAATGATAACGGCTAGCAGTTAGCACCGTTGGGTTAGCGTCACTAATGTTAACAGCTAGCAGTTAGCACCGTTGGGTTAGCATCACTAATGTTAACAGCTAGCACCGTTGGGTTAGCATCACTGTAACGATAACGGCTAGCAGTTATCATCGTTGGGTTAGCGTCAAGACAGACGCTTGCGCTTGGTCAATGCACTTAAGTAACTAAGTGCTGTAGGAGACCATGGTTCAATTCCCTCCACCTCTACCAAGCACCTCCATACAGTAAGATGGGAATGGAAACACCCAAAACCCAGACCACTCCTAATAAAGACAAATGGGCTGCATCTGGAATGGCACTTAGTGCACTACTTTTGGCCAGCGCCCTATGGGTAGTAGTGCACTACTTTTGACCAGCGCCCTATGGGTAGTAGTGCACTACTTTTGACCAGCGCCCTATGGGTAGTAGTGCACTATGTAGGGAATAGGGTGCCATTCCGGATAGTGCAGTCTTCAGTGAGGGGATTTTAATAATAAGCAATGCTGTCGGTCATTACAGGGAGATCTAATCTCCCCCCTACTTCCCTTCTGTCCTCCTCTAGCCCAAAACCATCAGGACCACAATGATCATATTCATAGACACAAACACTCATACACTTCCACGCACACAGTAAGAAGGCTTAAAATCCTGCATTTCATTAGAGGAGTAGAGTATTGAAGAAAGTACTGACTGACAGAAAGGGGACTTGGTCCTACTATGTACATAGCCTGACCGTGGCAAACATTTCCCTTAAAAAAAACTAAATAAACAAAACCTGCTTTCCCCAAAACAGTATCCTCTCCACCTGACAGCAGTATGTCTCCATCGCCGTGACGACATCAGGAGCAGAGCATATAATGCTATACCATCCCCTTTCTACAAAAATACTTGGTAGCAAAATAGAATCTACATTACAAAAGAAAGGGGACGAGTGTGAAAATAAGCATGCATTTGACTTTTTCTAGATGTATATACAAGTGTTTTTTGGGGGTGAGAGTAGCACCCCTGCTGGATCTGAGTGAGTACTACATCAAATAAACAGTGATGAAACAACCGTAATACTACAGACCATAGTTCAGGTTCAACTCTTACCCACAGTTATCACTTCCAGGGGAAACCATGGAGTCCTAGAAAATGTGCAGATTGAGACGGGTATCAGCCAAGGACGGGAGCATGGCAACTGGTGTGTGTGTGTGTGTGTGTGTGTGTGTGTGTGTGTGTGTGTGTGTGTGTGTGTGTGTGTGTGTGACAGAGAGAGATCAGACTAGGTAGCTTTTAACAAGTGATAGTGCACCTCTCAGGGTTTTCACATCAGCACCATACAGTCTTGCGTGGCGTTTCATTACAAAATACAGAACATTACACTTCTGTAGTAAAATAGAGATGAGGAAGGAACACTGTATCAACAGTCCAGGATACATAGCTTAATCCTAGGTTCTGAGAACAACAGCTGACTGGCAACACTCTGCAATGCCCATAAGCAGTCAATAGTCACTTTTCCAAAATGGACACTAAGAATTGCCCCTTGAAATATGTTTGCCTATATAAATTATTGGATCCCAGAATTTGAGATTTCTTGTAAAATGCAGGGGCAACGTCGCTCAACACGACCATTGCCATGACAAAAGTTTGTGTCAAGGCCTCCCGAGTCGCTCAGCGGTTTAAGGCTTGAGACGTCACTGCAGACCTGGGTTCGATCCCAGGCAGTGTCACAAACGACTGTGTACGGGAGTCTCATAGGGCAGTGCACAATTGGCCCAGCATTGTCTGGGTTAGGGGAGTGTTTGGCTTTATTTGCCTCATCGCGCTCTAGCAACTCCTAGTGGCGGGCCGGGCGCCTGCAGGCTGACCTCGGTCGTCAGTTGAACAATGTTTTCTTCGACACATTGGTGCAGTTGGCTTCTGGGTGAAGTGGGCGGGTGTTAAGAAGTGTGGCTTGGCGTGTCATGTTTCGGAGGATGTACGGCTCGACCTACGCCTGTCCCGAGCCCGTTGGGGAGTTGCAGCGATGACACAAGATCGTAATACGATCGCAATTGGATATCACAAAAATGCAGAGAAAAAGGGGATAAAATACAAAAACAATTTTTGTAAAGTTCTAATTTTGTCAAATGCTATGGATAATCAACCCACTTTCAGATGTATTGAGAAATACACTGCTATGTCAAACTCCTCAGACAGTCAGAGGATATCTGGGTGACAGTACAAATCCACAAGCCAATGGTCTCTGACTGTGCGGGAAAGAGTTTTGGCGCGCTTCAAAAAAGACGGATTACAAACACGATCTGCACTGTTCCGGGACAAACTGGAGAACATGGGAAACCCGCCCAGGGGAATGGACAGACAGGAGGACATCGACCTCGCCTAAAAGCTTCTTACTAGATTTCCCTTTACACACTACTCAGAAGTGGCAAGGGAGGAACATATTTCATTACGACAAATTCATATATTTTCAATCAGCTTACAAATGGGCGGCATTCTGCAAATTTGCAACAAAAAGACAACGAAAAAAAAACACCTAACCATAGAAACAAACTCCACTGAAATGTGTAAAACTTCATGTTATTCTAGCATGCTATATAAAAAGCAGTATCACTCACCATTCCGAAAATACCCAATCTAGTAATTATCTTGCGCCGCTACATAAACATATGTACAACTAACTACACAATGATAACAAAAACAGAAAAGAAAATGGAGGAATCTCATGCCTTAAAATCTCCCATACTACAGCGGTGTTGGCACTAGATGCCGACATATTAAACATGTTCAATAAAAAAAAATGTCTATGACAGAGGCGATAACGCCGGCCTGTTTTAATGCACACGCCCCCTTTTGCCACAAACATGTAAAAAAAAAAAAAACGTCAAAAAAGTGCTGTCAGTTGTTGGGGAGAGCATGTCGCAGACCAGGGTCGGGGAGAGCATGTCGCAGACCAGGGTCGGGGAGAGCATGTCGCAGACCAGGGTCGGGGAGGGTATGTCGCAGACCAGGGTCGGGGAGAGTATGTCGCAGACCAGGGTCGGGGAGAGTATGTCGCAGACCAGGGTCGGGGAGAGTATGTCGCAGACCAGGGTCGGGGAGGGTATGTCGCAGACCA
This sequence comes from Salmo salar, assembly GCF_965601325.2. Taxonomy (NCBI): domain Eukaryota; kingdom Metazoa; phylum Chordata; class Actinopteri; order Salmoniformes; family Salmonidae; genus Salmo; species Salmo salar. The sequence continues at coordinate 44,022,705 of NC_138316.1, forward strand.
GGGTCGAGGAGGGTATGTCGCAGACCAGGGTCGGGGAGGGTATGTCGCAGACCAGGGTCGGGGAGGGTATGTCGCAGACCAGGGTCGGGGAGGGTATGTCGCAGACCAGGGTCGGGGAGGGTATGTCGCAGACCAGGGTCGGGGAGAGTACGTCGCAGACCAGGGTCGGGGAGAGTACGTCGCAGACCAGGGTCGGGGAGAGTACGTCGCAGACCAGGGTCGGGGAGAGTACGTCGCAGACCAGGGTCGGGGAGAGTACGTCGCAGACCAGGGTCGGGGAGAGTACGTCGCAGACCAGGGTCGGGGAGAGTACGTCGCAGACCAGGGTCGGGGAGAGTACGTCGCAGACCAGGGTCGGGGAGAGTACGTCGCAGACCAGGGTCGGGGAGTGTACGTCGCAGACCAGGGTCGGGGAGAGTATGTCGCAGACGAGGGTTGGGCTTTCTCAGCCTACAGGCTCTTCTTCCAAAAACTCAAAGCCTTCTCTCAATGCCTGCCGAACCCTTTCTGATCCTTTAGTTGATGTGTCTATGGTGTCTGTTTTATTCACTGGTGCTGTGACAGAGGTGGGAAGAGTATTCCTACGACACGCTGGAGCAGCGGATGCTAGGGGAACCCATTTGCATGAGCACCTTGTCCAGCCACTGCAGGGGGCCGTTGAGGTGCAGCTCGATCCAACAAGGGGTGCTGGTCACGGTCTGTCGCCTGGGTAGAGAGACCGAAGAGGAGGAGGAGACATAAGAGACAGAGGATTGTTCACTGCAGTACACAATCAACTAGGATCTGGATTCTACCTGTATGACAGTGACAAAGACTCATCCATTTTTTGGTAGGTTTTCAACACAGTTTGTGAGTTTGTGAATAAGACTTGCATAACAACAGCCCTTAGCTTTGGTATATTGGCCATATACCACACCACATTGTGCCGTATTGCTTAAATATATCATACAACTCAAAGCAGATCCTTTTCAGTGGGAGGAGGAACCACCCCTGTTTTTCAATGTTCGCCTAAATGACATACCCAAATCTAACTGCCTGTAACTCAGGCCCTGAAGCAAGGACATGCATGTTATTGGTACCATTTGAAAGGAAACACTTTGACGTTTGTGGAAATGTGAAAGAAATGTAGGAGAATATAACACAATAGATCTGGTAAAAGATAATACAAAGAAAAAAAACAACCGTTCTTTTGTATTGTTTTGTACCATCATCTTTGAAATGCAAGAGAAAGGCCATAATATATTATTCCAGCCCAGCTACAATTTATATTTTGGCCACTAGATGGCAGCAGTGTATGTGCAAAGCTTTAGACTGATATAATGAACCATTACGTTTCTGTTCAAAATTTTGTGTCAAGACTGCCCAAATGTGCCTAATTTGTTTATTAATAACTTTTCATGTTCAAAACTGTGCACTCTCCTTAAACAATAGCATGGTATTCATTCACTATAATAGCTACTGTAAATTGAACAGTGCGGTTAGATTAACAAGAATTTAAGCTTTCTGCCAATATCAGATATGTCTATGTCCTGGGAAATGTTCTTGTTACTTACAACCTCATGCTATTCGCATTAGCCTACGTTAACTCAACCGTCCCATGGAAGGGACACCGATCCCGAAGAAATAGACTGGTCGAGATGTCTGCTGTTTTGCCAACCCCTTAGATCTGGAACCAGGCTAGCGTAGACTGGGCAGTAATACTACAGTGATCTGGAACCAGGCTAGTGTAGACTGGGCAGTAATACTACAGTGATCTGGAAGCAGGCTAGTGTAGACTGGGCAGTAATACTACAGTGATAAAAAAGTCAAGTGGGCTGTGTCTGAAGGGACAAGGAGAGCACACAACGTCCCACCCTGGGACAGAAGCACTGCGCCCCACTCCCTCCCTCGCTCGCTCTTCCGCCTCCCTCCCTCGCTCTTCCGCCTCCCGCCCTCCCTCCCTCGCTCTTCCGCCTCCCGCCCTCCCTCGCTCGCTCTTCCGCCTCCCTCCCTCGCTCGCTCGCTCTTCCGCCTCCCTCCCTCGCTCGCTCGCTCTTCCGCCTCCCTCCCTCGCTCGCTCGCTCTTCCGCCTCCCTCCCTCGCTCGCTCTTCCGCCTCCCTCCCTCGCTCGCTCGCTCTTCCGCCTCCCTCCCTCGCTCGCTCGCTCTTCCGCCTCCCTCCCTCGCTCGCTCGCTCTTCCGCCTCCCTCCCTCGCTCGCTCGCTCTTCCGCCTCCCTCCCTCGCTCGCTCGCTCTTCCGCCTCCCTCCCTCGCTCGCTCGCTCTTCCGCCTCCCTCCCTCGCTCGCTCTTCCGCCTCCCTCCCTCGCTCGCTCTTCCGCCTCCCTCCCTCGCTCGCTCTTCCGCCTCCCTCCCTCGCTCGCTCTTCCGCCTCCCTCCCTCGCTCGCTCTTCCGCCTCCCTCGCTCGCTCGCTCTTCCGCCTCCCTCCCTCGCTCGCTCGCTCTTCCGCCTCCCTCCCTCGCTCGCTCGCTCTTCCGCCTCCCTCGCTCGCTCTTCCGCCTCCCTCGCTCGCTCTTCCGCCTCCCTCGCTCGCTCTTCCGCCTCCCTCGCTCGCTCTTCCGCCTCCCTCCCTCGCTCGCTCTTCCGCCTCCCTCCCTCGCTCGCTCTTCCGCCTCCCTCCCTCGCTCGCTCGCTCTTCCGCCTCCCTCCCTCGCTCGCTCGCTCTTCCGCCTCCCTCCCTCCCTCGCTCGCTCTTCCGCCTCCCTCCCTCCCTCCCTCGCTCTTCCGCCTCCGCTCTTCCGCCTCCCTCCCTCCCTCGCTCGCTCTTCCGCCTCCCTCCCTCCCTCGCTCGCTCTTCCGCCTCCCTCCCTCCCTCGCTCGCTCTTCCGCCTCCCTCCCTCCCTCGCTCGCTCTTCCGCCTCCCTCCCTCCCTCGCTCGCTCTTCCGCCTCCCTCCCTCCCTCGCTCGCTCTTCCGCCTCCCTCCCTCCCTCGCTCGCTCTTCCGCCTCCCTCCCTCCCTCGCTCGCTCTTCCGCCTCCCTCCCTCCCTCGCTCGCTCTTCCGCCTCCCTCCCTCCCTCGCTCGCTCTTCCGCCTCCCTCCCTCCCTCGCTCGCTCTTCCGCCTCCCTCCCTCCCTCGCTCGCTCTTCCGCCTCCCTCCCTCCCTCGCTCGCTCTTCCGCCTCCCTCCCTCCCTCGCTCGCTCTTCCGCCTCCCTCGCTCGCTCTTCCGCCTCCCTCCCTCGCTCTTCCGCCTCCCTCCCTCCCTCGCTCGCTCTTCCGCCTCCCTCCCTCCCTCCCTCGCTCGCTCTTCCGCCTCCCTCCCTCCCTCCCTCGCTCGCTCGCTCTTCCGCCTCCCTCCCTCCCTCCCTCCCTCGCTCGCTCTTCCGCCTCCCTCCCTCCCTCCCTCCCTCGCTCTTCCGCCTCCCTCCCTCCCTCCCTCGCTCGCTCTTCCGCCTCCCGCCCTCCCTCCCCGCTCGCTCTTCCGCCTCCCTCCCTCGCTCGCTCTTCCGCCTCCCTCCCTCGCTCGCTCGCTCTTCCGCCTCCCTCCCTCGCTCGCTCGCTCTTCCGCCTCCCTCCCTCGCTCGCTCGCTCTTCCGCCTCCCTCCCTCGCTCGCTCGCTCTTCCGCCTCCCTCCCTCGCTCGCTCGCTCTTCCGCCTCCCTCCCTCCCTCGCTCGCTCTTCCGCCTCCCTCCCTCCCTCGCTCGCTCTTCCGCCTCCCTCCCTCGCTCGCTCTTCCGCCTCCCTCCCTCGCTCGCTCTTCCGCCTCCCTCCCTCGCTCGCTCTTCAGCCTCCCTCCCTCGCTCGCTCTTCAGCCTCCCTCCCTCGCTCGCTCTTCAGCCTCCCTCCCTCGCTCGCTCTTCAGCCTCCGGGTCTCCAGTCTCTCTCCCTCCCTCCCTCCCTCCCTCACTCCGGGTCTCCAGTCTCCCTCCCTCCCTCCGGGTCTCCCTCCCTCCGGGTCTCCCTCCCTCCGGGTCTCCAGTCTCCCTCCCTCCCTCCCTCCAGTCTCCCTCCCTCCCTCCGGGTCTCCCTCCCTCCCTCCGGGTCTCCCTCCCTCCCTCCGGGTCTCCCTCCCTCCGGGTCTCCAGTCTCCCTCCCTCCGGGTCTCCAGTCTCCCTCCCTCCGGGTCTCCAGTCTCCCTCCCTCCGGGTCTCCAGTCTCCCTCCCTCCGGGTCTCCAGTCTCCCTCTCTGTGTGTCTTCCGCCTCCCTCCCTCCCTCCCGCCGGGTCTTCCGCCTCCCTCCCTCTGGGTCTTCCGCCTCCCTCCCTCCCTCCCGCTGGGTCTTCCGCCTCCCTCCCTCCGGGTCTCCAGTCTCCAGCCTCCCTCTCTGTGTGTCTTCCGCCTCCCTCCCTCCCTCCCTCCCGCCGGGTCTTCCGCCTCCCTCCCTCCCTCCCTCCCGCCGGGTCTTCCGCCTCCCTCCCTCCCTCCCTCCCGCCGGGTCTTCCGCCTCCCTCCCTCCCTCCCTCCCGCCGGGTCTTCCGCCTCCCTCCCTCCCTCCCGCCGGGTCTTCCGCCTCCCTCCCTCCCTCCCGCCGGGTCTTCCGCCTCCCTCCCTCCCTCCCGCCGGGTCTTCCGCCTCCCTCCCTCCCTCCGGGTCTCCAGCCTCCCTCCCTCCCTCCCTCCCTCCGGGTCTCCAGCCTCCCTCCGGGTCTCCAGCCTCCCTCCGGGTCTCCAGCCTCCCTCCGGGTCTCCAGCCTCCCTCCGGGTCTCCAGCCTCCCTCCCTCCTGCCTCCCTCGCTCTACCCTCCCCCTCTTTCCTGCATTCCATCCCCCTTACACAACTCCCTCTCTGTCTCAGCCCTGTGTGCTCTGGGCTGAGCTGGTCTTTCTCTTATTGTGGAAACACATGGAAACTTTATCAATGGCTGCTGATGGAAAACGTCTGTACAACTGTACCTACGGCATGCGCATGAATAGTTCATTACAACTAAATATTTGAGTGAGGAATTGCACAGGGGGAAAAAGAAGCATAGCTGGGCAGTGACTAAAAATGAAACCATCGGTAGATTAAAACAAGAGAAAATATTTCATTATTTTGTTTGCATTCTCCCCCTCACGTTCCCTTGGCGTCCTGGCACTTGGGAGAAACAGTTGAAATAAAAGTAGCCACTACAGACGGGCTTGGGCTATTGATCTCAATACCTCTCCTCCTGGTTCCCCCCACGTCTCCTTGACATTAAACCCCCTCACTGTGTGTCTGTCAGGCCAGAGAACTACCAGCAGCCAAACTCCTGCTTCTCTCACTGTGTGTCTGTCTGCCAGACCAGAGAACTACTAGCAGCCAAACTCCTGCTTCTCTCACTGTGTGTCTACCAGACCAGAGAACTACTAGCAGCCAAACTCCTGCTTCTCTCACTGTGTGTCTACCAGACCAGAGAACTACTAGCAGCCAAACTCCTGCTTCTCTCACTGTGTGTCTGTCAGACCAGAGAACTACTAGCAGCCAAACTTCTGCTTCTCTCACTGTGTGTCTACCAGACCAGAGAACTACTAGCAGCCAAACTCCTGCTTCTCTCACTGTGTGTCTACCAGACCAGAGAACTACTAGCAGCCAAACTCCTGCTTCTCTCACTGTGTGTCTGTCAGACCAGAGAACTACTAGCAGCCAAACTCCTGCTTCTCTCACTGTGTGTCTGTCAGACCAGAGAACTACTAGCAGCCAAACTCCTGCTTCTCTCACTGTGTGTCTACCAGACCAGAGAACTACTAGCAGCCAAACTCCTGCTTCTCTCACTGTGTGTCTACCAGACCAGAGAACTACTAGCAGCCAAACTCCTGCTTCTCTCACTGTGTGTCTACCAGACCAGAGAACTACTAGCAGCCAAACTCCTGCTTCTCTCACTGTGTGTCTGTCAGACCAGAGAACTACTAGCAGCCAAACTCCAGCACGGTCCACAGTGGTGAATGATACATCAAGACAGCCGCTCTGTCTGTCAGAGCACTTCATCTTTATAGAGAAGAAAAGAGAGGAGAAGAAGAAGAGAGGAGAAGGAGGTGGAGAAGAAGAGGAGAAGAGAGAGGTGGGTAGCTGTGATTACAATAGATTAATACTTATTGTTCTAGGAATACAGAGGGGGAAGCAAGGGCTTGAAAGGCCTCTGGTGTAGGGACTGACTTCTGAATGAGACACTGTATACAAGAACCTATCTGGGTGTTCTATTTAACATCCCAGACTGTCTCTGCTACCATCAGACTTCTGAATGAACCACTGTATACAAGAACCTTGCGACATGGGGCTGTGCATTATCATCCTGAAACATGAGGTGATGGCAGTGGATGAATGGCACAGCAATGGGCCTCATGATCTCGTCACGGTATCTCTGTGCATTCAAATTGCAATCGATAAAATGCAATTGTGTTCGTTTTCCGTAGTTTATTCCTGCCCCATACCATAACCCCACCATGGGGCACTCTGTTCACAATGCTGACATCAGCAAACCGCTTGCCCACACGATGCCATACACGTGGTCTTGAGGCCAGATGGACGTACAGCCAAATTCTCTAAAACGACATTGGAGGTGGTTTATGGTAGAGAAATTAATATTCAATTCTCTGGCAACAGCTCTGGAGGACATTCCTGCAGTCAGCATGCCAATTGCACACTCCCTCAAAACTTGACATCTGTGGCGTTGTGTAGTATGACACAACTGCACATTTTATAGTGGCCTTTTACTTTACACAGCACAAGGTGCACCTGTGTAATGACCATGCTGTGTAATCAGCTTCTTGATATGCGACATGTGTAATGACCATGCTGTTTAATCAGCTTCTTGATATGCCAGACCTGTCAGGTGGATGGATTATCTTGGCAAAGGAGAAATGCTCACCAACATGGATGTTAACAAATTTGTGCACCAAATTTGACAGAAATAAGCTTTTTGTAAATATGGAACATTTCTGGGATCTTTTGTTTCAGCTCATGGGACCAATACTTTACATGTTGCGTTTATATTTTTTCTCAGTGTAGATAGATTTCAGATTGTGGACAGGTTATAAACTGAGTAATCGTATGACCCCACAGGAATCACTGAGATTGAATGAGAGAGAGAGAGAGAGAGAGAGAGAGAGAGAGGAAGAAAAGAGAGACCCTGCACCTAAGTGTCTCCACATGCTGAGTTGGAGTCTCTGATCTCTCTCTTCCTGTGTGTGTGTGTGTGTGTGTGTGTGTGTGTGTGTGTGTGTGTGTGTGTGTGTGTGTGTGTGTGTGTGGATCTCCCTGGTGGAAAGCAATCACTGACTCCCAGTAGAGAAGCCCCTGAGGGCTCTCCCCTCTCTTCTCCGACCAGATGAGTCAGACTACAGCATGGAGAAGAGGATGAGAGGGGGGGTGGGAACTCTGACAGCTCCCTTTGACGCAGCACATGTGTGTTTGGGTGAAACAGACCTGTTTCTATGGGGAAGAGAGGGGAGACACTAGCCTGGTACAATCCATCCAGATCTCATGAGCTTACATTCTGTTTCACTACACGGATACAGTCTGGCCACGATCACATTCAAACCATCTGAGCCCTTCCACCCACCATATGGGTAGACCAATCAGCACCTTCCGATAATCTGTGGGGTGGTTTAGTTGATGACGACAACGAGAAGCGGTGTTACTTAACTCTGTACCCCTCAGCCATCCCACATAGTTGTTACTTAACCCTGTACCCCTCAGCCATCCCACATAGTTGTTACTTAACCCTGTACCCCTCAGCCATTCTACATAGTTGTTACTTAACCCAGCACCCCTCAGCCATCCCACATAGTTGTTACTTAACCCTGTACCCCTCAGCCATCCCACATAGTTGTTACTTAACCCTGTACCCCTCAGCCATTCTACATAGTTGTTACTTAACCCAGCACCCCTCAGCCATCCCACATAGTTGTTACTTAACCCTGTACCCCTCAGCCATCCCACATAGTTGTTACTTAACCCTGCACCCCTCAGCCATCCCACATAGTTGTTACTTAACCCTGTACCCCTCAGCCATCCCACATAGTTGTTACTTAACCCTGCACCCCTCAGCCATCCCACATAGTTGTTACTTAACCCTGTACCCCTCAGCCATCCCACATAGTTGTTACTTAACCCTGTACCCCTCAGCCATCCCACATAGTTGTTACTTAACCCTGTACCCCTCAGCCATCCCACATAGTTGTTACTTAACCCAGCACCCCTCAGCCATCCCACATAGTTGTTACTTAACCCTGCACCCCTCGGCAGCCAACCCACATAGTTGTTACTTAACCCTGTACCCCTCAGCCATCCCACATAGTTGTTACTTAACCCTGCACCCCTCAGCAGCCAACCCACATAGTTGTTACTTAACCCTGCACCCCTCAGCAGCCAACCCACATAGTTGTTACTTAACCCTGCACCCCTCAGCAGCCAACCCACATAGTTGTTACTTAACCCTGCACTCCTCAGCAATCCTAGGATAGTTGTTACTTAACCCTGTACCCCTCAGCCATCCCACAGTTTCTCCATTCCTGTACCGTCTCACCTGAATCAACTAGTCAGCTAATCAGGTAGGAGCATGGTATCGACTCCTGACAGGGTTGACTCTTGTTTAATACATGAAACCTTAATGAGAGCGTGCAGGCCGCTGTGGACTGTGCGTTACCTGTACTCTGCTCCCCAGCCCTTGACGAAGCTCATGCGGATGGTGCACATCCTGGTGAGCTGGTAGACAGCCTCGAAGCCCTGGTTCACCGACTGGGCCAGCAGGGCAGCAAACTCCTGGTTGTTGAAGATCTTCAGGTTGCAGCCTACAGAACCGTCCGACAACCGTTACCGTCAAAACACAATGAATGAGGTGTGTGTCGTACGTGTGTTGGTGAGTAACCACAGTACGCCAGTCATTGTGGAAATTAACCTACTGTGTGTCAACCTTTTGTATCGCTCTCTTTGCCACACACCACCCCCCCCCCCCCCCCCCTCAGCTCTCACCTGGGGGGATCTTGCAGACCGTGGCGGGGTGCCAGCCATAACGCTGGTTACAGTTGGGACTCTGGACGAAGATGGCACTGTCGCTGAGGCACTCTGCAAACACCTCTCCTCCAATATAGTACAAACGCACCCCTCTGCCTGCAGACATACAGAGAACCATCCGTCTAGGACCAGAACCACCCCTGATGTGTACACACAGACCTCCATTCAATTCTCAACATTGATGACGATGAACATGTGATGTATACCTAAATACAGTGCATTAGGAAAGTATTCAGACCCCTTGACCTTTTCCACATTTGTTACGTTACAGCCTTACACTAAAATGGATTAAATCGTTTCCCCCCCTCATCAACATACACACAATACCCTATAATGACAAAGTAAAAAAAGTTTTTACATTTTTGCAAATGTATTAAAATACATGAAATATCACATTAACACAAGTATTCAGACCCTTTACTCAGTACTTTGTTGAAGCACCGTCGGCAGCGATTACAGCCTCAATTCAACTTGGGTATGATGCTACAAGCTTGGCACACCTGTATTTGGGGAGGTTCTCCTATTCTTCTCTGCAGATCCTCTCAAGCTCTGTCAGGTTGGATGGGGAGCGACGCTGCACAGCTATTTTCAGGTCTCTCCAGAGATGTTTGATCGGGTTCAAGTCCAGCCTTGGCTGGGCCCTCAAGGACATTGAGACTTGTCCCGAAGCCATTCCTGCGTTGTCTTGGCTGTGTGCGTAGGGTTGTTGTCCTGTTGGAAAGTGAACCTTTGTTCCAGTCTGAGGTCTTGTGCGCTCTGGAGCAGGTTTTAATCAAGGATCTCTGTACTTTGCTCTGTTCATCTTTTCCTAGACCCTGACTAGTCTCCCAGTCCCTGCCGTTGAAAAACAACCCCACAGCATGATGCTGCCACCATCATGCTTCACCGTAGGGATTGGCGCCCCCCTTTGGGCTGTGCCGTGGCGGAGATCTTTGTGGGCTATACTCAGCCTTGTCCCGGGATGGTATGTTGGTGGTTGGAGATATCCCTCCAGTGGTGTGGAGGCTGTGCTTTGGCAAAGTGGGTGGGGTTATATCCTACCCGTTTGGCCCTGTCCGGGGGTTTCATCAGATGGGGCCACAGTGTCTCCTGACCCCTCCTGTCTCAGCCCCAGTATTTATGCTGCAGTAGTTTATGTGTCGGGGGGCTAGGGTCAGTCTGTTATATCTGGAGTATTTCTCTTGTCCTTTCCGGTGTCCTGTGTGAATTTAAATATGCTCTCTCCAATTCTCCCTTTCTCTTTCTTTATTTCTCTCTCTCGGAGGACCTGAGCCCTAGGACCATGCCTCAGGACTACCTGGCTTGATGACTCCTTGCTGTCCCCAGTTCACCTGGCCGTGATGCTCCTCCAGTTCCAACTGTTCTGCCTGCAGCTATGGAACCCTGACCTGTTCACCGGACGTGCTACCTGTCCCAGAGCTGCTGTCCCAGACCTGCTGGAACCCTGACCTATTCACCGGACGTGCTACCTGTCCCAGACCTGCTGTTTTCAACTCTCTAGAGACAGCAGGAGCGGTAGAGATATGCTCAAAGATCGGCTATGAAAAAGCCAACTGACACTTACTCTTGTGTTACTGACTTGTTGCACCCTCGACAACTACTATGATTATTATTATTTGACCATGCTGGTAATTTATGAACATTTGAACATCTAGGCCATGTGCTGTTATAATCTCCACCCAGCACAGCCAGAAGAGGACTGGCCACCCCTCATAGCCTGGTTCCTCTCTAGGTTTCTTCCTAGGTTTTGGCCTTTCTAGGGAGTTTTTCCTAGCCACCGTGCTTCTACACCTGCATTGCTTGCTGTTTGGGGTTTTAGGCTGGGTTTCTGTACAGCACTTTGAGATATCAGCTGATGTAAGAAGGGCTATATAAATAAATTTGATTTGATTTGATTTTAGGGATGGTGCCAGGTTTCCTTCAGACGTGATGCTTTGCATTCAGACCAAAGAGTTCAATCTTGGTTTCATCAGACCAGAGAATGTTGTTTATCATGGTCAGAGTACTTTAGGTACCTTTTGGCAAACTCCAAGATGGCTGTCATGTGCCTTTTATTGAGGAGTGGCTTCCATCTGGCCACTCTACCATAAAGGCCTGATTGGTGGAGTGCTGCAGAGACGGATGTCCTTCTGGAAGGTTCTCCCATCTCCACAGAGAAACTCTGGAGCTCTGTCAGAGTGACCATCGGGTTCTTGGTCACCTCCCTGACCAAGGCCCTTCTCCCCCAATTGCTCAGTGTGGCCGGGCGACCAGCTCTAGGAAGAGTCTTGGTGGTTCCAAACTTCTTGCACTTAAGAATGTTGGAGGCCACTGTGTTCTTGGGAACCTTCAATGCTGTAGGCATTTTTTTGGTACCCTTCCCCAGATCGGTGCACAATGGCTTGGATTTTGCTCTGACATGCACTGTCAACTGTGGGACCTTATATAGACAGGTGTGTGCCTTTTCAAATCATGTCCAATCAATTGAATTTACCACAGCTGGACTTCAAGTTGTAGAAACATCTCAAGAATGATCAATGGAAACAGGATGCACCTGAGCTCAATTTCGAGTCTCATAGCAAAGGGTCTGAATACTTATGTAAATAAGGTATTTGTTTTTTATTTTTAATACATTTGCTAACATTTCTAAAACCTGTTTTTTCTTGCTCATTATGGGGTACTGTGTGTAATTGAATCCATTTTAGAATAAGGCTGTAACGTAACAAAATGTGGAAAAAGTCAAGAGGTCTGAATACTTTCAGAATGCACTGTATTTAGGAAACCTGTTCCCAAGTATGCCCCCCCCAAAACAAATTGACATTTGTGATCGTGTCTCACTGTAATCAAGATATGAAATTATTGTATTAGAAAATAATCAAATTTTGGGCTTAGCAGTGTACAAAATATTATAATTATGTTATGGCCTCTTGACCATTCTCTCCGACAAAAATTGTCCCGCAGGTGAATCTATTTGCCCACCCCCGACCTAAGGCCCAACCCCCCGATCTAAGGTCTAAGGCCCAACCCCCCGATCTAAGCCCCCTCCCCCCCCGGACCTAAGGCCCACCCCGACCTAAGGCCCAACCCCCCCCCCCCCTTGACCTAAGGCCCAACCCCCCCCCCCCGACCTAAGGCCCAATTGTGTTTCAAGGTGCTACCATGTGTGGGCAGTACAGGTGGTTCAGGTTGGAAGTAGGGGTAGTCCTAAAGTTGACAAGTTATCCCATCTAACAAAGCTGTTTAATTTCACGTTCCCCTCATGTCAATGACCTAGCGTCGGACCAAAAGTCATTTTTGTCAGCGGTTTATTTTCAAAGTGTTAGTACCGATGTGTCTGCGTGTCAGCTCCACAGCGGCGTTCCGGTTGACGTTGGAGAGGAGGCCCAGGCAGAAGCGCTCTGAGTTGGAGGGGTCGGTGAAGCCGTCCACGGTGAGGGACGGCTGGGAGGCGTGGAAGGTCTCACCCACCCGCTGGTTCAGCTCGTAGTAGGAGATAGAACACCAGAAGGCTGGTTCACAGTACATCACAGGCTGTAGGTCTGACAGAGAGGAGAGACATGGGGAAACATTTTATTTAGATAGTCCCCAGTAGGATCCCCAGTAGGATGTTCAATAGGATGTTGAATTACTAACCCTTAACCTTTACCCCTACCCCTACCAAGATCATCTATATGGGACTATTCACAAAGTGTGAACGAGAGACTTGTTGTACTGTATCGCTTTGGCAACTTTGGATTGCTTCTTTCATGTAAACGATCAATTATATTTAACAGAGTAAAATACAGAACAGGAGCAGATAAGGAGAGAGAGAGGTGGGTAAGGACAGGGGGGGGGAAGGAGAGAGAGGTGGGTAAGGACGGGGGGAGGAGAGAGAGAGAGAGAGATGGGTAAGGACAGGGGGGAGAAGAGAGGGAGAAGTGGGTAAGGACAGGGGAGAGAGAGATGGGTAAGGACAGGGGAGGGAGAGGTGGGTAAGGACAGGGGGGAGAGGAGGGAGAGGTGGGTAAGGACAGGGGGGAAGGAGAGAGAGGTGGGTAAGGACAGGGGGGAAGGAGAGAGAGGTGGGTAAGGACAGGGGGGAAGGAGAGAGAGGTGAGTAAGGACAGGGGGGAAGGAGAGAGAGGTGAGTAAGGACAGGGGGGAAGGAGAGAGAGGTGGGTAAGGACAGGGGGGAAGGAGAGAGAGGTGGGTAAGGACAGGGGGGTTGGAGAGAGAGGTGGGTAAGGACAGGGGGGAAGGAGAGAGAGGTGGGTAAGGACAGGGGGGAAGGAGAGAGAGGTGGGTAAGGACAGGGGGGAAGGAGAGAGAGGTGGGTAAGGACAGGGGGGAAGGAGAGAGAGGTGGGTAAGGACAGGGGGGAAGGAGAGAGAGGTGGGTAAGGACAGGGGGGAAGGAGAGAGAGGTGGGTAAGGACAGGGGGAGGAGAGAGAGAGAGGTGGGTAAGGACAGGGGGGAGGAGAGAGAGGTGGGTAAGGACAGGGGGGAGGAGAGAGAGGTGGGTAAGGACAGGGGGGAGGAGAGAGAGGTGGGTCAGGACAGGGGGGAGGAGAGAGAGGTGGGTCAGGACAGGGGAGAGGAGAGAGAGGTGGGTAAGGACAGGGGGGAAGGAGAGAGAGGTGGGTAAGGACAGGGGGGAAGGAGAGAGAGGTGGGTAAGGACAGGGGGAGGAGAGAAGTGGGTAAGGCCAGGGGGAGGAGAGAGAGCTGGGTAAGGCCGGGGGAGGAGAGAGGTGGGTAAGGCCAGGGGGAGGAGAGAGAGCTGGGTAAGGCCAGGGGAGGAGAGAAGTGGGTAAGGCCAGGGGGAGGAGAGAGAGCTGGGTAAGGCCAGGGGGAGGAGAGAGAGCTGGGTAAGGCCGGGGGAGGAGAGAGGTGGGTAAGGCCAGGGGGAGGAGAGAGAGCTGGGTAAGGCCAGGGGAGGAGAGAAGTGGGTAAGGCCAGGGGGAGGAGAGAAGTGGGTAAGGACAGGGGGAGGAGAGAGAGCTGGGTAAGGCCAGGGGGAGGAGAGAGAGCTGGGTAAGGCCGGGGGAGGAGAGAGAGCTGGGTAAGGCCGGGGGAGGAGAGAGAGCTGGGTAAGGACAGGGGGAGGAGAGAGAGCTGGTTAAAGAGAAGGAGGGAGGAGAGAAGTGGGTAAGGCCAGGGGGAGGAGAGAGAGCTGGGTAAGGACAGGGGGAGGAGAGAGAGCTGGTTAAAGAGAAGGAGGGAGGAGAGAAGTGGGTAAGGCCAGGGGGAGGAGAGAAGTGGGTAAGGCCAGGGGGAGGAGAGAGAGCTGGGTAAGGACAGGGGGAGGAGAGAGAGCTGGTTAAAGAGAAGGAGGGAGGAGAGAAGTGGGTAAGGCCAGGGGGAGGAGAGAAGTGGGTAAGGCCAGGGGGAGGAGAGAGAGCTGGGTAAGGACAGGGGAGAGGAGAGAAGTGGGTAAGGCCAGGGGGAGGAGAGAGAGCTGGGTAAGGACAGGGGGGAGGAGAGAGATGGTTAAAGAGAAGGAGGGAGGAGAGAAGTGGGTAAGGCCAGGGGGAGGAGAGAGAGCTGGGTAAGGACAGGGGGAGGAGAGAAGTGGGTAAGGCCAGGGGGAGGAGAGAAGTGGGTAAGGCCAGGAGGAGGAGAGAGAGCTGGGTAAGGACAGGGGGAGGAGAGAGAGCTGGTTAAAGAGAAGGAGGGAGGAGAGAAGTGGGTAAGGCCAGGGGGAGGAGAGAAGTGGGTAAGGCCAGGGGGAGGAGAGAGAGCTGGGTAAGGACAGGGGGAGGAGAGAGAGCTGGTTAAAGAGAAGGAGGGAGGAGAGAAGTGGGTAAGGCCAGGGGGAGGAGAGAGAGCTGGGTAAGGACAGGGGGAGGAGAGAGAGCTGGTTAAAGAGAAGGAGGGAGGAGAGAAGTGGGTAAGGCCAGGGGGAGGAGAGAGAGCTGGGTAAGGACAGGGGGAGGAGAGAGAGCTGGTTAAAGAGAAGGAGGGAGGAGAGAAGTGGGTATGGCCAGGAGGAAAGGTAGAGAAAGAGGGATACAATGTGAAGGTATAAAGATAGAGGGAAGAAAAAGGGAAACAGAAGTGAGGAGAAAGACATAGCTAGAGATAAAGATGGAGGGAGATAACAGCAGAGCCAGGGAAGCAGAGGATATAAAGATGGAGGGAGACTGAAGAGAGAGATAACAGCAGAGCCAGGGAAGCAGAGGATATAAAGATGGAGGGAGACTGAAGAGAGAGATAACAGCAGAGCCAGGGAAGTAGAGGATATAAAGATGGAGGGAGACTGAAGAGAGAGATAACAGCAGAGCCAGGGAAGCAGAGGATATAAAGATGGAGGGAGACTGAAGAGAGAGATAACAGCAGAGCCAGGGAAGCAGAGGATATAAAGATGGAGGGAGACTGAAGAGAGAGATAACAGCAGAGCCAGGGAAGCAGAGGATATAAAGATGGAATATGGAATAAGAAAAGAGAGGGAGAAAAACAAAAAAGGTCAAAGTCTGCCAGTTCCCAGAAGCACAACCAAGAAATGTGGGAACTCAGCCCTCACGCGGAGACAGTGGAGACAACGGCAAATTACAGGGTTCCGTTACCAAAACATTCAGCAAACGCTTGCACAGTTCTCGTAACAGCAAAGATGTATTTTTACTTTTCCATTCTAACTACTTCCAACATTTGCCTTTGAAGTACAGTGAACTGTCTGGGCCCATGTGAAGGCCCAGTCTATTTGAAGTACAGTGAACTGTCTGGGCCCATGTGAAGGCCCAGTCTATTTGAAGTACAGTGAACTGTCTGGGCCCATGTGAAGGCCCAGTCTATTTGAAGTACAGTGAACTGTCTGGGCCCATGTGAAGGCCCAGTCTATTTGAAGTAGAGTGAACTGTCTGGGCCCATGTGAAGGCCCAGTCTATTTGAAGTAGAGTGAACTGTCTGGGCCCATGTGAAGGCCCAGTCTATTTGAAGTAGAGTGAACTGTCTGGGCCCATGTGAAGGCCCAGTCTATTTGAAGTACAGTGAACTGTCTGGGCCCATGTGAAGGCCCAGTCTATTTGAAGTACAGTGAACTGTCTGGGCCCATGTGAAAGCCCAGTCTATTTGAAGTACAGTGAACTGTCTGGGCCCATGTGAAAGCCCAGTCTATTTGAAGTACAGTGAACTGTCTGGGCCCATATGAAAGCACAGTCTATTTGTTTTTTTTCTATGGTAGCTTGGGCCAGAAACAGTGATTTAATAAACAACAGGATATTATTATTGATGTCAGTGTGGGCTGACTGAGTTGGCCACAGCTCTGGGCTCAGATGGGACCGACACAAAGGCCTTTCATGAGCAGACCGGGTTTCCTCTGTTACAATACAGAGCAGTGGACTGGCTTCCCGAGGGAGGGCTGCGGTGCAACGCTTTTCAGCCACACACACACACACACACACACACACACACACACACACACACACACACACACACACACACACACACACACACACACACACACACACACACACACACACACACACACACACACACACACACCTAGCAATTTATGTTTTTATTTTTTGTTCGAGGTAACTGCACCAAAAAAATAAATTCTCATGCCCTCTCATCTCTCTGCAGCAGACAATTGGTGAGCAATATGTTGGGAATATCAAATTGCAGTATTGAATCACAGTACATACAGAATGTGCACCTATGTATGGTGATAATATTGTATTGTGAGGTCCCTGGCCATACCCAGTCCTACCGCTTACATAAATTGCTGTGTGTTGGAGACACTGGGTTTGGTGACAGGTTGGGTGAACTGGTGTCCATGCTGTGGTTCATCAGGTGATCACTGGTCTCTCCATCTTCACTGAGATAGCCAGGTGGAGGAGTCTCTGAAACACACACACGATTAGTAAACCACAGCAAATAGAGTAAACAATGATTGGTTGGTAGGTTCCTTCTAATAACATGTACCAAAGGCTCCTACACTGCTCCACATATGCATATTAACAACTCCCTTTATCATTGTGCTCTCGAACTTTTATTCAGGGAAGGGAAGGAGAACCCAGTAGAAAACAGGCTGAATGTATTGACCGAGTTGGTTCTCCTCCTGACAGGCTGAATGTATTGACCGAGTCCTCCTGACAGGCTGAATGTATTGACCGAGTCCTCCTGACAGGCTGAATGTATTGACCGAGTTGGTTCTCCTCCTGACAGGCTGAATGTATTGACCGAGTTGGTTCTCCTCCTGACAGGCTGAATGTATTGACCGAGTTGGTTCTCCTCCTGGCAGGCTGAATGTATTGACCGAGTTGGTTCTCCTCCTGGCAGGCTGAATGTATTGACCGAGTTGGTTCTCCTCCTGGCAGGCTGAATGTATTGACCGAGTCCTCCTGACAGGCTGAATGTATTGACCGAGTTGGTTCTCCTCCTGACAGGCTGAATGTATTGACCGAGTCCTCCTGACAGGCTGAATGTATTGACCGAGTTGGTTCTCCTCCTGACAGGCTGAATGTATTGACCGAGTCCTCCTGACAGGCTGAATGTATTGACCGAGTTGGTTCTCCTCCTGACAGGCTGAATGTATTGACCGAGTTGGTTCTACTCCTGACAGGCTGAATGTATTGACCGAGTTGGTTCTCCTCCTGACAGGCTGAATGTATTGACCGAGTTGGTTCTCCTCCTGACAGGCTGAATGTATTGACCGAGTTGGTTCTCCTCCTGACAGGCTGAATGTATTGACCGAGTTGGTTCTCCTCCTGACAGGCTGAATGTATTGACCGAGTTGGTTCTCCTCCTGACAGGCTGAATGTATTGACCGAGTTGGTTCTCCTCCTGACAGGCTGAATGTATTGACCGAGTTGGTTCTCCTCCTGACAGGCTGAATGTATTGACCGAGTTGGTTCTCCTCCTGACAGGCTGAATGTATTGACCGAGTTGGTTCTCCTCCTGACAGGCTGAATGTATTGACCGAGTTGGTTCTACTCCTGACAGGCTAAATGTATTGACCGAGTTGGTTCTCCTCCTGACAGGCTGAATGTATTGACCGAGTTGGTTCTCCTCCTGACAGGCTGAATGTATTGACCGAGTTGGTTCTCCTCCTGACAGGCTGAATGTATTGACCGAGTTGGTTCTACTCCAGAGAGCCTGTAACAGGGGGGTCAACTTGTCCTCCAGAGGTAGTAACAGATCATGTCCTGGTCTGGTCTCCACGAGGCAGTCTGCTTCTGATGGCCTCTCAAGCCACCACAGACACCATTTGTGCCAGGCAGAGGCTGCCCACCTCCTCTGGACTCAGTGTGTGTGTGTTTGGCAACTGTTCATCCAGTCTGCTGATGTAGCTCGCACCTCTGCTAGAGTCTGTCTGAAGGTAGGGGTCTACGTGGCTGTCACCCAAACTCCCTGAGAAGGAAGGAGAGGGGTCTACGTGGCTGTCACCCAAACTCACTGAGAAGGAAGGAGAGGGGTCTACGTGGCTGTCACCCAAACTCCCTGAGAAGGAAGGAGAGGGGTCTAGGTGGCTGTCACCCAAACTCCCTGAGAAGGAAGGAGAGGGGTCTACGTGGCTGTCACCCAAACTCCCCGAGAAGGAAGGAGAGGGGCCTAGGTGGCTGTCACCCAAACTCCCTGAGAAGGAAGGAGAGGGGTCTAGGTGGCTGTCACCCAAACTCACTGAGAAGGAAGGAGAGGGGCCTAGGTGGCTGTCACCCAAACTCCCTGAGAAGGAAGGAGAGGGGTCTAGGTGGCTGTCACCCAAACTCCCTGAGAAGGAAGGAGAGGGGTCTAGGTGGCTGTCACCCAAACTCCCTGAGAAGGAAGGAGAGGGGTCTAGGTGGCTGTCACCCAAACTCCCTGAGAAGGAAGGAGAGGGGCCTAGGTGGCTGTCACCCAAACTCCCTGAGAAGGAAGGAGAGGGGCCTAGGTGGCTGTCACCCAAACTCCCTGAGAAGGAAGGAGAGGGGTCTAGGTGGCTGTCACCCAAACTCACTGAGAAGGAAGGAGAGGGGTCTAGGTGGCTGTCACCCAAACTCACTGAGAAGGAAGGAGAGGGGTCTAGGTGGCTGTCACCCAAACTCCCTGAGAAGGAAGGAGAGGGGTCTAGGTGGCTGTCACCCAAACTCCCTGAGAAGGAAGGAGAGGGGTCTAGGTGGCTGTCACCCAAACTCCCTGAGAAGGAAGGAGAGGGGTCTAGGTGGCTGTCACCCAAACTCCCTGAGAAGGAAGGGAGGGGCAGGGCGTCCCCCTCCCGGGGGGAGGGGCCGGTGGCTGTCACCCAAACTCCCTGAGAAGGAAGGAGAGGGGCCTAGGTGGCTGTCACCCAAACTCCCTGAGAAGGAAGGAGAGGGGCCTAGGTGGCTGTCACCCAAACTCCCTGAGAAGGAAGGAGAGGGGTCTAGGTGGCTGTCACCCAAACTCCCTGAGAAGGAAGGAGAGGGGTCTAGGTGGCTGTCACCCAAACTCCCTGAGAAGGAAGGAGAACTAAAGGAAAAGTGACTGGATAAAATCCCTTGGCTGTCACAACTAGACTGTGTGAGAGTGGGCAGACAAGACCAAATCCCAGACACTGAGCTGTGTGAAACAAGGTCATGCATTGCAAACTCTTGGCCAGTCTCCCCTACTCACCTGTCTTGTCCGCTTCAACCGGATTTTAACTTGTTTTAAGACTTTTCTCACCGACCTTACATTCATTTTAAACTTGTCTCACGTAAACCAGTAAGGCTTTCCTATAACATGCTTCATAAATCCTGACTGGTCTCACCTGCTCTAGGAATCTGTGTGAGGACTAGTTTCACCCCCTTTACCACTGGTCTCACCAGTAATATGACTGATATCGCACCTGGTATGTAGACTTGTCTCAGCAATAATATGACTGATATGTAGACTTGTCTCAGCAATAATATGACTGATATGTAGACATGTCTCAGCAATAATATGACTGATATGTAGACTTGTCTCACTAGTTATATGACTGGTATGTAGACTTGTCTCACTAGTTATATGACTGGTATGTAGACTTGTCTCAGCAGTAATATGACTGGTATGTAGACTTGTCTCAGCAGTAATATGACTGATATGTAGACTTGTCTCAGCAGTAATATGACTGATATGTAGACTTGTCTCAGCAATAATATGACTGATATGTAGACTTGTCTCAGCAGTAATATGACTGATATGTCACCTGGTATGTAGACTTGTCTCACTAGTTACATGACTGATATATCACCTGGTATGTAGACTTGTCTCACTAGTTATATGACTGATATATCACCTGATATGTAGACTTGTCTCAGCAGTAATATGACTGATATGTAGAGTTGTCTCAGCAGTAATATGACTGATATGTCACCTGATATGTAGACTTGTCTCACTAGTTACATGACTGATATGTCACCTGGTATGTAGTTGCTCTGTGGCTCGATGCCGGCGGGGAAGTTGGTGTTCTCTGGGATGGAGTGGCTGTAGTCGTCCAGAGGAGGAAACTCACTGGGGATGTCTGTGTGTCTGGGAACCAGCACAGGAGGCAGCACTGCAGACACACACACACACACAAAGAACACAATTAGACGCCACACACAAACACAATTAGACACCACACACACACACAATTAGACACCATACACACACACACAAACACAATTAGACACACACACACTTAGACACCACACACACACACAATTAGACACAAGCACAAAGAACACAATTAGACACCCCACACAAGCACAAAGAACACAATTAGACATCACACACAAACAGAAAGAACACAATTAGACATCACACACACACAGACAAACAGAAAGAACACAATTAGACATCACACACACACAGACAAACAGAAAGAACACAATTAGACATCACACACACACAGACAAACACACAAACACAATTAGACATCACACCCACACAGACAAACACACAAACACAATTAGACATCACACACACACACAGACAAACACACAAACACAATTAGACATCACACACACACAGACAAACACACAAACACAATTAGACATCACACACACACAGACAAACACACAAACACAATTAGACATCACATACACACAGACGAACACAAAGAACACAATTCGACATCACACGCACAGAAACACAAAGTACACAACTAGACATCACACACACACGCACACAGAAACACAAAGAACACAAATGCACAGACACGGTGCATTGTTTCTCTAACACACTAAAAGGTATAGGTAGCCTCAACTGTCATTTATGAAAACGTAAAAGAGCTGAGCCTCTCACACCTGTCAAACTAGTAGTAGGCACAGAGCCAATACATTTACAAGATGTGCAATACATGTTAGTGAGGTGAAGCTGAGTGAACCTCTGGTGGTTTTTAATGAAAGGGGACAGTTTTTCGTACCTGGCGTCTCCACCCTCTGGTAGTGGTATGGGTTGACACACACCTCATCCTTCTTGGTGTGGAAGGCGTACTCACAGAGCTCCACGGCCCGCAGCTCGTGGTGGGACTGCAGGTCGGGCCAGCGCCACAGACGGCAGTAGATGACGTGGGGGAGGCCCTTCCTGTGGGACACCTGTAACCGTCCATCCAGAGACCTGGAAGAGACAGAGAGGTTTGTTTTGTTGTTACTGCTTTGGACTTATAAGTTCATCAACTTGTTTGCCTTTTGGCACGTTGCTTGAATAGTTTGCTGTTCTTGAAAATGGCCAAGAAGGCCAACTCCAAAAAGGTAAGTTCACAATCTCACGACTGCGAGTGTACAGAGAAGATCCCACCCCATACACTGAGTATAGGCAAAAACATTTCACCCTCCCCACCCACAATTATATACATTCTACCATTGGTCCGGAGAGAAGAGTGTGCAATTTTATACAATACATGAAATGGGTTTCCATGGCCGAGCAGCCGCACACAAGCCTAAGATCACCATGAGCAATGCCAAGCGTCAGCTGGAGTGGTGTATAGCTCACCACCATTGGACTCTGGAGCAGTGGAAACGCGTTCTCTGGAGTGATGAATCACACTTCACCATCTGGCAGTCCGACGGACGAATCTGGGTTTAGCGGATGCCAGGAGAATGCTACCTGCCCGAATGCAGTGCCAACTGTAAAGTTTGGTGGAGGAGGAATAATGGTCTGGGGCTGTTTTTCCATGGTTTGGCCCATTAGTTCCAGTGAAGGGAAATCTTAACACTACAGCATACAATAACATTCTAGACGATTCTATGCTTCCAACTTTGTGGAAGGACCTTTCCTGTTTCAGCATGCCCTGTGCACAAAGTGAGGTCCATAAAGAAATGGTTTGTCGAGATCGGCGTGGAAGAACTTGACTGGCCTGCACAGAGCCCTGACCTCAACCCCATCGAACACCTTTGGGATGAATTGGAACACTGGCTGCGAGCCAGATCTAAATCGCCCAACATCAGTGCCCGACCTCACTAACGCTCGTGGCTGAATGGAAGTAAGTCCCTGCAGCAATGTACCAACATCTAGTGGAAAGCTTTCCCAGAAGAGTGGAGGCAATTACAGCAGCAAAAGGGAGGAACAACTCCATATTAATGCCCATGATTTTGGAATGAGATGTTGGACTAACAGGTGTCTACATACTTTTAGTAATGTAGTATATACAGTTGAAGTTGGAGGTTTACATACACCTTAGCCAAATACATTTAAACTCTGTTTTTCACAATTCCTGACATTTAATCCTAGTAAAAATTCCCTGTCTTAGGTCAGTTAGGATCACCACTTCATTTTAAGAATGTGAAAGGTCAGAATAATAGAAAATAATGATTTATTTCAGCTTTTATTTCTTTCATCACATTCCCAGTGGGTCAGAAGTTTACATACACTCAATTAGTATTTGGTAGCATTGCCTTTAAATTATTTAACTTGGGTCAAACATTTCGGGTAGCCTTCCACAAGCTTCCCACAATAAGTTGGGTGAATTTTGGCCCATTCCTCCTGACAGAGCTGGTGTAACTGAGTCAGGTTTGTAGGCCTCTTTGCTCGCACAGGTTTTTTCAATTCTGCCCACAAATGTTCTATTGGATTGAGGTCAGGGCTTTGTGATGGCCACTCCAATACCTTGACTTTTTTGTCCTTAAGCCATTTTGCCACAACTTTGGAAGTATGCTTGGGGTCATTGTCCATTTGGAAGACCCATTTGCGACCAAGCTTTAACTTCCTGACTGATGTCTTGAGATGTTGCTTCAATATATCCACATAATTTTCCTGCCTCATGATGCCACCTATTTCGTGAAGTGCACCAGTCCCTCCTGCAGCAAAGCACCCCCACAACATGATGCTGCCACCCCCGTGCTTCACGGTTGGGATGCTGTTCTTCGACTTGCAAGCCTCCCCCTTTTTCCTCCATTATGGCCAAACAGTTATATTTTTGTTTCATCAGACCAGAGGACATTTCTCCAAAAAGTACGATCTTTGTCCCCATGTGCAGTTGCAAATCGTAGTCTGGCTTCTTCCTTGCTGAGCGGCCTTTCAGGTTGTGTCGATATAGGACTCGTTTTACTGTGGATATAGATACTTTTGTACCTGTTTCCTCCAGCATCTTCACAAGCTCCTTTGCTGTTGTTCTGGGATTGATTTGCACTTTTTGCACCAAAGTACGTTCATCTCTAGGAGAAAGAACACGTCTCCTCCCTGGCCGGTATGACGGCTGCGTGATCCCATGGTGTTTATACTTGCGTACCATTGTTTGTACAAATGAACATGGTACCTTCAGGCATTTGGAAATTGCTCCCAAGGATTAACCAGACTTGTGGAGGTCTACAATTGTTTTTCTGAGGTCTTGGCTGATTTCTTTTGAATTTCCCATGATTTCAAGCAAAGAGGCACTGAGTTTGAAGTTAGGCCTTGAAATACATCCACAGGTACACCTCCAATTGACTCAAATGATGTCAATTAGCCTATCACAAGCTTCTAAAGCCATGATATCATTTTCTGGAATTTTCCAAGCTGTTTAAAGGCACAGTCAACTTAGTGTATGTAAACTTCTGACCCACTGGAATTGTGATAGAGTGAATTATAAGTGAAATAATCTGTCTGTAAACAATTGTTTGAAAAATGTACTCGTGTCATGCACAAAGTAGATGTCCTAACCGACTTGCCAAAACAATTGTTTGTTAACAAGAAATTTGTGGAGTGGTTGAAAAACTAGTTTTAATGACTCCAACCTAAGTGTATGTAAACTTCCGACTTCAACTGATATATAGAAATATAGATATATCTATCTATTATAGAAGGGGGGGGGGGGGCGCCAGTTGCCCATCCCTGGGCTGACTATATAACATGTATTAAATATGCTCATGTTGCTCTGTCTCATTCTGATGCACCCTGATTTAGGATCCCAGTAGCAGAGGGAGGCTGTCTTGGCCACAGAAGACCAGTTACTAGGTTACAATAGTGACAGGGTTTCTCCCCATGGCCATCTGTTGTCAATGAAACATGTAGACCACTCAGCCAGGGTACATGTAGGGGAAACAGCCTGCACTCTTGAATTGAACTGAACAAAAATGATTCCATTATAACCATGTAAACATTCAAACCACTACCAATGGAATCAAAAATGTTCCTTCATAGAATTTCAGACAGTCAGAAAGACATCTTCACAGCGTATAAAATCAAACTACACAGCAGTCACACCACAGCTTGTGAATGTTTGGTTTAATACAACCCCTTATTGTCATGGGTCAGAGCTGTGTGATAAGGGTTTTAGGTCTAATAATAATAATAGTGGCAATGATATCACTAACTCAGAGACAGGAAGTGTAAAAGGAGAAGCTACACATGGCTTTCAGCTTGTTATTAGTAGGAGACCTTGTGGTGGGGGTTATGAAATGTGCAGCTGATTCATCACGACTGAATTTCACCTTTTTTGTAACTTTAATGTTAATTCTCTGGTTACAATTACATGGTCGAAATTCTGACGTGAATTATTACCATCTTGGTAAAGAGATATTATCCTGCTGATGGTCCAAAGCAAACAATGAGAGAACATTAGGTCATTTCATGTCATTTCAGCCAGCCATGACACCCACCATCTCAGATTGTTCTGAAATAGTTTCTGTAGTTAGAAACAGATTGCCATTCCTGAAACATTTTATCGCAGAGAAATTCAGCTAATTGATTGCAACCAAATTGGCCATTTGAATTTTAATATTCAGTAAATATAATACCCAACATCCAATTTGGACCAAACTTCTTCCTACAAATGAGTAAGACACGAAGAATCCATTAATTTTTTCAAAAGACACCCAAGGACCCTATGACAATCCAACAACCAGTATACACTATCAGTTCTCTATATTTGACAAGGAGTATGGAGCTGCGGCTTGGAGTATTGTTTCGTCATCCTATGTAATATATTTTCTGTGCATCTGGTGATGTTTTTTTAGAGGTCGACCGATTAATCAGCATGGCCGATTAATTAGGGCCGATTTCAAGTTTTCAGAACAATCCGTAATCTGCATTTTTGGACGCCGATTATGGCTGATTACATTGCAATCCACAAGGTGACTGCGTGGCAGGCCGACCACCTGTTACGTGAGTACAGCATCAAAAGGACCTGGTGGCTGCAAGGAGCCACGGTAAGTTGCTAGCTAGCATTAACCTGTTGGGGGTAGGGGGCAGTATTTGCACGGCCGGATAAAAAACGTACCCGATTTAATCTGGTTATTACTACTGCCCAGAAACTAGAATATGCATATAATTATTGGCTTTGGATAGAAAACACCCTAAAGTTTCTAAAACGGTTTGAATGGTGTCTGTGAGTATAACAGAACTCATATGGCAGGCAAAAACCTGAGAAGATTCCATGCAGGAAGTGGCCTGTCTGAAAAGTTCTTGTTCTTCTTGGCTCTCTTTAATGAAAACTGAGGATCTTTGCTGTAACGTGACACTTCCTACGGCTCCCATAGGCTCTCAGAAGGCGGGAAAAAGCTGAATGATGTAATTCCAGCCACTGGCTGAAAAACATTAGCGCTTTTGGTAAGTGCTCTATCAGAGGACAATGGGACGGAGGCGCGTGCACGAGTCGACCCCATGTTTTTATTTTCTCTCTTTGAACCTAAACACGCTTTTCCGGTCGGAATATTATCGCTTTTTTACGATAAAAATGGCATAAAAATTGATTTTAAACAGCGGTTGACATGCTTCGAAGTACGGTAATGGAATATTTAGTAATTTTTTGTCACGAAATGCGTCGTGCGCGTCACCCTTCTTTACCATTCGGATAGTGTCTTGAACGCACGAACAAAACAGAGGATATTTGAACATAACTATGGATTATTTTGAACCAAACCAACATTTGTTATTGAAGTAGAAGTCCTGGGAGTGCATTCTGACGAAGAACAGCAAAGGTAATAACATTTTTCTTATAGTAAATCTGACTTTGGTCAGGGCTAAACTTGGTGGGTGTCTAAATAGCTAGCCCTGTGATGCCGGGCTATCTACTTAGAATATTGCAAAATGTGCTTTTACCGAAAAGCTATTTTAAAATCGGACATAGCGAGTGCATAGAGGAGTTCTGTATCTATAATTCTTAAAATAATTGTTATGTTTTTTGTGAACGTTTATCGTGAGTAATTTAGGAAGTTTGCGGGGGGTATGCTAGTTCTGAACGTCACATGCTAATGTAAAAAGCTGGTTTTTGATATAAATATGAACTTGATTGAACAAAACATGCATGTATTGTATAACATAATGTCCTAGGGTTGTCATCTGATGATCAAAGGTTAGTGCTGCAGTTAGCTGTGGTTTGGGTTTATGTGACATTATATGCTAGCTTGAAAAATGGGTGTCTGATTATTTCTGGCTGGGTACTCTGCTGACATAATCTAATGTTTTGCTTTCGTTGTAAAGCCTTTTTGAAATCGGACAGTGTGGTTAGATTAACGAGAGTCTTGTCTTTAAAATGGTGTAAAATAGTCATATGTTTGAGAAATTGAAGTAATAGCATTTCTAAGGTATTAGAATAACGCGCCACGGGATTCAACTGGCTGTTGAGTAGGTTAAAATATCTTATAAAAAACAATCAATCTTAACATAATCACTAGTTATCTACACATGGTTGATGATATTACTAGGTTAACTAGCTTGTCCTGCGTTGCATATAATCAATGTGGTGCCTGTTAATTTATCATCGAATCGCAGCCTACTTCAACTTCGCCAAACGGGTGATGATTCGCTGCACCAATGTACCTAATCATAAACATCAATGCCTTTCTCAAAATCAAAACACAAGTATAGATTTTTTAAACCTGTGTCACTTCTCTTGCCTTCAGTGCAAGCAGAGTCAGGGTATATGCAGCAGTTTGGGCTGCCTGGCTCGTTGCGAATTGTGTGAAGACCATTTCTTCCTAACAAAGACCGTAATTAATTTGCCAGAATTCTACATAATTATGACATACATTGAAGGTTGTACAATGTACAATGTAACAGCAATATTTAGAGACTTAGGGATGTCACCCGTTAGATAAAATATGGAATGGTTCCGTATTTCACAGAATAAAATGTTTTGTTTTCGAAATAATAGTTTCCGGATTTGACCATATTAATGACCTAAGGCTTGTTTTTCTGTGTGTTTATTATAATTAAGTCTATGATTTGATATTTGATAGAGCAGCCTGACTGAGCGGTGGTAGGCAGCAGCAGGCTCGTAAGCATTCATTCAAACAGCATTTTCCTGAGTTTGCCAGCAGCTCTTAGCAATGCTTGAAGCACAGCGCTGTTTATGACTTCAAGCCTATCAACTCCCGAGATTAGGCTGGCAATACTATAGTGCCTATAAGAACATCCAATAGTCAAAGGTATATGAAATACAAATGGTATAGAGAGAAATAGTCCTATAATAACTGGGAATATTGAAGACTCATGTTAAAAGGAATCACCAGCTTTCATATGTTCTCATGTTCTGAGCAAGGAACTTAAACGTTGGCTTTTTAATTTTTTTTTTAATATTTACATGGCACATATTGCAATTTCACTTTTTTCTCCAACACTTTGTTTTGCATTATTTAAACGAAATTGTACATGTTTCATTATTTATTTGAGACTAAAATGATTTGATTTATGCATTATATTAAGTTAAAATATGTGTTCATTGGTTATATATATATATATATATATATATATAAATAAAAGCCAATTAATCGGTATCGGCTTTTTTTGGTCCTCCAATAATCGGTATCGGCGTTGAAAACTAGAGGTCGACCGATTATGATTTTTCTCCCTGTTAGGGTTCAACCTGGTCCCCCACTAAGCTCTTTAGAAGCCTGTAGGTCAGCAGGAGAGTCTCAGTGGAGCAACGAGGAGTCTGGCCGGCTAACCAGTGACCTCACCGTATCAACGCTCCATGCTGTAATGTGATTGGAGGAGCCTTCAGTGGTACTCAGCCAGACTGAGCGCGTGTGTGTTCGTCTCAGCCAACTACTGTGCCTCCGGAGGGAAAAACATCAGGGCCTTTAATATTTCATAACAGCTTTTCACTGTCTTGGCATTTTGGGAAAGGGGAGGGGGGGATGTTACAAGCAGAATCCGCCTGTGTGTGGTGGAGGAGAACAGGTGTGTGTGTGTGTGTGTGTTGGGATTCAACAATGTTGCTTTAAACCAAATTAAGTAATTAAACCATGAAAACCTAGGTGTGTGTGCGTGCGTGCGTGTGTGTGTGTGTGTGTGTGTTGGGATTCAACAATGTTGCTTTAAACCAAACTAAGTAATTAAACCATGAAAACCTAGGTGTGTGTGTGTGTGTGTGTGTGTGTGTGTGTTGGGATTCAACAATGTTGCTTTAAACCAAACTAAGTAATTAAACCATGAAAACCTAGGTGTGTGTGTGTGTGTCCAACAGCAGAACATCTATAACATACAGTCCCTAATCAGAAATTGCATTGTCACACAGAGCATTCAGTTCTCTCTCCCGACGAGCTCTCGGTCCTGCTCAAACACATCCTCCGGTTCTTATTAAACAAAAAGTTATTTCACACAGCGCATGGCACAGGGCAAGGGCCCCTTTTATGAGCCCCAATTGGCTGAAAAGGAGTCAGTGGGTTGCTGTTGCCACAGCCCATAAACGAGCAGCCATTTCCTGGGGCTTTGCACATCAGTGAGTCCTGTGGCCATCATAAAGAATTAAGGTTAATGGAGGGCTGGGTTAGCTCAGCTCACGCTCTCGTGGTCTGTCTGTGTCTGTGTGTGTGTGTGTGTGTGTGTGTGTGTGTGTGTGTCTGTGTCTGTGTGTGTGTGTGTGTAACTATCCTTGTGGGTACCAGAAGTCCTCACAAGGATAGTAAAATAAGGAACATTTGGATAAGTGGGGACATTTTTCCGGTCCACACGAGGAAAAATGATATTTTAGGCTTAGGGATTACATTTAAGGTTACAATTAGGTTTATAATTAAGGCTATGGGTTACAGGTAGGTTTAGGAGTTATGTATAGTTTTAGGGTTATAATTAAGGCTATGGGTTACAGGTAGGTTTAGGAGTTATGTATAGTTTTAGGGTTATAATTAAGGCTATGGGTTACAGGTAGGTTTAGGAGTTAGGTATAGTTTTAGGTTTATAATTAAGGCTATGGGTTACAGGTAGGTTTAGGAGTTATGTATAGTTTTAGGGTTATAATTAAGGCTATGGGTTACAGGTAGGTTTAGGAGTTAGGTATAGTTTTAGGTTTATAATTAAGGCTATGGGTTACAGGTAGGTTTAGGAGTTAGGTATAGTTTTAGGTTTATAATTAAGGCTATGGGTTACAGGTAGGTTTAGGAGTTAGGTATAGTTTTAGGTTTATAATTAAGGCTATGGGTTACAGGTAGGTTTAGGAGTTATGTATAGTTTTAGGTTTATAATTAAGGCTATGGGTTACAGGTAGGTTTAGGAGTTAGGTATAGTTTTAGGTTTATAATTAAGGCTATGGGTTACAGGTAGGTTTAGGAGTTAGGTATAGTTTTAGGTTTATAATTAAGGCTATGGGTTACAGGTAGGTTTAGGAGTTAGGTATAGTTTTAGGGTTATGGGTTAAGGGGTTAAGGTTAGGCTTGGGAGTGTATTTGAGTCAGTGTAGTATTTTCAAAAAGCGTATCAAATACATTCAACTACTTGTTTTTTTTAAAAACTGAAACTAACTAGATAATCTTTAGTTATCTGAATAACTGTTTTGAAATGTATTGAAAAGTAATAGAAATACAAACCCAGGTGTGTGTGTGTGTGTGTGTGTGTGTGTGTGTGTGTGTGTGTGTGTGTGTGTGTTTTGTAACTGCGTCTCAGGCCCATGCTCTACAGTGGGTGTATTCCTTTGGGGTTTAGGCTGGGGGTGGACACTGAACATGGAACAGACAAAAACATCCTATTCACCAAAACTATTACAGTGTGTGGAAAAACCACATTTACAGCAGAACTGTGCAGATACAACGTTTGGTAACAGAATAAACCAGAGGGAGATTTTACCGTCATTTCCAGTAACTGTTTTTAGTGTTATTCACTATGGTAATTGTTAAAAGTAGTCTTTATGCATAGAATTGTTTGGTTTGTTAAACTTTGAAAATTAATAGTTTTTGTTTGGCATACATTTTAAAGTGAAAAATCTGAGTCTCTGCGTAATTCTGTTACCTTGGAATTGCCCATTCCCTGACTTAGTCCTTCACTGGGACACTACTCTCATCACTGCACCCACGTTCAGCTTTCTGGTCTGGACCAACTCAGGTCCAGGAAACACAAGACACAGATTCAGACGCAGACTTAATGTGCTGTTCTAACGTGAGGGATCCCACTTCCACAGTCCAGGGAGGAAGGAAGGGACCGTACAACAAGCCCTAGACAAAAACGCCAACAACTTCACATACAGCCACTGAGTCACTGTTCAAGACATTTACCACAGCGATAGAAGTGAGTGAAACGTTGCCCAGAACAATCCCCAGCCATTCATAACATGCCACCGTCCCTGAGTGACTACCATGTTGTTGGAGGGACCATACCGAGCCCCAGACAACCTCACACTCTTCAAATATGCTTTGTGAGTATGTGGAGCGCGTTGTGTTTCAAATATGCTTTGTGAGTATGTGGAGCGCGTTGTGTTTCAAATATGCTTTGTGAGTATGTGGAGCACGTTGTGTTTCAAATATGCTTTGTGAGTATGTGGAGCACGTTGTGTTTCAAATATGCTTTGTGAGTATGTGGAGCGCGTTGTGTTTCAAATATGCTTTGTGAGTATGTGGAGCGCGTTGTGTTTCAAATATGCTTTGTGAGTACGTGGAGCGCGTTGTGTTTCAAATATGCTTTGTGAGTATGTGGAGCGCGTTGTGTTTCAAATATGCTTTGTGAGTACGTGGAGCGCGTTGTGTTTCAAATATGCTTTGTGAGTATGTGGAGCGCGTTGTGTTTCAAATATGCTTTATGAGTATGTGTTTCAAATATGCTTTGTGAGTATGTGGAGCGCGTTGTGTTTCAAATATGTTCCAGGGTGGTTGTGGAGGAACGGCTTGACCTCGTATGCCCTGCCGGTGGTGGTGGGCTATAACTCTGACAAGACATGAAAGATGGATCGGGTGCTGGGGAATGGAAAACACCAAATGGGTTGAGGAAGGATCCGGAGTCCAAGCCCTCCATGGACCCAGGCCAGCAGAACAGTTATTGCCAGGCCCTAGGTATGGCTGTGTGACTGAGGCTAGTTACGCTGACTGACACTCTCAGGGGGGGGAAACAGACCATATACAACAGTAATATCATTACAGTGACAGAAACTGGGTAAACAAGTACATGACCTTCCACCAGCCTACTTTCAAAAGCCTATCTAGAGTGTATCTAGGGGGAAAACTAGTGAGAAGCGGTGAGTCACTAGGCCTAGCTAGGACCAGGGTTATTCATGTTTAGCCCCACAGCGGTCCTGATTCCATTCCTATACAGCTAGGCCTAGCTAGGACCAGGGTTATTCATGTTTAGCCCCACAGCGGTCCTGATTCCATTCCTATACAGCTAGGCCTAGCTAGGACCAGGGTTATTCATGTTTAGCCCCAGAGCAGTCCTGATTCCATTCCTATACAGCTAGGCCTAGCTAGGACCAGGGTTATTCATGTTTAGCCCCAGAGCAGTCCTGATTCCATTCCTATACAGCTAGGCCTAGCTAGGAGCAGGGTTATTCATGTTTAGCCCCAGAGCAGTCCTGATTCCATTCCTATACAGCTAGGCCTAGCTAGGACCAGGGTTATTCATGTTTAGCCCCAGAGCGATCCTGATTCCATTCCTGTAGAGCTAGGCCTAGCTAATGGAGCAGGGTTATTCATGTTTAGCCCCAGAGCAGTCCTGATTCCATTCCTATACAGCTAGGCCTAGCTAGGACCAGGGTTATTCATGTTTAGCCCCAGAGCAGTCCTGATTCCATTCCTGTAGAGCTAGGCCTAGCTAGGAGCAGGGTTATTCATGTTTAGCCCCACAGCGGTCCTGATTCCATTCCTGTAGAGCTAGGCCTATAGCAGCGTTACAGTATAGCCTGGTATACACCCAACACTTACATGCCACTTCAGCTATCAGAATACGAAGACAGCATTGAAAAGACGGATCTAGGCCCACAAAAGTTGCATTGGCTAGAGTTATTCTAACCTGTTTGCAATCCCTTTAGCTTTGCTTGCTGGCTTGCCGGCTAGTTACAGAGGTCAGCTGGCTAGATGGCTACAGTAGTTGGCTACTACCATTAAGTTATGTTATCAGATGTAGCCTGTTCCACCGTTTGCAGAATGCATTCAGGCATTTGAATAAAGCGTGACCGTTTACAATCCGTTTACAATGTGGACATTTAACCTAGGGTAGGGGGCAGTATTTTCACGGCCGGACGAGAAACGTACCCAGATTAAACGGCCTACTCCTCGGGCCCAGGAACTAGAATATGCATATTATTAGTAGATTTGGATAGAAAACACTCTGAAGTTTCTAAAACTGTTTGAATGATGTCTGTGAGTATACCAGAACTCACATGGCAGGCAAAAACCTGAGAAAAATCTAACCAGGAAGTGGGAAATCTGGTGCTTGTAGACTTTTCAAGTCATTGCCTATCGAACACACAGTGACTTAGGGCTCATTTTGCACTTCCTAAGGCTTCCACTAGATGTCAACAGTCTTTAGAAAGTTGTTTGAGACGTCTATTGTGAACAGAGAGCGAACAGAGGAAGTTGGAAGTTGTTGACTCAGGAAAGCACATGAGTTCATTGGCGTGCATTCACGTGAGGGGTAGCTGTGTTCCAAAACGTTTTTCAAGACACTGGAATCGTCCGGTTGGAATATTATTGAAGTTCTAAGTTAAAAAGGCCCTAAAGATTGATGCTATAAAACGTTTGAACGGGGTGGAGGGGTTAGGGGTTGTGTGAGCGGGGTTCTCAGATTTAAGGGGTTGGTACAGCTGCTGCTGCTGGGGTGGAGGGGTTAGGGGTTGTGTGAGCGGGGTTCTCAGATTTAAGGGGTTGGTACAGCTGCTGCTGCTGGGGTGGAGGGGTTAGGGGTTGTGTGAGCGGGGTTCTCAGATTTAAGGGGTTGGTGGGGTGTGTATGTCTGCCTCAGATCAGAGACTCCGACTGGCCCGGGCTGAGCTGCACTAATCTGAGGGGGCAAAACAAACACTTTGAAGCACGAACAGTCACACACTGGCTACGGTTCTGTGCTCCAAGCGCCACTGACACACACACACACACACACACACACACACACACACACACACACACCCCTCTGTGGACCAAGGCCAAAACTTTGGCCACAGTATTCTTCAACTCACTCAGCACACTCAAAAGGAAGTTTGACTGGAAGAAAAACATCCACCAGGATACATCATTGTACTTATTTAAGATATTTAAATGAATGACAGTTTATTCACTAATAATCCTAATCCCGGTTGGTCTAGCCTATAGGCTATGCTTTGATATAGAATCTAGTTAGACTAAATATTCTATTTCTGCTCCCTCATAATGACTAACTACAGTCTAGCAACACAAAGACTACCTTGCCTGTCTCTAATGTCTATAAACTACAGGTAATGATCTACAATAACAGAACAGCCATGTCCTCATACAGAGAGCAGGGAGAGAGAGAGAACAGCCATGTCCTCATACAGAGAGCAGGGAGAGAGAGAGAGAACAGCCATGTCCTCATACAGAGAGCAGGGAGAGAGAGAGAACAGCCATGTCCTCATACAGAGAGCAGGGAGAGAGAGAGAGAACAGCCATGTCCTCATACAGAGAGCAGGGAGAGAGAGAGAACAGCCATGTCCTCATACAGAGAGCAGGGAGAGAGAGAGAACAGCCATGTCCTCATACAGAGAGCAGGGAGAGAGAGAGAGAACAGCCATGTCCTCATACAGAGAGCAGGGAGAGAGAGAGAGAACAGCCATGTCCTCATACAGAGAGCAGGGAGAGAGAGAGAGAACAGCCATGTCCTCATACAGAGAGCAGGGAGAGAGAGAGAGAACAGCCATGTCCTCATACAGAGAGCAGGGAGAGAGAGAGAGAACAGCCATGTCCTCATACAGAGAGCAGGGAGAGAGAGAGAGAACAGCCATGTCCTCATACAGAGAGCAGGGAGAGAGAGAGAGAACAGCCATGTCCTCATACAGAGAGCAGGGAGAGAGAGAGAGAACAGCCATGTCCTCATACAGAGAGCAGGGAGAGAGAGCGAGAGAACAGCCATGTCCTCATACAGAGAGCAGGGAGAGAGAGAGAGAACAGCCATGTCCTCATACAGAGAGCAGGGAGAGAGAGCGAGAGAACAGCCATGTCCTCATACAGAGAGCAGGGAGAGAGAGAGAGAGAACAGCCATGTCCTCATACAGAGAGCAGGGAGAGCGAGAGAGAGAGAACAGCCATGTCCTCATACAGAGAGCAGGGAGAGAGAGAGAGAGAACAGCCATGTCCTCATACAGAGAGCAGGGAGAGAGAGAGGGGAGAGAGAGAGAGAGAGCAGGGAGAGAGAGAGAGAGAGAACAGCCATGTCCTCATACAGAGAGCAGGGAGAGAGAGAGGGGAGAGAGAGAGAGAGAGCAGAGAGAGAAGGGAGAGAGAGCAGAGAGAGAGAGCAGAGAGAGAGCAGGGAGAGAGAGCAGGGAGAGAGAGAGAGCAGGGAGAGAGAGAGAGCAGGGAGAGAGAGAGAGCAGGGAGAGAGAGAGAGAGAGAGAGAACAGCCATGTCCTCATACAGAGAGCAGGGAGAGAGAGAGAGAGAGAACAGCCATGTCCTCATACAGAGAGCAGGGAGAGAGAGAGAGAGAGAACAGCCATGTCCTCATACAGAGAGCAGGGAGAGCGAGAGAGAGAGAACAGCCATGTCCTCATACAGAGAGCAGGGAGAGAGAGAGAGAACAGCCATGTCCTCATACAGAGAGCAGGGAGAGAGAGAGGGGAGAGAGAGAGAGAGAGCAGGGAGAGAGAGAGAGAGAGAGAGAACAGCCATGTCCTCATACAGAGAGCAGGGAGAGAGAGAGGGGAGAGAGAGAGAGAGAGCAGGGAGAGAGAGAGAGCAGGGAGAGAGAGCAGAGAGAGAAGGGAGAGAGAGAAGGGAGAGAGAGAAGGGAGAGAGAGAAGGGAGAGAGAGCAGAGAGAGAGAGAGAGAGAGAGAGAGAGAGAGAGCAGGGAGAGAGAGCAGGGAGAGAGAGCAGGGAGAGAGAGCAGGGAGAGAGAGCAGGGAGAGAGAGAGAGCAGGGAGAGAGAGAGAGCAGGGAGAGAGAGAGAGAGAGAGAGAGAGAACAGCCATGTCCTCATACAGAGAGCAGGGAGAGAGAGAGAGAGAGAACAGCCATGTCCTCATACAGAGAGCAGGGAGAGAGAGAGAGCAGGGAGAGAGAGAGAGCAGGGAGAGAGCAGGGAGAGAGCAGGGAGAGAGCAGGGAGAGAGCAGGGAGAGAGAGAGAGAGAGAGGAGAGAGGATAGAGAGAGGAGAGAGGATAGAGAGAGCAGGGAGGATAGAGAGAGCAGGGAGAGAGAGAGCAGGGAGAGAGAGAGCAGGGAGAGAGAGCAGGGAGAGAGAGCAGGGAGAGAGAGCAGGGAGAGAGAGCAGGGAGAGAGAGCAGGGAGAGAGAGCAGGGAGCGAGAGCAGGGAGCGAGAGCAGGGAGCGAGAGCAGGGAGCGAGAGCAGGGAGCGAGAGCAGGGAGCGAGAGCAGGGAGCGAGAGCAGGGAGCGAGAGAGAGAGCAGGGAGCGAGAGAGAGAGCAGGGAGCGAGAGAGAGAGCAGGGAGCGAGAGCGAGAGAGAGCAGGGAGCGAGAGCGAGAGAGAGCAGGGAGCGAGAGCAGGGAGCGAGAGCAGGGAGAGAGAGCAGGGAGAGAGAGCAGGGAGCGAGAGCAGGGAGAGAGAGCAGGGAGAGAGAGCAGGGAGAGAGAGCAGGGAGAGAGAGCAGGGAGAGAGAGCAGGGAGAGAGAGCAGGGAGAGAGAGCAGGGAGAGAGAGCAGGGAGAGAGAGCAGGGAGAGAGAGAGCAGGGAGAGAGAGAGCAGGGAGAGAGAGAGCAGGGAGAGAGAGAGCAGGGAGAGAGAGAGCAGGGAGAGAGAGAGCAGGGAGAGAGAGAGCAGGGAGCGAGAGAGCGAGAGAGCAGGGAGCGAGAGAGAGAGAGCAGGGAGCGAGAGAGAGAGAGCAGGGAGCGAGAGAGAGAGAGCGAGAGAGAGAGAGAGCAGGGAGCGAGAGAGAGAGAGAGCAGGGAGCGAGAGAGAGAGAGAGCAGGGAGCGAGAGAGAGCGAGAGCAGGGAGAGAGAGAGAGCGAGAGCAGGGAGAGAGAGCGAGAGAGAGCAGGGAGAGAGAGCGAGAGAGAGCAGGGAGAGAGAGCGAGAGAGCAGGGAGAGAGAGCGAGAGAGCAGGGAGAGAGAGCGAGAGAGCAGGGAGAGAGAGCGAGAGAGCAGGGAGAGAGAGCGAGAGAGCAGGGAGAGAGAGCGAGAGCAGGGAGAGAGAGCGAGAGCAGGGAGAGAGAGCGAGAGCAGGGAGAGAGAGCGAGAGCAGGGAGAGAGAGCGAGAGCAGGGAGAGAGAGCGAGAGCAGGGAGAGAGAGCGAGAGCAGGGAGAGAGAGCGAGAGCAGGGAGAGAGAGAGAGCGAGAGAGAGAGCAGGGAGAGAGAGCGAGAGAGAGAGCAGGGAGAGAGAGAGCAGGGAGAGAGAGCGAGAGAGAGAGCAGGGAGAGAGAGCAGGGAGAGAGAGCGAGAGAGAGAGCAGGGAGAGAGAGCGAGAGAGAGAGCAGGGAGAGAGAGCAGGGAGAGAGAGCAGGGAGAGAGAGCGAGAGAGAGAGCAGGGAGAGAGAGCGAGAGAGAGAGCGAGAGAGAGAGCAGGGAGAGAGAGCAGGGAGAGAGAGCGAGAGAGAGAGCAGGGAGAGAGCAGGGAGAGAGAGAGCAGGGAGAGAGAGCAGGGAGAGAGAGCAGGGAGAGAGAGCAGGGAGAGAGAGCAGGGAGAGAGAGCAGGGAGAGAGAGCAGGGAGAGAGAGCAGGGAGAGAGAGCAGGGAGAGAGAGCAGGGAGAGAGAGCGAGAGAGAGAGCGAGAGAGAGAGCAGGGAGAG
>NC_138316.1:44065000-44155000 GCF_965601325.2 Salmo salar
TGCAACTAAAAACAAACAGACAGACACTAGCCTGAGCACTGCAGCTATAACAAACAGACAGAGAGACTAGCCTGAGCACTGCAGCTATAACAAACAGACAGACACTAGCCTGAGCACTGCAGCTATAACAAACAGACAGAGAGAGAGACTAGCCTGAGCACTGCAGCTATAACAAACAGACAGACACTAGCCTGAGCACTGCAGCTAAAACAAACAGACAGACACTAGCCTGAGCACTGCAACTAAAACAAACAAAACAAACACTAGCCTGAGCACTGCAGCTATAACAAACAGACAGAGAGACTAGCCTGAGCACTGCAGCTAAAAACAAACAGACAGAGAGACTAGCCTGAGCACTGCAGCTATAACAAACAGACAGAGAGAGAGACTAGCCTGAGCACTGCAACTATAACAAACAGACAGAGAGACTAGCCTGAGCACTGCAACTATAACAAACAGACAGACACTAGCCTGAGCACTGCAGCTAAAACAAACAGACAGAGAGACTAGCCTGAGCACTGCAGCTATAACAAACAGACAGAGAGACTAGCCTGAGCACTGCAGCTAAAAACAAACAGACAGAGAGACTAGCCTGAGCACTGCAGCTATAACAAACAGACAGAGAGACTAGCCTGAGCACTGCAGCTATAACAAACAGACAGACACTAGCCTGAGCACTGCAGCTATAACAAACAGACAGAGAGACTAGCCTGAGCACTGCAACTATAACAAACAGACAGAGAGACTAGCCTGAGCACTGCAGCTATAACAAACAGACAGAGAGACTAGCCTGAGCACTGCAACTAAAACAAACTAAATAAACAGACAGACTAGCCTGAGCACTGCAACTAAAACAAACAGACAGAGACACTAGCCTGAGCACTGCAACTAAAAACAAACAAAACAGACAGACAGACTAGCCTGAGCACTGCAACTAAAAACAAACAAAACAAACAGACAGACACTAGCCTGAGCACTGCAACTAAAAACAAACAAAACAAACAGACAGACTAGCCTGAGCACTGCAACTAAAACAAACAAAACAAACAGACAGACTAGCCTGAGCACTGCAACTAAAACAAACAGACAGAGACACTAGCCTGAGCACTGCAACTAAAAACAAACAAAACAAACAGACAGACTAGCCTGAGCACTGCAACTAAAAACAAACAAAACAGACAGACAGACACTAGCCTGAGCACTGCAACTAAAAACAAACAAAACAAACAGACAGACACTAGCCTGAGCACTGCAACTAAAAACAAACAAAACAGACAGACTAGCCTGACCACTGCAACTAAAACAAACAAAACAAACAGACAGACACTAGCCTGAGCACTGCAGCTATAACAAACAGACAGACACTAGCCTGAGCACTGCAGCTATAACAAACAGACAGAGAGACTAGCCTGAGCACTGCAGCTATAACAAACAGACAGACACTAGCCTGAGCACTGCAGCTATAACAAACAGACAGAGAGAGAGACTAGCCTGAGCACTGCAGCTATAACAAACAGACAGACACTAGCCTGAGCACTGCAGCTAAAACAAACAGACAGACACTAGCCTGAGCACTGCAACTAAAACAAACAAAACAAACACTAGCCTGAGCACTGCAGCTATAACAAACAGACAGAGAGACTAGCCTGAGCACTGCAGCTAAAAACAAACAGACAGAGAGACTAGCCTGAGCACTGCAGCTATAACAAACAGACAGAGAGAGAGACTAGCCTGAGCACTGCAACTATAACAAACAGACAGAGAGACTAGCCTGAGCACTGCAACTATAACAAACAGACAGACACTAGCCTGAGCACTGCAGCTAAAACAAACAGACAGAGAGACTAGCCTGAGCACTGCAGCTATAACAAACAGACTGAGAGACTAGCCTGAGCACTGCAGCTAAAAACAAACAGACAGAGAGACTAGCCTGAGCACTGCAGCTATAACAAACAGACAGAGACTAGCCTGAGCACTGCAGCTATAACAAACAGACAGACACTAGCCTGAGCACTGCAGCTATAACAAACAGACAGAGAGACTAGCCTGAGCACTGCAACTATAACAAACAGACAGAGAGACTAGCCTGAGCACTGCAGCTATAACAAACAGACAGAGAGACTAGCCTGAGCACTGCAACTAAAACAAACTAAATAAACAGACAGACTAGCCTGAGCACTGCAACTAAAACAAACAGACAGAGACACTAGCCTGAGCACTGCAACTAAAAACAAACAAAACAGACAGACAGACTAGCCTGAGCACTGCAACTAAAAACAAACAAAACAAACAGACAGACACTAGCCTGAGCACTGCAACTAAAAACAAACAAAACAAACAGACAGACTAGCCTGAGCACTGCAACTAAAAACAAACAAAACAGACAGACTAGCCTGACCACTGCAACTAAAACAAACAAAACAAACAGACAGACACTAGCCTGAGCACTGCAACTAAAACAAACAGACAGAGAGACTAGCCTGAGCACTGCAGCTATAACAAACAGACAGAGAGACTAGCCTGAGCACTGCAGCTAAAAACAAACAGACAGAGAGACTAGCCTGAGCACTGCAGCTATAACAAACAGACAGAG
Source organism: Salmo salar (assembly GCF_965601325.2). Classification (NCBI taxonomy): domain Eukaryota; kingdom Metazoa; phylum Chordata; class Actinopteri; order Salmoniformes; family Salmonidae; genus Salmo; species Salmo salar. The sequence goes on from NC_138316.1 coordinate 44,067,594, forward strand.
AGACTAGCCTGAGCACTGCAGCTATAACAAACAGACAGACACTAGCCTGAGCACTGCAGCTATAACAAACAGACAGAGAGACTAGCCTGAGCACTGCAACTATAACAAACAGACAGAGAGACTAGCCTGAGCACTGCAGCTATAACAAACAGACAGAGAGACTAGCCTGAGCACTGCAACTAAAACAAACTAAACAAACAGACAGACAAGCCTGAGCACTGCAACTAAAACAAACTAAACAAACAGACAGACACTAGCCTGAGCACTGCAACTAAAACAAACAGACAGAGACACTAGCCTGAGCACTGCAACTAAAAACAAACAAAACAAACAGACAGACACTAGCCTGAGCACTGCAACTAAAAACAAACAAAACAAACAGACAGACTAGCCTGAGCACTGCAACTAAAAACAAACAAAACAGACAGACAGACTAGCCTGAGCACTGCAACTAAAACAAACAAAACAAACAGACAGACACTAGCCTGAGCACTGCAACTAAAACAAACAGACAGACACTAGCCTGAGCACTGTAACTAAAAACAAACAAAACAGACAGACAGACTAGCCTGAGCACTGCAACTAAAACAAACAAAACAAACAGACAGACACTAGCCTGAGCACTGCAACTAAAACAAACAAAACAGACAGACAGACTAGCCTGAGCACTGCAACTAAAACAAACAAAACAAACAGACAGACTAGCCCGAGCACTGCAACTAAAAACAAACAAAACAAACAGACAGACAGACAAGCCTGAGCACCGCAACTAAAAACAAACAAAACAAACAGACAGACAGACAAGCCTGAGCACTGCAACTAAAACAAACAAAACAAACAGACAGACAAGCCTGAGCACTGCAACTAAAACAAACAAAACAAACAGACAGACTAGCCTGAGCACTGCAACTAAAACAAACAAAACAAACAGACAGACTAGCCTGAGCACTGCAACTAAAACAAACAAAACAAACAGACAGACACTAGCCTGAGCACTGCAACTAAAACAAACAGACAGAGACACTAGCCTGAGCACTGCAACTAAAAACAAACAAAACAAACAGACAGACTAGCCTGAGCACTGCAACTAAAAACAAACAAAACAGACAGACAGACAGACAAGCCTGAGCACTGCAACTAAAAACAAACAAAACAAACAGACAGACACTAGCCTGAGCACTGCAACTAAAAACAAACAAAACAAACAGACAGACTAGCCTGAGCACTGCAACTAAAACAAACAAAACAAACAGACAGACTAGCCTGAGCACTGCAACTAAAACAAACAAAACAAACAGACAGACAAGCCTGAGCACTGCAACTAAAACAAACAGACAGACACTAGCCTGAGCACTGCAACTAAAACAAACAAAACAAACAGACAGACACTAGCCTGAGCACTGCAACTAAAAACAAACAAAACAAACAGACAGACACTAGCCTGAGCACTGCAACTAAAACAAACAAACAGACAGATTAGCCTGACCACTGCAACTAAAAACAAACAAAACAAACAGACAGACTAGCCTGACCACTGCAACTAAAAACAAACAAAACAAACAGACAGACAAGCCTGAGCACTGCAATTAAAACAAACAAAACAAACAGACAGACAAGCCTGAGCACTGCAACTAAAACAAACAAAACAAACAGACAGACACTAGCCTGAGCACTGCAATTAAAACAAACAAAACAAACAGACAGACTAGCCTGAGCACTGCAACTAAAACAAACAAAACAAACAGACAGACTAGCCTGAGCACTGCAACTAAAACAAACAAAACAAACAGACAGACTAGCCTGAGCACTGCAACTAAAACAAACAAAACAAAAAGACAGACTAGCCTGAGCACTGCAACTAAAACAAACAAAACAAAAAGACAGACTAGCCTGAGCACTGCAACTAAAACAAACAAAACAAAAAGACAGACTAGCCTGAGCACTGCAACTAAAACAAACAAAACAAACAGACAGACTAGCCTGAGCACTGCAACTAAAAACAAACAAAACAAACAGACAGACACTAGCCTGAGCACTGCAACTAAAAACAAACAAAACAGACAGACAGACAAGCCTGAGCACTGCAACTAAAACAAACTAAAATAGACAGAGAGACTTTCTGGTTGACTCGCTCAACAAAGGTGTTTAATCTCAATCTGTCTGGGACAGATCCCTCAGAGCCATCAAAATGTCTCCTCACACACACCCACACACCCTTACATTTCAAAGCAGGTACCTGAGTCACAGTCCAGACTATATTGTTCTCTAGTGATGTGATACACACTGGTTCACTGAGAGTTTGTCTGTCTGCGTCTGGCTTCTCTGTGCTGTAATTACCACTGGCTGCTCAACTCAAGTCATTGTTTGATTTGTCTGACAGAAAGTGGATACTGCTGTCTGAGACATCTCTCTTTCTGTTCCTTCGGTTTGTGTCTCGGTCTGTGTGTGTGTGTGTGTGTGTGTGTGTAGTCTTGGCAGATGGGTACAGATGGACAGTGTTGCCTGTCTGCTCTGCCTGGTAGCTCCAGCGTGTACCATCACCATACCTCATTCATCCAGAACCAGGAGGGTTTTGTGTGACGATTCCCCAGTGTATGTGGGCACCGGGTCATCTGCATTTTTGGCTTGTTGACTGCTTCTGTGTCCAAGCAGAGGACATCATGGGTATTGTGCGCGTGTGTGCTGTGCCAGGTCTGGTCGTGGTATTAAGTGTGAGTGCCCCAATAGTGGTCTCCACGCTCCCTCCATGCGCTGAGTGGGTGCGGGGCTTATAGTGTGTGTGTGTGGTTAGTCAGCCCAGAGGAATGTGCTGCGGCTGGTTGCTGGGGCCTTGGGGAGGGTGTGGGCTGCTGTTTGGTTAGCAACTGCTGCTCTGTGTGGAGGCGGCAGGAGTTAGGTTATATTAGTGAGAGAAAGCTCTACTCTGCTTTGACTTGGCCTGACCACTATCTGTGGGGGAGAAGAACAGAGAAAGCTCTACTCTGCTTTGCCTTGGCCTGACCACTATCTGTGAGGGAGAGGGACACCAACTCCTCACACAGACAACAAGCCTGCTTTGTGTCCTATTGGCCACGACTACAACCACGACTACCAGCACCACCATAGTGAACAAAAATATTAAACGCAACAATTTCAACGATTTTACTGAGTTAGAGTTCATATAAGGAAATCAGTCACTTGAAATACATTGATCTGGATGTCACATTTAAAAAATATATTAAAAAAAAATAATATTGAACCTAAATTTAAGTAGGCAAGTCAGTTAACCTCCCTGGGCCAGTGGGACGCTTGCGTCCCACCTAGTCAACAGCCAGTGGAATCGCGTGGCGCGAAATACCTCATTAATGCTATAACTTCAATTTCTCAAACATATGACTATTTTACACCATTTTAAAGACAAGAAGCATGTTAATCTAACAACACTGTCCGATTTCAAAAAGGATTTACAGCGAAAGCAAAACATTAGATTATGTCAGGAGAGTACCCTGCCAAAAATAATCACAGCCATTTTCAAAGAAAGCATATATGTCACAAAAACCAAAACCACAGCTAAATGCAGCACTAACCTTTGATGATCTTCATCAGATGACACTCCTAGGACATTATGTTATACAATACATGAATGTTTTGTTCAATCAAGTTTATATTTATATCAAAAACTAGCTTTTTACATTAGCATGTGATGTTCAGAACTAGTGTTTTGGAGGGGGATGTCGCTTCTTGCAATGGGGGGGGAATGGGGGGGCAGTTCATATTATAAAGTCAAGCTCAATGTGACTTATATGGTGGAATGAAACTCTCACCCATGCTGACAATCCAATGCTTTTTAACTTGTCAGAGGCTGCAGATCCGCAGGAAAACGCCCCCCCCCCCCCCCCCCCCCCCCCCCCCCCTGGATTCTGCTTCCCCCAGAGCTGAAGATCCCAATCACTGTTTTTCTTTACCTCTACTTTATACCCACATTGCTGTGGTCACTTTCCCTTCACATTTCTCACTGTCAAATCGTGAATTATCATTCTTCAAGTTTTACCAGTGAAATGTCCATGCAGCATCTGCATATTAACCATGTGATCTCAATCACTTTCATGGGAATATTCATTCAGATCAACTTGAGTTTTACAGTGTCTTTTTGAATTAAGTACAGTGAGCAAATTTTGGAGCAGATTGTGTTAAAGAGGCATAGCCTTGTGACACACTTGAGTTTTGGCAACATCCTGAAATATCATAAGAAATTAGGTGGCGTTTCTTGTCTTACAGTAACTTTATACTATGCAATTACATTTGGCAGGGGCGGCAGGTAGCGTTGGGCCAGTAACCAAAAGGTCACTGGTTTGAATACCGGAGCCAACAAGGTGAAAAACCTGTCGCTGTGCCCTAGAGCAAGGTAATTAATCCTAATTGCTCCAGGAGTGCTGTACAACGGTGACCCAGGCCGTGACCCCATTCCCTGTGGGTGTGTCTCAGGGGGAGTTGGGATATGCAAGAAACACATTTGCAAAACACACGTGTGTAACAGGACAAATATAAGCACCCCACAAATAATACATTTTTATTCATTTCTGTTATGAAGAATACTATCACTATGTGATCTTGCAGACTTTGATCTCACATCATTAAAGGAGCACCATTCACCAGAGTAGCCTGTTCTCTACGAGTAAAGACGGTGTTAAGTAGAGTACTGCACATGAGCAGAAGCTTCGGGACCTTCAGTGTTCAGGAAGAGGAGTCCCGAAAAGTCAAGATCCGCAGCAACAGTTTCAACTATAGTAGTACGTGTTAGAAGACTGACGTTAGCTACCTAGACTATGTTTTTCCATGTTAGTTAGCGATGCCTTGGAAAAGCGATGCCTCGGAACAAGCTAGGCCTTTTTGAAACAAGCTAGGCCTTTTTGAAACAAGCTAGGCCTTTTTGAAACAAGCTAGGCCTTTTTGAAACAAGCTAGGCCTTTTTGAAACAAGCTAGGCCTTTTTGAAACAAGCTAGGCCTTTTTGAAACAAGCTAGGCCTTTTTGAAACGTCTCCATCTCCTGGCTACATTTACCCACCAGATTCAGCAGCTTGAAAACCACATTAGATTTTTAGAATATATATATATTTTTTTAGATGAACATAATTCATGATGGTTTATATTTTAGCTTTGTTGGTTTTTGGAGTCAAAGTTAATATCATGACATACTTTATCTAATAGACACCAGCACCCACGCTTCTATTGATGTACAACAGCACTGTAGACCACTTGTGGTGAGAAAACAAAAAGATTAAACAGATTGGTTATCAGCTCAAGTTCCTCCCTCTGTTCTTCCTGCTCCCATCTCTCTCCCTCCCCACTTCCTCTCCCTTAGTGTTGTCACAATACCAGAATTTTGACTTCGATACCGATACCAGGTTAAGTAACAATACTCAATACTCTTTACCAAAACAATACTACAGTAAATAAATAAGGCATATTAGCCAAAGTCACAGAATGGCCCTTAATCCAGACACAAACTCAGGGACTGTCTTTCTCATGCTCAAACATGCTGCAGTGTGAGTCGGTGGCACCAGACTGCAGCCCTGCAGCCAGAGGGACGTGTGTGGACAAGACAGGCCCAGAACCATTACATTTACATTTACATTTAAGTCATTTAGCAGACGCTCTTATCCAGAGCGACTTACAAGTGAGAGAGAGATGAGTGAGAGAGAGAATTCTGTGCCGTCTGTTGCAGTTCTGCTCTCTCAGCTCTGCTCCACAGTAAAGGCCTACAGTTTGGGACGGGTCAAGAGGGAAGACCAGTTAAAATACAGTCAACTCATGAAACTAATTGACAATTGCTCCTAATTTTCAAATAGGATTGTCAATTCCATTCTATTTTATTCATTTTAATGTATTGAATTGACAGCCGCTGAGAAGGAATTGACTCGAAGTGACTTCCTCCTAATCATTAAAACTGTTGATTTTATTTATTTAACTCGGCAAGTCAGTTAAGAACAAATTATTATTTACAATGACGACCTAGCAGGGAACAGTGGGTTAACTGCCTTATTCAGGGGCAGAACGACAGATTTTTACCTTGTCAGCTCGGGGATTCGATCTAGCAAGCTTTCGGTTACTGGCCCAACGCTCTAACCACTAGGCTACCTGCTGGTTACTGGCCCAACGCTCTAACCACTAGGCTACCTGCTGGTTACTGGCCCAACGCTCTAACCACTAGGCTACCTGCTGGTTACTGGCCCAACGCTCTAACCACTAGGCTACCTGCTGGTTACTGGCCCAACGCTCTAACCACTAGGCTACCTGCTGGTTACTGGCCCAATGCTCTAACCACTAGGCTACCTGCTGGTTACTGGCCCAACGCTCTAACCACTAGGCTACCTGCTGGTTACTGGCCCAACGCTCTAACCACAAGGCTACCTGCTGGTTACTGGCCCAACGCTCTAACCACTAGGCTACCTGCTGGTTACTGACCCAACGCTCTAACCACTAGGCTACCTGCTGGTTACTGGCCCAACGCTCTAACCACTAGGCTACCTGCTGGTTACTGGCCCAACGCTCTAACCACTAGGCTACCTGCTGGTTACTGGCCCAACGCTCTAACCACTAGGCTACCTGCTGGTTACTGGCCCAACGCTCTAACCACTAGGCTACCTGCTGGTTACTGGCCCAACGCTCTAACCACTAGGCTACCTGCTGGTTACTGGCCCAACGCTCTAACCACTAGGCTACCTGCTGGTTACTGGCCCAACGCTCTAACCACTAGGCTACCTGCTGGTTACTGGCCCAACGCTCTAACCACAAGGCTACCTGCTGGTTACTGGCCCAACGCTCTAACCACAAGGCTACCTGCTGGTTACTGGCCCAACGCTCTAACCACTAGGCTACCTGCTGGTTACTGGCCCAACGCTCTAACCACTAGGCTACCTGCTGGTTACTGGCCCAACGCTCTAACCACTAGGCTACCTGCTGGTTACTGGCCCAACGCTCTAACCACTAGGCTACCTGCTGGTTACTGGCCCAACGCTCTAACCACTAGGCTACCTGCTGGTTACTGGCCCAACGCTCTAACCACTAGGCTACCTGCTGGTTACTGGCCCAACGCTCTAACCACTAGGCTACCTGCTGGTTACTGGCCCAACGCTCTAACCACTAGGCTACCTGCTGGTTACTGGCCCAACGCTCTAACCACTAGGCTACCTGCTGGTTACTGGCCCAATGCGCTTACCACTAGGCTACCTGCTGGTTACTGGCCCAATGCTCTAACCATTAGGCTACCTGCTGGTTACTGGCCCAATGCTCTAACCACTAGACTACCTGCTGGTTACTGGCCCAATGCTCTAACCACTAGACTACCTGCTGGTTACTGGCCCAATGCTCTAACCACTAGGTTACCTGCTGGTTACTGGCCCAATGCTCTAACCATTAGGCTACCTGCCGCCTCGAAATTGTTGATGCAAAAATCTAACATAATAAAAACATCCCCATCAAAATCCAGCAGTTTAAACTAGGGATGTCTGTTTGTTTTCAATGGGCTGCGTCTCAATACACTGCATCCCCCACGTCGGCCTTCCGCATCTGTGGTGGAAAGTGTCAGAGCTACAGTGCCGTTTGTCAGACCAGGGGACATCCCTAAAAATTGGACTTCTCACGAAAACGTCTATAGCGAGCGTAAAGTTTGACCTAATAACTGATATGACCACTATGGTGAGCCTCTCACCAACACCATGGTGTTCTCCGTTTTGCTCTAAGACCCCCACAAGCTACGGACTAGTCTGAAGTCGGTACTGCCGATGTGCCAACTTCTGTCTGTAGCGTCCAGATCGTTTGAGATACAAACTAATATGACCCCACTATGGAAAGGGGAGACTCTCATGAAAACAATAGTGTTGTCCATTTTGCTTTAGGAAGGCCACACGTGTCACGGGACTCATCTAGCCTACAGTTCACTAAACCACATTTAAAGGACAGGGAGAGAACATTCGTCTTCTCCCCACTCAAACAGCGCAGGCTCGTTCACTTAACAGCCGCCTCCACCGGCTCTGAGAAAGTCACTCTTAAATGACTTGACAGATGTGAGAATGTTTGTTTTAGGCGGAAGTGGGCCTCTAAGCAGGCCTCTCATACCAAAGTTCCTGCCAGTGCCATCAGCATTGCTCAGGCGAGAGAGAGTGTGAGAGAGAGTGTGAGTGAGAGACATCACAAAGCCATAAGTACATACTGCAGAATGACTAAGATATGAATTTGGCCCAGAGCCCTAGTTACTCAGAGCTACACATTATTTAAAAAGCAAAAATGACTGTCAAAACCACAAAAGTGTAGAGAGGCTAAAAAGCATGCCGAGCAATAGCTTTGCACCACAAAATAAGATAAACTCTGGGTAGAAAACTGCCATTTGTTGCGCAACATTTTGGAAAAGAAAAATCTAACAAGAAATAAGAGTACTGGTTTCCAAACAAACAAATCATGAATTCGATGTTTTGTATTCAGACAATCAGGAGGGAAAAAAGAATGATGAGGTCTAAAACTGCTCCATGACCCACTAGGCCAGCTATAGGCTAGAATTCTCTCTGATTACACGGATTCTTAGAGGAGATTGCTGCTGTTAAACCCATTTGAAACGTTATCTAACAACTCAGGGCCTCTAAATCCACACCGAGCACTGAGGCTTTAGTGTTTAACGCAGCTCCTGTTTCAATATGAAATGATTGTGCTTCATTCAGATCAGGTCAGTTGCTCAACTTCCTCAGGTTTAGGATTTGGGGTCTAGATCTGGCAGGTCGGTTGCTCAACTTCCTCAGGTTTAGGATTTGGGGTCTAGATCTGGCAGGTCGGTTGCTCAACTTCCTCAGGTTTAGGATTTGGGGTCTAGATTTGGCAGGTCGGTTGCTCAACTTCCTCAGGTTTAGGATTTGGGGTCTAGATTTGGCAGGTCGGTTGCTCAACTTCCTCAGGTTTAGGATTTGGGGTCTAGATCTGGCAGGTCGGTTGCTCAACCTCCTCAGGTTTAGGATTTGGGGTCTAGATCTGGCAGGTCGGTTGCTCAACTTCCTCAGGTTTAGGATTTGGGGTCTAGATCTGGCAGGTCAGTTGCTCAACCTCCTCAGGTTTAGGATTTGGGGTCTAGATCTGGCAGGTCGGTTGCTCAACTTCCTCAGGTTTAGGATTTGGGGTCTAGATTTGGCAGGTCGGTTGCTCAACTTCCTCAGGTTTAGGATTTGGGGTCTAGATTTGGCAGGTCGATTGCTCAACTTCCTCAGGTTTAGGATTTGGGGTCTAGATCAGTGAGTACCTTGATCTGATGTGTTACTGGGGAATCCCATGTTGACTTCCCTCAATGGACCTTTCCATGGATTTCATCTCAGAAGGATCCAAAACATCATGAATATATTTATTTTGGGCCAATCTGGCATGAACTGCCCTACTCTAAAAACAGAAAGCCTAAGTGGGTAATAACCATTGTTCATAGTAAATGATTCAAAGTAGGCCTATTTACAATATGACAAGATTTTACAGACATTTTTTTATTCTCATTTGTCAACTAGGGTGTCCTCACAAACACCTGTCCTATAGGCTAAACATGTTACCGTTGCATACAAGTCCACCAGCATCAGCTCTATCAAGCCAGCTGTGACTCAGTGAAACCCGGCACAGTACAGAGAGTGTGGTGAGTTACCGTAGCTTAGCTAGCTCATCAGCTGTGACTCAGTGAAACCCGGAGCACAGTACAGAGAGTGTGGTGAGTTACCGTAGCTTAGCTAGCTCATCAGCTGTGACTCAGTGAAACCCGGCACAGTACAGAGAGTGTGGTGAGTTACCGTAGCTTAGCTAGCTCATCAGCTGTGACTCAGTGAAACCCGGCACAGTACACAGAGTGTGGTGAGTTACCGTAGCTTAGCTAGCTCATCAGCTGTGACTCAGTGAAACCCGGAGCACAGTACAGAGAGTGTGGTGAGTTACCGTAGCTTAGCTAGCTCATCAGCTGTGACTCAGTGAAACCCGGCACAGTACAGAGAGTGTGGTGAGTTACCGTAGCTTAGCTAGCTCATCAGCTGTGACTCAGTGAAACCCGGAGCACAGTACAGAGAGTGTGGTGAGTTACCGTAGCTTAGCTAGCTCATCAGCTGTGACTCAGTGAAACCCGGCACAGTACAGAGAGTGTGGTGAGTTACCGTAGCTTAGCTAGCTCATCAGCTGTGACTCAGTGAAACCCGGCACAGTACACAGAGTGTGGTGAGTTACCGTAGCTTAGCTAGCTCATCAGCTGTGACTCAGTGAAACCCGGCACAGTACAGAGAGTGTGGTGAGTTACCGTAGCTTAGCTAGCTCATCAGCTGTGACTCAGTGAAACCCGGAGCACAGTACAGAGAGTGTGGTGAGTTACCGTAGCTTAGCTAGCTCATCAGCTGTGACTCAGTGAAACCCGGAGCACAGTACAGAGAGTGTGGTGAGTTACCGTAGCTTAGCTAGCTCATCAGCTGTGACTCAGTGAAACCCGGCACAGTACACAGAGTGTGGTGAGTTACCGTAGCTTAGCTAGCTCATCAGCTGTGACTCAGTGAAACCCGGCACAGTACAGAGAGTGTGGTGAGTTACCGTAGCTTAGCTAGCTCATCAGCTGTGACTCAGTGAAACCCGGCACAGTACAGAGAGTGTGGTGAGTTACCGTAGCTTAGCTAGCTCATCAGCTGTGACTCAGTGAAACCCGGAGCACAGTACAGAGAGTGTGGTGAGTTACCGTAGCTTAGCTAGCTCATCAGCTGTGACTCAGTGAAACCCGGAGCACAGTACAGAGAGTGTGGTGAGTTACCGTAGCTTAGCTAGCTCATCAGCTGTGACTCAGTGAAACCCGGCACAGTACAGAGAGTGTGGTGAGTTACCGTAGCTTAGCTAGCTCATCAGCTGTGACTCAGTGAAACCCGGAGCACAGTACAGAGAGTGTGGTGAGTTACCGTAGCTTAGCTAGCTCATCAGCTGTGACTCAGTGAAACCCGGAGCACAGTACAGAGAGTGTGGTGAGTTACCGTAGCTTAGCTAGCTCATCAGCTGTGACTCAGTGAAACCCGGCACAGTACAGAGAGTGTGGTGAGTTACCGTAGCTTAGCTAGCTCATCAGCTGTGACTCAGTGAAACCCGGCACAGTACAGAGAGTGTGGTGAGTTACCGTAGCTTAGCTAGCTCATCAGCTGTGACTCAGTGAAACCCGGAGCACAGTACAGAGAGTGTGGTGAGTTACCGTAGCTTAGCTAGCTCATCAGCTGTGACTCAGTGAAACCCGGAGCACAGTACAGAGAGTGTGGCGAGTTACCGTAGCTTAGCTAGCTCATCAGCTGTGACTCAGTGAAACCCGGCACAGTACACAGAGTGTGGTGAGTTACCGTAGCTTAGCTAGCTCATCAGCTGTGACTCAGTGAAACCCGGAGCACAGTACAGAGAGTGTGGTGAGTTACCGTAGCTTAGCTAGCTCATCAGCTGTGACTCAGTGAAACCTGGAGCACAGTACAGAGAGTGTGGTGAGTTACCGTAGCTTAGCTAGCTCATCAGCTGTGACTCAGTGAAACCCGGAGCACAGTACAGAGAGTGTGGTGAGTTACCGTAGCTTAGCTAGCTCATCAGCTGTGACTCAGTGAAACCCGGAGCACAGTACAGAGAGTGTGGTGAGTTACCGTAGCTTAGCTAGCTCATCAGCTGTGACTCAGTGAAACCTGGAGCACAGTACAGAGAGTGTGGTGAGTTACCGTAGCTTAGCTAGCTCATCAGCTGTGACTCAGTGAAACCCGGAGCACAGTACAGAGAGTGTGGTGAGTTACCGTAGCTTAGCTAGCTCATCAGCTGTGACTCAGTGAAACCCGGAGCACAGTACAGAGAGTGTGGTGAGTTACCGTAGCTTAGCTAGCTCATCAGCTGTGACTCAGTGAAACCCGGAGCACAGTACACAGAGTGTGGTGAGTTACCGTAGCTTAGCTAGCTCATCAGCTGTGACTCAGTGAAACCCGGCACAGTACAGAGAGTGTGGTGAGTTACCGTAGCTTAGCTAGCTCATCAGCTGTGACTCAGTGAAACCCGGCACAGTACACAGAGTGTGGTGAGTTACCGTAGCTTAGCTAGCTCATCAGCTGTGACTCAGTGAAACCCGGAGCACAGTACAGAGAGTGTGGTGAGTTACCGTAGCTTAGCTAGCTCATCAGCTGTGACTCAGTGAAACCCGGCACAGTACAGAGAGTGTGGTGAGTTACCGTAGCTTAGCTAGCTCATCAGCTGTGACTCAGTGAAACCCGGCACAGTACAGAGAGTGTGGTGAGTTACCGTAGCTTAGCTAGCTCATCAGCTGTGACTCAGTGAAACCCGGCACAGTACAGAGAGTGTGGTGAGTTACCGTAGCTTAGCTAGCTCATCAGCTGTGACTCAGTGAAACCCGGAGCACAGTACAGAGAGTGTGGTGAGTTACCGTAGCTTAGCTAGCTCATCAGCTGTGACTCAGTGAAACCCGGCACAGTACAGAGAGTGTGGTGAGTTACCGTAGCTTAGCTAGCTCATCAGCTGTGACTCAGTGAAACCCGGCACAGTACACAGAGTGTGGTGAGTTACCGTAGCTTAGCTAGCTCATCAGCTGTGACTCAGTGAAACCCGGAGCACAGTACAGAGAGTGTGGTGAGTTACCGTAGCTTAGCTAGCTCATCAGCTGTGACTCAGTGAAACCCGGCACAGTACAGAGAGTGTGGTGAGTTACCGTAGCTTAGCTAGCTCATCAGCTGTGACTCAGTGAAACCCGGCACAGTACAGAGAGTGTGGTGAGTTACCGTAGCTTAGCTAGCTCATCAGCTGTGACTCAGTGAAACCCGGCACAGTACAGAGAGTGTGGTGAGTTACCGTAGCTTAGCTAGCTCATCAGCTGTGACTCAGTGAAACCCGGAGCACAGTACAGAGAGTGTGGTGAGTTACCGTAGCTTAGCTAGCTCATCAGCTGTGACTCAGTGAAACCCGGCACAGTACAGAGAGTGTGGTGAGTTACCGTAGCTTAGCTAGCTCATCAGCTGTGACTCAGTGAAACCCGGAGCACAGTACAGAGAGTGTGGTGAGTTACCGTAGCTTAGCTAGCTCATCAGCTGTGACTCAGTGAAACCCGGAGCACAGTACAGAGAGTGTGGTGAGTTACCGTAGCTTAGCTAGCTCATCAGCTGTGACTCAGTGAAACCCGGCACAGTACACAGAGTGTGGTGAGTTACCGTAGCTTAGCTAGCTCATCAGCTGTGACTCAGTGAAACCCGGCACAGTACAGAGAGCGTGGTGAGTTAGCGTAGCTTAGCTAGCTCATCAGCTGTGACTCAGTGAAACCTGGAGCACAGTACAGAGAGCGTGGTGAGTTAGCGTAGCTTAGCTAGCTCATCAGCTGTGAGGATAGTGATGAGGCGCTGGGGAATGCATGTGTCAGCCAGGAGAGCTCCCCCATGACCACCTCGACAGGCCTGAGCAAGCAGCTGCTGTCAGCCCCACCACAGGGGAATAAATAGGAACAGACCTCCCGGGCAATGTGGGCCGTTATTCAGGGGCAGGAAGTCCCCCTAAGCACTGCTCTAGGATCAGCTTTCCCCATTCCAGTCCCAGCATTGACTATATGACACTGGTCTGTGACAAGGGCTTTTGCACTACAGCCAGGGTATTAGGGAGATATTAGCATGTTATACTTCCGGACGGATATCTTCAGCGCTACAAGCCTGGCTAAGAGGATATTCAATTGACTGAAGAATGCACAACACTTGTGATGGTGAAACAAGAATGTGGGAGTGGCTGATTAGCTAAATATATCCAACTTTAGCCCACACCACCGCAGCTTGCTAACCCACAGTCCATGTCAGACAAAATTGGAGATGGGATTTTGAAGGCCGATTCATTGATAAAGATGTGAGATGTTATTTTGTTGTAGACACAAGAAGAAAAACGTGTGTATTAACTGCTGAAATTCAAGGGACAACATCACTGACATTGACTAAAGTTTCAGGCAATCACAGGTCTGCTTTGTGGTGAGGTTCTGAAATAACAACAGCGACAGCAGTAGGGACACAGAAGTTACCCAAACTTAAGCATTACATACTAGTGTGGCTGCAAATAAACCAAACAGGACATGAAAGCTCTCTGAAAAATAAACATGGATGAGTTTACAAACACATTGACTGAGCTGACAAGGAGGTGGAAGTAGATGCTAGCTTCTCAGCATTACAGTGACATGACAAGCTGACAAGGATGTAGCTGAAGAACTAGGCTAGGCCTAATTGATGGTTTTAAAGAGAATACGTTTGGGTACTGTGTAAGGGTTGAAATCTGTCAAGACAGCAGTGGATGTATTGCACTGCATGGCGAAAACGATGATTCAGTCTCGCCTACGCACCACCCTAGTAGAAAGCGCCCCAGATTAAGGCCAAATTATATAACTTCGTCACCCATTTGTGTTTAGACTTTTACAGCTGTCTATTGCACTATGCAGATTCGCCTCGTTTTCTGCATCATAAATATATCTACCGAGTGTAGTGTGTAGTTTGCTAGTTAGGACAGTGAACTAGAATTCGTTGTGCAACAAAAGTCCCATGTAATGATGATTGTTGAAAACAAACATGGGCAACCCTCAAAACATTCAACGCTGGCTAGCTAGCTACATTTGTTACCTAGCTATGTTTACTGTACTATGATTGCTGATGCAGACAAGAGGCAGCTCACTGTATAACTTGCTCAGTTAGCTAGCTGGCTAACGTTAGCTAGCTAGCTAGTTACCTACCCATGGCTTGTGCAGGATGCCCAAAAACCAAACTATTCTTGAATGAGAAATATTCAATGGCTACAATATCAAATTGTTTGCGAGTAAGGGAAAGCTACAACTGGAAAGTCCAACCTAACTACCTAGCCAGTTTTGTGTTTGAAAACTGTCACATTCAATCGATTCTATTTCTTGCGCAAACATTGCAATGTATGTTTCTAGTCGCCTACCTTGGTATGGTAATACATTTCGTGTTGATATTCTGTGTCGTTATGGCTTTTTCCAATTCATCCAGTTGCCCTGTTTTCTTCAACTTCTTCACCAGGCTTTTCACAGCTTTTTCACACCATTTCTCCTCCTGTCCGTTCTGTTCGCCTTTTTTCCAACCCAAAAGCCTTTTCACAATGGGGGGAGTAAAAGGCAGAATTGACATCTTGAGGTCAGTAAAGTCCTTCCAGTATTGTGGTCCTTGGTTTCGCAAGATACAGATGTAAATATGTTGTAAAACTATCCAAAGGACAAAATGAAGTGGTCGCTTGAACAACGACTTAGTTAAATGAACACATAGGCTGCACAGCCAAAGTTGATGTGTAGCTAGCGGTGTTAGTGCAGCCAGACCAGCTCTGTCTCAGCGACTACCGCACACTATTCACATCACTAACACTCCGCCGCGAAACCTAGTTCGCTCTAGTCCATTCTAAATGCATTCTCCATCCTCGCCTAAATTAAAGCCGTAGGTGAAAACCAAAAAACATCCGTCATTTTGGACTAAGGATTTTGAATTTAAAAATATGTAATATGGCCTCCTACGCGTTGGTATACGTGTGATTATCAACGAAGTTTGGCCAAATTCATAGTCATCCGCCGTCGTAGGCTCCGTCTGAAGTCTACTAAAAAGTCTGCTTCAAATGCAAACGCAGGACGACTACCCTCCGTAGACTCCCCACTCAGACTGCCAAGTAGGTCTGTGAAGCCCATATGCTGCAGCTGACCAAAATGTGCTGCATCTGCATTGCATGGGCCCTGCCTTTCGCCCGGCCCCCCGCCCCACCGGCCCGGTCCATGGTCCCGGCCCATACCAATTGCCAACAGTTGTGATAAAAACTCCACATAACGCTCAAATCTGATACATTATGTAACATTCCACAATGCATGCAGCACCATCACGTAATAAAACATAGAGGCCTATAGAAGATCACTAGGTTCCTTTCATCAATGAGAACTGACATTGTACACAACCTTATGCATATTGCATAAAGTGTGTAATCTCTGCTCATTATTAGAAACAAATAACAAACAATATTTCAGTCCAGAAGTCAGGAGAGGCTTTGCTCTTGTCTAAGCATTTGGGAAACTTTTTGAAGGGGCCCACTCCCAATGTGTTCCAGATTATTGGACAGAATCCACACAACACACCACTGAAGGACCTGTCATACTTTCCTCTCCGTAGAACACAATCTTAAAACTGTGATTGCTACAAGAGTGTGGCAATCAAATCAAATTGTATTTGTCACACATGCCGAATACAAAAGGTGTAGACTTTTACTGTGAGATGCTTACTTACAAGCCCTTTCCCAACAATGCAAAGTTAAACAGTAAGAAACATGTGCAAAAAAGGAAATAGTAACATAATAAAATAACAGTAATGACACTATATACAAGGAGTACCAGTACCGAGTCAATGTGCAGGGATACGAGGAAGTTGAGGTAATAACGAGGCTATATACAAGGAGTACCAGTACCCAGTCAATGTGGAGGGGCACGAGGTAGTTGAGGTAATAACGAGGCTATATACAAGGAGTACCAGTACCGAGTCAATGTGCAGGGATACGGGGTAGTTGAGGTAATAACGAGGCTATATACAAGGAGTACCAGTACCCAGTCAATGTGGAGGGGCACGAGGTAGTTGAGGTAATAACGAGGCTATATACAAGGAGTACCAGTACCCAGTCAATGTGGAGGGGCACGAGGTAGTTGAGGTAATAACGAGGCTATATACAAGGAGTACCAGTACCGAGTCAATGTGCAGGGATACAGGGTAGTTGAGGTAATACCAAGGCTATATACAAGGAGTACCAGTACCCAGTCAATGTGGAGGGATACGAGGTAGTTGAGGTAATAACAAGGCTATATATAACGAGTACCAGTACCCAGTCAATGTGCAGGGATACGGGGTAGTTAAGGTAATAACAAGGCTATATACAAGGAGTACCAGTACCCAGTCAATGTGGAGGGGCACGAGGTAGTTGAGGTAATAACGAGGCTATATACAAGGAGTACCAGTACCGAGTCAATGTGGAGGGGCACGAGGTAGTTGAGGTAATAACGAGACTATATACAAGGAGTACCAGTACCGAGTCAATGTGGAGGGGCACGAGGTAGTTGAGGTAATAACGAGACTATATACAAGGAGTACCAGTACCGAGTCAATGTGCAGGGATACGGGGTAGTTGAGGTAATAACGAGGCTATATACAAGGAGTACCAGTACCCAGTCAATGTGGAGGGATACAGGGTAGTTGAGGTAATAACAAGGCTATATATAAGGAGTACCAGTACCCAGTCAATGTGGAGGGATACGGGGTAGTTGAGGTAATAACAAGGCTATATATAAGGAGTACCAGTACCCAGTCAATGTGGAGGGATACGGGGTAGTTGAGGTAATAACGAGACTATATACAAGGAGTACCAGTACCCAGTCAATGTGGAGGGATACGGGGTAGTTGAGGTTATAACGAGGCTATATACAAGGAGTACCAGTACCCAGTCAATGTGGAGGGATACGGGGTAGTTGAGGTTATAACGAGGCTATATACAAGGAGTACCAGTACTGAGTTAATGTGCAGGGGCACGAGGTAGTGGAGGTGATTGAGGTAATATGTACAGTACATGTAGGTGGGGTAAAAGTGACTTGGCAATCAGTATAAATATCGGTGTGTGTGTGTATGTGTGAGTGTGCGGGTATAGTCCAGTGAGTGTGCAGAGAGTCGGTGAAAATAAAAAGAGGGTCAATGTAAATAGTCAGGGTAGATAAATTATTAACTGTTCAGCAGTCTTATGGATTGGGGGTAAAAGCTGTTCAGGAGCCTTTTGGTTCCAGACTTGGCGCTCCGGAGAGATAGGAGAATAGTTCTGTAGTGTACTGTTGTTATGTAGAGTAGTTCTATAGTATAGTGTTGTTATTGTGGGGGGGGGGGGGGGGGGGGGGTGGTGTAGAGAGATAGGAGAATAGTTCTGTAGTGTACTGTTGTTATGTAGAGTAGTTCTATAGTATAGTGTTGTTATTGTGGGGGGGGGGGGGTGGTGTAGAGAGATAGGAGAATAGTTCTGTAGTGTACTGTTGTTATGTAGAGTAGTTCTATAGTATAGTGTTGTTATTGTGGGGGGGGTGGGGGGGTGTAGAGAGATAGGAGAATAGTTCTGTAGTGTACTGTTGTTATGTAGAGTAGTTCTATAGTATAGTGTTGTTATTGTGGGGGGGGGGGGGTGGTGTAGAGAGATAGGAGAATAGTTCTGTAGTGTACTGTTGTTATTGTGGAGGGGGGGTGTAGAGAGATAGGAGAATAGTTCTGTAGTGTACTGTTGTTATTGTGGGGGGGGGGGGGTGTAGAGAGAGGAGAGTATGTCTATAGTATAGTGTTGTTATTGTGGGGGGGGGGGGGGGTGTAGAGAGAGGAGAGTAGGTCTATAGTATAGTGTTATTCTTGTGGGGGGGTGGGGGGGTGTAGAGAGAGGAGAGTAGGTCTATAGTATAGTGTTGTTATTGTGGGGGGGGGTGTAGAGAGAGGAGAGTAGGTCTATAGTATAGTGTTGTTATTGGGGGGGTGTAGAGAGAGGAGAGTAGGTCTATAGTATAGTGTTGTTATTGGGAGGGGGTAGAGAGAGGAGAGTAGGTCTATAGTATAGTGTTGTTATTGGGGTGGGGGGGTGTAGAGAGATAGGAGAATAGTTCTGTAGTGTAATGTTGTTATGTAGAGTAGTTCTATAGTATAGTGTTGTTATTGTGGGGGGGGGGGGGGTGTAGAGAGATAGGAGAATAGTTCTGTAGTGTACTGTTGTTATTGTGGGGGGGGGGGGGGTGTAGAGAGATAGGAGAATAGTTCTGTAGTGTACTGTTGTTATTGTGGGGGGGGGGGGGTTGTAGAGAGATAGGAAAATAGTTCTGTAGTGTACTGTTGTTATTGTGGGGGGGGGGGTGTAGAGAGAGGAGAGTATGTCTATAGTATAGTGTTGTTATTGTGGGGGGGGGGGTGTAGAGAGAGGAGAGTAGGTCTATAGTATAGTGTTGTTATTGTGGGGGGGGGGGTGTAGAGAGAGGAGAGTAGGTCTATAGTATAGTGTTGTTATTGGGAGGGGGTAGAGAGAGGAGAGTAGGTCTATAGTATAGTGTTGTTATTGTGGGGGGGGTGTAGAGAGAGGAGAGTAGGTCTATAGTATACTGTTGTTATTGGGAGGGGGAAGAGAGAGGAGAGTAGGTCTATAGTATAGTGTTGTTATTGGGGGGGTGTGGAGAGAGGAGAGTAGGTCTATAGTATAGTGTTGTTATTGGGGTGGGGGGGTGTAGAGAGAGGAGAGTAGGTCTATAGTATAGTGTTGTTATTGGGGTGGGGGGGTGTAGAGAGAGGAGAGTAGGTCTATAGTATAGTGTTGTTATTGGGGTGGGGGGGTGTAGAGAGAGGAGAGTACGTCTATAGTATAGTGTTGTTATTGTGGGGGGGGGGTAGAGAGAGGAGAGTAGGTCTATAGTATAGTGTTGTTATTGTGGGGGGTGTAGAGAGAGGAGAGTAGGTCTATAGTATAGTGTTGTTATTGGGGGGGTGTAGAGAGAGGAGAGTAGGTCTATAGTATAGTGTTGTTATTGTGGGGGTGTAGAGAGAGGAGAGTAGGTCTATAGTATAGTGTTGTTATTGTGGGGGGGGGTAGAGAGAGGAGAGTAGGTCTATAGTATAGTGTTGTTATTGGGGGGGTGTAGAGAGAGGAGAGTAGGTCTATAGTATAGTGTTGTTATTGTGGGGGGGGTAGAGAGAGGAGAGTAGGTCTATAGTATAGTGTTGTTATTGGGGGGGTGTAGAGAGAGGAGAGTAGGTCTATAGTATAGTGTTGTTATTGGAGGGGGTAGAGAGAGGAGAGTAGGTCTATAGTATAGTGTTGTTATTGGGGTGGGGGGGTGTAGAGAGAGGAGAGTAGGTCTATAGTATAGTGTTGTTATTGGGAGGGGGTAGAGAGAGGAGAGTAGGTCTATAGTATAGTGTTGTTATTGTGGGGGGGGGGGGTAGAGAGAGGAGAGTAGGTCTATAGTATAGTGTTGTTATTGGGGGGGGGGGTAGAGAGAGGAGAGTAGGTCTATAGTATAGTGTTGTTATTGGGGGGGTGTAGAGAGAGGAGAGTAGGTCTATAGTATAGTGTTGTTATTGTGGGGGGGTAGAGAGAGGAGAGTAGGTCTATAGTATAGTGTTGTTATTGTGGGGGGGTAGAGAGAGGAGAGTAGGTCTATAGTATAGTGTTGTTATTGGGAGGGTGTAGAGAGAGGAGAGTAGGTCTATAGTATAGTGTTGTTATTGTGGGGGGGTAGAGAGAGGAGAGTAGGTCTATAGTATAGTGTTGTTATTGTGGGGGTGTAGAGAGAGGAGAGTAGGTCTATAGTATAGTGTTGTTATTGGGGGGGTGTAGAGAGAGGAGAGTACGTCTATAGAATAGTGTTGTTATTGTGGGGGGGGGGTAGAGAGAGGAGAGTAGGTCTATAGTATAGTGTTGTGATTGGGGTGGGGGGGTGTAGAGAGAGGAGAGTACGTCTATAGTATAGTGTTGTTATTGGGGGGGGGGGGTAGAGAGAGGAGAGTAGGTCTATAGTATAGTGTTGTTATTGGGGTGGGGGGGGTGTAGAGAGAGGAGAGTACGTCTATAGTATAGTGTTGTTATTGTGGGGGGGGGGGTAGAGAGAGGAGAGTAGGTCTATAGTATAGTGTTGTTATTGTGGGGGGGTGTAGAGAGAGGAGAGTGGGTCTATAGTATAGTGTTGTTATTGGGGTGGGGGGGTGTAGAGAGAGGAGAGTAGGTCTATAGTATAGTGTTGTTATTGTGGGGGTGTAGAGAGAGGAGAGTAGGTCTATAGTATAGTGTTGTTATTGGGGGGGTGTAGAGAGAGGAGAGTAGTTCTGTAGTATAGTGTTGATATTGTGTGGGGGGGTGTAGAGAGAGGAGAGTAGGTCTATAGTATAGTGTTGATATTGTGGGGGGGGGGGGTGTAGAGAGAGGAGAGTAGGTCTATAGTATAGTGTTGTTATTGTGGGGGGGTAGAGAGAGGAGAGTAGGTCTATAGTATAGTGTTGTTATTGGGTGGGTGTAGAGAGAGGAGAGTACGTCTATAGAATAGTGTTGTTATTGTGGGGGGGGGTAGAGAGAGGAGAGTAGGTCTATAGTATAGTGTTGTTATTGGGGGGGGTAGAGAGAGGAGAGTAGGTCTATAGTATAGTGTTGTTATTGGGGGGGTGTAGAGAGAGGAGAGTAGGTCTATTGTATAGTGTTGTTATTGGGGTGGGGTAGAGAGAGGAGAGTAGGTCTATAGTATAGTGTTGTTATTGGGAGGGTGTAGAGAGAGGAGAGTAGGTCTATAGTATAGTGTTGTTATTGTGGGGGGGTGTAGAGAGAGGAGAGTAGGTCTATAGTATAGTGTTGTTATTGGGGTGGGGGGGGTAGAGAGAGGAGAGTACGTCTATAGAATAGTGTTGTTATTGTGGGGGGGGAGTAGAGAGAGGAGAGTAGGTCTATAGTATAGTGTTGTGATTGCGGTGGGGGGGTGTAGAGAGAGGAGAGTACGTCTATAGTATAGTGTTGTTATTGTGGGGGGGGTAGAGAGAGGAGAGTAGGTCTATAGTATAGTGTTGTTATTGTGGGGGTGTAGAGAGAGGAGAGTAGGTCTATAGTATAGTGTTGTTATTGTGGGGGGGGTAGAGAGAGGAGAGTAGGTCTATAGTATAGTGTTGTTATTGGGGTGGGGGGGGTGTAGAGAGAGGAGAGTACGTCTATAGTATAGTGTTGTTATTGTGGGGGGGGGGTAGAGAGAGGAGAGTAGGTCTATAGTATAGTGTTGTTATTGTGGGGGGGTGTAGAGAGAGGAGAGTGGGTCTATAGTATAGTGTTGTTATTGGGGTGGGGGGGTGTAGAGAGAGGAGAGTAGGTCTATAGTATAGTGTTGTTATTGGGGAGGTGTAGAGAGAGGAGAGTAGGTCTATAGTATAGTGTTGATATTGTGGGGGGGTAGAGAGAGGAGAGTAGGTCTATAGTATAGTGTTGATATTGTGGGGGGGGGGTGTAGAGAGAGGAGAGTAGGTCTATAGTATAGTGTTGTTATTGTGGGGGGGTAGAGAGAGGAGAGTAGGTCTATAGTATAGTGTTGTTATTGTGGGGGGGGTAGAGAGAGGAGAGTAGGTCTATAGTATAGTGTTGTTATTGGGAGGGTGTAGAGAGAGGAGAGTAGGTCTATAGTATAGTGTTGTTATTGTGGGGGGGTAGAGAGAGGAGAGTAGGTCTATAGTATAGTGTTGTTATTGTGGGGGTGTAGAGAGAGGAGAGTAGGTCTATAGTATAGTGTTGTTATTGGGGGGGTGTAGAGAGAGGAGAGTACGTCTATAGAATAGTGTTGTTATTGTGGGGGGGGGGGGTAGAGAGAGGAGAGTAGGTCTATAGTATAGTGTTGTTATTGGGGTGGGGGGGTGTAGAGAGAGGAGAGTACGTCTATAGTATAGTGTTGTTATTGTGGGGGGGGGTAGAGAGAGGAGAGTAGGTCTATAGTATAGTGTTGTTATTGTGGGGGGGTGTAGAGAGAGGAGAGTGGGTCTATAGTATAGTGTTGTTATTGGGGTGGGGGGGTGTAGAGAGAGGAGAGTAGGTCTATAGTATAGTGTTGTTATTGGGGAGGTGTAGAGAGAGGAGAGTAGGTCTATAGTATAGTGTTGTTATTGTGGGGGGGGTGTAGAGAGAGGAGAGTAGGTCTATAGTATAGTGTTGTTATTGTGGGGGGGTGTAGAGAGAGGAGAGTAGGTCTATAGTATAGTGTTGATATTGTGGGGGGGGTCGAGAGAGGAGAGTAGGTCTATAGTATAGTGTTGTTATTGTGGGGGGTGTAGAGAGAGGAGAGTAGGTCTATAGTATAGTGTTGATATTGTGGGGGGGGGTGTAGAGAGAGGAGAGTAGGTCTATAGTATAGTGTTGTTATTGTGGGGGGGTAGAGAGAGGAGAGTAGGTCTATAGTATAGTGTTGTTATTGTGGGGGGGGTAGAGAGAGGAGAGTAGGTCTATAGTATAGTGTTGTTATTGGGAGGGTGTAGAGAGAGGAGAGTAGGTCTATAGTATAGTGTTGTTATTGTGGGGGGGTAGAGAGAGGAGAGTAGGTCTATAGTATAGTGTTGTTATTGTGGGGGGTGTAGAGAGAGGAGAGTAGGTCTATAGTATAGTGTTGTTATTGGGGGGGGTGTAGAGAGAGGAGAGTAGGTCTATAGTATAGGGTTGTTATTGGGGGGGTGTAGAGAGAGGAGAGTAGGTCTATAGTATAGTGTTGTTATTGGGGTGGGAGGGGTAGAGAGAGGAGAGTAGGTCTATAGTATAGTGTTGTTATTGTGGGGGGGGGTAGAGAGAGGAGAGTAGGTCTATAGTATAGTGTTGTTATTGTGGGGGGGTAGAGAGAGGAGAGTAGGTCTATAGTATAGTGTTGTTATGGGGGGGGTGTAGAGAGAGGAGAGTAGGTCTATAGTATAGGGTTGTTATTGGGGGGGTGTAGAGAGAGGAGAGTAGGTCTATAGTATAGGGTTGTTATTGGGGGGGTGTAGAGAGAGGAGAGTAGGTCTATAGTATAGTGTTGATATTGGGAGGGGGTAGAGATAGGAGAGTAGGTCTATAGTATAGTGTTGTTATTGGGAGGGTGTAGAGAGAGGAGAGTAGGTCTATAGTATAGTGTTGTTATTGTGGGGGGTGTAGAGAGAGGAGAGTAGGTCTATAGTATAGTGTTGTTATTGTGGGGGTGTAGAGAGAGGAGAGTAGGTCTATAGTATAGTGTTGTTATTGTGGGGGGGGTAGAGAGAGGAGAGTAGATCTATAGTATAGTGTTGTTATTGTGGGGGGGTAGAGAGAGGAGAGTAGGTCTATAGTATAGTGTTGTTATTGGGAGGGTGTAGAGAGAGGAGAGTAGGTCTATAGTATAGTGTTGTTATTGTGGGGGGGTAGAGAGAGGAGAGTAGGTCTATAGTATAGTGTTGTTATTGTGGGGGGGTGTAGAGATAGGAGAGTAGGTCTATAGTATAGTGTTGTTATTGGGGGAGGTGTAGAGAGAGGAGAGTAGGTCTATAGTATAGTGTTGTTATTGGGAGGGTGTAGAGAGAGGAGAGTAGGTCTATAGTATAGTGTTGTTATTGTGGGGGGGTGTAGAGAGAGGAGAGTAGGTCTATAGTATAGTGTTGTTATTGGGAGGGTGTAGAGAGAGGAGAGTAGGTCTATAGTATAGTGTTGTTATTGTGGGGGTGTAGAGAGAGGAGAGTAGGTCTATAGTATAGTGTTGTTATTGTGGGGGGGTGTAGAGAGAGGAGAGTAGGTCTATAGTATAGTGTTGTTATTGTGGGGGGGTCGAGAGAGGAGAGTAGGTCTATAGTATAGTGTTGTTATTGTGGGGGTGTGGGGGTGTAGAGAGAGGAGAGTAGTTCTATAGTATAGTGTTGTTATTGGGAGGGGGTAGAGAGAGGAGAGTAGTTCTGTAGTATAGTGTTGTTATTGTGGGGGGGTGTAGAGAGAGGAGAGTAGGTCTATAGTATAGTGTTGTTATTGTGGGGGGGGGGGGGTGTAGAGAGAGGAGAGTAGGTCTATAGTATAGTGTTGTTATTGGGGGGGTAGAGAGAGGAGAGTAGGTCTATAGTATAGTGTTGTTATTGGGGGGGTGTAGAGAGAGGAGAGTAGGTCTATAGTATAGTGTTGTTATTGTGGGGGTGGGGGGGGTGTAGAGAGAGGAGAGTAGGTCTATAGTATAGTGTTGTTATTGGGGGGGGTAGAGAGAGGAGAGTAGGTCTATAGTATAGTGTTGTTATTGGGGGGGTGTAGAGAGAGGAGAGTAGGTCTATAGTATAGTGTTGTTATTGTGGGGGGGGTAGAGAGAGGAGAGTAGGTCTATAGTATAGTGTTGTTATTGTGGGGGGGTGTAGAGAGAGGAGAGTAGGTCTATAGTAAAGTGTTGTTATTGGGGGGGTGTAGAGAAAGGAGAGTAGGTATATAGTATAGTGTTGTTATTGTGGGGGGGTCGAGAGAGGAGAGTAGGTCTATAGTATAGTGTTGTTATTGGGGGGGGGGGGGTAGAGAGAGGAGAGTAGGTCTATAGTATAGTGTTGTTATTGGGGGGGGGGTAGAGAGAGGAGAGTAGGTCTATAGTATAGTGTTGTTATTGGGGGGGTGTAGAGAAAGGAGAGTAGGTCTATAGTATAGTGTTGTTATTGTGGGGGGGTCGAGAGAGGAGAGTAGGTCTATAGTATAGTGTTGTTATTGGGGGGGGGGGGTAGAGAGAGGAGAGTAGGTCTATAGTATAGTGTTGTTATTGTGGGGGGGTAGAGAGAGGAGAGTAGGTCTATAATATAGTGTTGTTATTGTGGGGGGGGGTAGAGAGAGGAGAGTAGGTCTATAGTATAGTGTTGTTATTGTGGGGGTGTAGAGAGAGGAGAGTAGGTCTATAGTATAGTGTTGTTATTGTGGGGGGGTGTAGAGAGAGGAGAGTAGGTCTATAGTATAGTGTTGTTTTTGTGGGGGGGGTGTAGAGAGAGGAGAGTAGGTCTATAGTATAGTGTTGTTATTGGGGGGGTGTAGAGAGAGGAGAGTAGGTCTATAGTATAGTGTTGTTATTGTTGGGGGGGGGGTAGAGAGAGGAGAGTAGGTCTATAGTATAGTGTTGTTATTGGGGTGGGGGGGTGTAGAGAGAGGAGAGTACGTCTATAGTATAGTGTTGTTATTGTGGGGGGGGGTAGAGAGAGGAGAGTAGGTCTATAGTATAGTGTTGTTATTGTGGGGGGGTAGAGAGAGGAGAGTAGGTCTATAGTATAGGGTTGTTATTGGGGGGGTGTAGAGAGAGGAGAGTAGGTCTATAGTATAGTGTTGATATTGGGAGGGGGTAGAGATAGGAGAGTAGGTCTATAGTATAGTGTTGTTATTGGGAGGGGGGTAGAGAGAGGAGAGTAGGTCTATAGTATAGTGTTGTTATTGTGGGGGGGGTGTAGAGATAGGAGAGTAGGTCTATAGTATAGTGTTGTTATTGGGGGGGTGTAGAGAGAGGAGAGTAGGTCTATAGTATAGTGTTGTTATTGTGGGGGGGTGTAGAGAGAGGAGAGTAGGTCTATAGTATAGTGTTGTTATTGGGGGGGTGTAGAGAGAGGAGAGTAGGTCTATAGTATAGTGTTGTTATTGGGAGGGGGTAGAGAGAGGAGAGTAGGTCTATAGTATAGTGTTGTTATTGGGGTGGGGGGGTATAGAGAGAGGAGAGTAGGTCTATAGTATAGTGTTGTTATTGGGGGGGTGTAGAGAGAGGAGAGTAGGTCTATAGTATAGTGTTGTTATGGGGGGGGGGGTGTAGAGAGAGGAGAGTAGTTCTGTAGTATAGTGTTGTTATTGGGGGGGGGGAAAGAGAGGAGAGTAGGTCTATAGTATAGTGTTGTTATTGGGAGGGGGTAGAGAGAGGAGAGTAGGTCTATAGTATAGTGTTGTTATTGGGGTGGGGGGGTGTAGAGAGAGGAGAGTAGGTCTATAGTATAGTTTTGTTATTGTGGGGGTGTAGAGAGAGGAGAGTAGGTCTATAGTATAGTGTTGTTATTGTGGGGGGGTGTAGAGAGAGGAGAGTAGGTCTATAGTATAGTGTTGTTATTGTGGGGGGGTGTAGAGAGAGGAGAGTAGGTCTATAGTATAGTGTTGTTATTGGGGGGGTGTAGAGAGAGGAGAGTAGGTCTATAGTATAGTGTTGTTATTGTGGGGGGGTGGGGGGGTGTAGAGAGAGGAGAGTAGGTCTATAGTATAGTGTTGTTATTGGGGGGGGTGTAGAGATAGGAGAGTAGGTCTATAGTATAGTGTTGTTATTGTTGGGGGGTGTAGAGAGAGGAGGGTATGTCTATAGTATAGTGTTGTTATTGTGGGGGGTGTAGAGAGAGGAGAGTAGGTCTATAGTATAGTGTTGTTATTGGGGTGGGGGGGGGTAGAGAGAGGAGAGTAGGTCTATAGTATAGTGTTGTTATTGTGGGGGGGGGGTGTAGAGAGAGGAGAGTAGGTCAATAGTATAGTGTTGTTATTGGGGGGGTGTAGAGAGAGGAGAGTAGGTCTATAGTATAGTGTTGTATTGGGGGGTGTAGAGAGAGGAGAGTAGGTCTATAGTATAGTGTTGTTATTGGGGTGGGGGGGTGTAGAGAGAGGAGAGTAGGTCTATAGTATAGTGTTGTTATTGGGGTGGGGGGGTGTAGAGAGAGGAGAGTACGTCTATAGTATAGTGTTGTTATTGTGGGGGGTGGTAGAGAGAGGAGAGTAGGTCTATAGTATAGTGTTGTTATTGTGGGGGGGGTGTAGAGAGAGGAGAGTAGGTCTATAGTATAGTGTTGTTATTGTGGGGGGTGGGTAGAGAGAGGAGAGTAGGTCTATAGTATAGTGTTGTTATTGTGGGGGGGGGTGTAGAGAGAGGAGAGTAGGTCTATAGTATAGTGTTGTTATTGTGGGGGTGTAGAGAGAGGAGAGTAGGTCTATAGTATAGTGTTGTTATTGGGGGGGGGTGTAGAGAGAGGAGAGTAGGTGTATAGTGTTGTTATTGGGAGGGGTAGAGAGAGGAGAGTAGGTCTATAGTATAGTGTTGTTATTGGGGTGGGGGGGTGTAGAGAGAGGAGAGTAGGTCTATAGTATAGTGTTGTTATTGTGGGGGGGTAGAGAGAGGAGAGTAGGTCTATAGTATAGTGTTGTTATTGGGGGGGTGTAGAGAGAGGAGAGTAGGTCTATAGTATAGTGTTGTTATTGGGGAGGTGTAGAGAGAGGAGAGTAGGTCTATAGTATAGTGTTGTTATTGTGGGGGGGTGTAGAGAGAGGAGAGTAGGTCTATAGTATAGTGTTGTTATTGTGGGGGGTGTAGAGAGAGGAGAGTAGGTCTATAGTATAGTGTTGTTATTGGGAGTGGGTAGAGAGAGGAGAGTAGGTCTATAGTATAGTGTTGTTATTGGGAGGGGGTAGAGAGAGGAGAGTAGGTCTATAGTATAGTGTTGTTATTGGGGTGGGGGGGTGTAGAGAGAGGAGAGTAGGTCTATAGTATAGTGTTGTTATTGGGGGGGTGTAGAGAGAGGAGAGTAGGTCTATAGTATAGTGTTGTTATTGTGGGGGGGTCGAGAGAGGAGAGTAGGTCTATAGTATAGTGTTGTTATTGTGGGGGTGTGGGGGTGTAGAGATGGGAGAGTAGTTCTATAGTATAGTGTTGTTATTGGGAGGGGGTAGAGAGAGGAGAGTAGTTCTGTAGTATAGTGTTGATATTGTGTGGGGGGGTGTAGAGAGAGGAGAGTAGGTCTATAGTATAGTGTTGATATTGTGGGGGGGGGTGTAGAGAGAGGAGAGTAGGTCTATAGTATAGTATTGTTATTGTGGGGGGGTGTAGAGAGAGGAGAGTAGGTCTATAGTATAGTGTTGTTATTGGGGGGGGTAGAGAGAGGAGAGTAGGTCTATAGTATAGTGTTGTTATTGTGGGGGGGTGGAGAGAGAGGAGAGTAGGTCTATAGTATAGTGTTGTTATTGTGGGGGGGTAGAGAGAGGAGAGTAGGTCTATAGTATAGTGTTGTTATTGGGAGGGTGTAGAGAGAGGAGAGTAGGTCTATAGTATAGTGTTGTTATTGGGGGGGTAGAGAGAGGAGAGTAGGTCTATAGTATAGTGTTGTTATTGGGGGGGTAGAGAGAGGAGAGTAGGTCTATAGTATAGTGTTGTTATTGGGAGGGTGTAGAGAGAGGAGAGTAGGTCTATAGTATAGTGTTGTTATTGTGGGGGGGGGTGTAGAGAGAGGAGAGTAGGTCTATAGTATAGTGTTGTTATTGGGGGGGTGTAGAGAGAGGAGAGTAGGTCTATAGTATAGTGTTGTTATTGTGGGGGGGTAGAGAGAGGAGAGTAGGTCTGTAGTATAGTGTTGTTATTGTGGGGGGGGTAGAGAGAGGAGAGTAGGTCTATAGTATAGTGTTGTTATTGGGAGGGTGTAGAGAGAGGAGAGTAGGTCTATAGTATAGTGTTGTTATTGTGGGGGGGTAGAGAGAGGAGAGTAGGTCTATAGTATAGTGTTGTTATTGGGAGGGTGTAGAGAGAGGAGAGTAGGTCTATAGTATAGTGTTGTTATTGTGGGGGTGTAGAGAGAGGAGAGTAGGTCTATAGTATAGTGTTGTTATTGTGGGGGGGTAGAGAGAGGAGAGTAGGTCTATAGTATAGTGTTGTTATTGTGGGGGGAGGGGGTTGAGAGAGGAGAGTAGGTCTATAGTATAGTGTTGTTATTGGGGTGGGGGGGTGTAGAGAGAGGAGAGTAGGTCTATAGTATAGTGTTGTTATTGTGGGGGGGTGTAGAGAGAGGAGAGTAGGTCTATAGTATAGTGTTGTTATTGTGGGGGGGTCGAGAGAGGAGAGTAGGTCTATAGTATAGTGTTGTTATGGGGGGGGTGTAGAGAGAGGAGAGTAGTTCTGTAGTATAGTGTTATTATTGGGGGGGGGGGTAGAGAGAGGAGAGTAGGTCTATAGTATAGTGTTGTTATTGGGGGGGTGTAGAGAAAGGAGAGTAGGTCTATAGTATAGTGTTGTTATTGGGGGGGTGTAGAGAAAGGAGAGTAGGTCTATAGTATAGTGTTGTTATTGTGGGGGGGTAGAGAGAGGAGAGTAGGTCTATAGTATAGTGTTGTTATTGTGGGGGGGGTAGAGAGAGGAGAGTAGGTCTATAGTATAGTGTTGTTATTGGGAGGGTGTAGAGAGAGGAGAGTAGGTCTATAGTATAGTGTTGTTGTTGTGGGGGGGTAGAGAGAGGAGAGTAGGTCTATAGTATAGTGTTGTTATTGGGAGGGTGAAGAGAGAGGAGAGTAGGTCTATAGTATAGTGTTGTTATTGTGGGGGTGTAGAGAGAGGAGAGTAGGTCTATAGTATAGTGTTGTTATTGTGGGGGGGGTAGAGAGAGGAGAGTAGGTCTATAGTATAGTGTTGTTATTGTGGGGGGGGGGCGGTAGAGAGAGGAGAGTAGGTCTATAGTATAGTGTTGTTATTGGGGTGGGGGGGTGTAGAGAGAGGAGACTAGGTCTATAGTATAGTGTTGTTATTGTGGGGGGGGGGGTGTAGAGAGAGGAGAGTATGTCTATAGTATAGTGTTGTTATTGTGGGGGGGTCGAGAGAGGAGAGTAGGTCTATAGTATAGTGTTGTTATTGTGGGGGTGTAGAGAGAGGAGAGTAGGTCTATAGTATAGTGTTGTTATTGTGGGGGTGTAGAGAGAGGAGAGTAGGTCTATAGTATAGTGTTGTTATTGTGGGGGGGTGTAGAGAGATCAGAGTAGGTCTATAGTATAGTGTTGTTATTGTGGGGGGGGGGTGTAGAGAGAGGAGAGTAGGTCTATAGTATAGTGTTGTTATTGGGGGGGTGTAGAGAGAGGAGAGTAGGTCTATAGTATAGTGTTGTTATTGGGAGGGGGTAGAGAGAGGAGAGTAGGTCTATAGTATAGTGTTGTTATTGTGGGGGGGTGTAGAGAGAGGAGAGTAGGTCTATAGTATAGTGTTGTTATTGGGAGGGTGTAGAGAGAGGAGAGTAGGTCTATAGTATAGTGTTGTTATTGTGGGGGGGGGGTAGAGAGAGGAGAGTAGGTCTATAGTATAGTGTTGTTATTGGGGTGGGGGGGTGTAGAGAGAGGAGAGTACGTCTATAGAATAGTGTTGTTATTGTGGGGGGGGTAGAGAGAGGAGAGTAGGTCTATAGTATAGTGTTGTTATTGGGAGGGGGTAGAGAGAGGAGAGTAGGTCTATAGTATAGTGTTGTTATTGGGAGGGGGTAGAGAGAGGAGAGTAGGTCTATAGTATAGTGTTGTTATTGTGGGGGGGTAGAGAGAGGAGAGTAGGTCTATAGTATAGTGTTGTTATTGGGGAGGTGTAGAGAGAGGAGAGTAGGTCTATAGTATAGTGTTGTTATTGGGGGGGTGTAGAGAGAGGAGAGTAGGTCTATAGTATAGTGTTGTTATTGTGGGGGTGTAGAGAGAGGAGAGTAGGTCTATAGTATAGTGTTGTTATTGGGGGGGTGTAGAGAGAGGAGAGTAGGTCTATAGTATAGTGTTGTTATTGGGAGGGGGTAGAGAGAGGAGAGTAGGTCTATAGTATAGTGTTGTTATTGGGGTGGGGGGGTGTAGAGAGAGGAGAGTAGGTCTATAGTATAGTGTTGTTATTGGGGAGGTGTAGAGAGAGGAGAGTAGGTCTATAGTATAGTGTTGTTATTGTGGGGGGGTGTAGAGAGAGGAGAGTAGGTCTATAGTATAGTGTTGTTATTGTGGGGGGGTAGAGAGAGGAGAGTAGGTCTATAGTATAGTGTTGTTATTGGGAGGGTGTAGAGAGAGGAGAGTAGGTCTATAGTATAGTGTTGTTATTGTGGGGGTGTAGAGAGAGGAGAGTAGGTCTATAGTATAGTGTTGTTATTGTGGGGGGGTAGAGAGAGGAGAGTAGGTCTATAGTATAGTGTTGTTATTGTGGGGGGAGGGGGTTGAGAGAGGAGAGTAGGTCTATAGTATAGTGTTGTTATTGGGGTGGGGGGGTGTAGAGAGAGGAGAGTAGGTCTATAGTATAGTGTTGTTATTGTGGGGGGGGTGTAGAGAGAGGAGAGTAGGTCTATAGTATAGTGTTGTTATTGTGGGGGGGTCGAGAGAGGAGAGTAGGTCTATAGTATAGTGTTGTTATGGGGGGGGTGTAGAGAGAGGAGAGTAGTTCTGTAGTATAGTGTTGTTATTGGGGGGGGGTAGAGAGAGGAGAGTAGGTCTATAGTATAGTGTTGTTATTGGGGGGGTGTAGAGAAAGGAGAGTAGGTCTATAGTATAGTGTTGTTATTGGGGGGGTGTAGAGAAAGGAGAGTAGGTCTATAGTATAGTGTTGTTATTGTGGGGGGGTAGAGAGAGGAGAGTAGGTCTATAGTATAGTGTTGTTATTGTGGGGGGGGTAGAGAGAGGAGAGTAGGTCTATAGTATAGTGTTGTTATTGGGAGGGTGTAGAGAGAGGAGAGTAGGTCTATAGTATAGTGTTGTTATTGGGGGGGTGTAGAGAGAGGAGAGTAGGTCTATAGTATAGTGTTGTTATTGTGGGGGGGTCGAGAGAGGAGAGTAGGTCTATAGTATAGTGTTGTTATTGTGGGGGTGTGGGGGTGTAGAGATGGGAGAGTAGTTCTATAGTATAGTGTTGTTATTGGGAGGGGGTAGAGAGAGGAGAGTAGTTCTGTAGTATAGTGTTGATATTGTGTGGGGGGGTGTAGAGAGAGGAGAGTAGGTCTATAGTATAGTGTTGATATTGTGGGGGGGGGTGTAGAGAGAGGAGAGTAGGTCTATAGTATAGTATTGTTATTGTGGGGGGGTGTAGAGAGAGGAGAGTAGGTCTATAGTATAGTGTTGTTATTGGGGGGGGTAGAGAGAGGAGAGTAGGTCTATAGTATAGTGTTGTTATTGTGGGGGGGTGGAGAGAGAGGAGAGTAGGTCTATAGTATAGTGTTGTTATTGTGGGGGGGTAGAGAGAGGAGAGTAGGTCTATAGTATAGTGTTGTTATTGGGAGGGTGTAGAGAGAGGAGAGTAGGTCTATAGTATAGTGTTGTTATTGGGGGGGTAGAGAGAGGAGAGTAGGTCTATAGTATAGTGTTGTTATTGGGGGGGTAGAGAGAGGAGAGTAGGTCTATAGTATAGTGTTGTTATTGGGAGGGTGTAGAGAGAGGAGAGTAGGTCTATAGTATAGTGTTGTTATTGTGGGGGGGGTGTAGAGAGAGGAGAGTAGGTCTATAGTATAGTGTTGTTATTGGGGGGGTGTAGAGAGAGGAGAGTAGGTCTATAGTATAGTGTTGTTATTGTGGGGGGGTAGAGAGAGGAGAGTAGGTCTGTAGTATAGTGTTGTTATTGTGGGGGGGGTAGAGAGAGGAGAGTAGGTCTATAGTATAGTGTTGTTATTGGGAGGGTGTAGAGAGAGGAGAGTAGGTCTATAGTATAGTGTTGTTATTGTGGGGGGGTAGAGAGAGGAGAGTAGGTCTATAGTATAGTGTTGTTATTGGGAGGGTGTAGAGAGAGGAGAGTAGGTCTATAGTATAGTGTTGTTATTGTGGGGGTGTAGAGAGAGGAGAGTAGGTCTATAGTATAGTGTTGTTATTGTGGGGGGGTAGAGAGAGGAGAGTAGGTCTATAGTATAGTGTTGTTATTGTGGGGGGAGGGGGTTGAGAGAGGAGAGTAGGTCTATAGTATAGTGTTGTTATTGGGGTGGGGGGGTGTAGAGAGAGGAGAGTAGGTCTATAGTATAGTGTTGTTATTGTGGGGGGGGTGTAGAGAGAGGAGAGTAGGTCTATAGTATAGTGTTGTTATTGTGGGGGGGTCGAGAGAGGAGAGTAGGTCTATAGTATAGTGTTGTTATGGGGGGGGTGTAGAGAGAGGAGAGTAGTTCTGTAGTATAGTGTTATTATTGGGGGGGGGGGTAGAGAGAGGAGAGTAGGTCTATAGTATAGTGTTGTTATTGGGGGGGTGTAGAGAAAGGAGAGTAGGTCTATAGTATAGTGTTGTTATTGGGGGGGTGTAGAGAAAGGAGAGTAGGTCTATAGTATAGTGTTGTTATTGTGGGGGGGTAGAGAGAGGAGAGTAGGTCTATAGTATAGTGTTGTTATTGTGGGGGGGGTAGAGAGAGGAGAGTAGGTCTATAGTATAGTGTTGTTATTGGGAGGGTGTAGAGAGAGGAGAGTAGGTCTATAGTATAGTGTTGTTGTTGTGGGGGGGTAGAGAGAGGAGAGTAGGTCTATAGTATAGTGTTGTTATTGGGAGGGTGAAGAGAGAGGAGAGTAGGTCTATAGTATAGTGTTGTTATTGTGGGGGTGTAGAGAGAGGAGAGTAGGTCTATAGTATAGTGTTGTTATTGTGGGGGGGGTAGAGAGAGGAGAGTAGGTCTATAGTATAGTGTTGTTATTGTGGGGGGGGGGCGGTAGAGAGAGGAGAGTAGGTCTATAGTATAGTGTTGTTATTGGGGTGGGGGGGTGTAGAGAGAGGAGACTAGGTCTATAGTATAGTGTTGTTATTGTGGGGGGGGGGGTGTAGAGAGAGGAGAGTATGTCTATAGTATAGTGTTGTTATTGTGGGGGGGTCGAGAGAGGAGAGTAGGTCTATAGTATAGTGTTGTTATTGTGGGGGTGTAGAGAGAGGAGAGTAGGTCTATAGTATAGTGTTGTTATTGTGGGGGTGTAGAGAGAGGAGAGTAGGTCTATAGTATAGTGTTGTTATTGTGGGGGGGTGTAGAGAGATCAGAGTAGGTCTATAGTATAGTGTTGTTATTGTGGGGGGGGGGTGTAGAGAGAGGAGAGTAGGTCTATAGTATAGTGTTGTTATTGGGGGGGTGTAGAGAGAGGAGAGTAGGTCTATAGTATAGTGTTGTTATTGGGAGGGGGTAGAGAGAGGAGAGTAGGTCTATAGTATAGTGTTGTTATTGTGGGGGGGTGTAGAGAGAGGAGAGTAGGTCTATAGTATAGTGTTGTTATTGGGAGGGTGTAGAGAGAGGAGAGTAGGTCTATAGTATAGTGTTGTTATTGTGGGGGGGGGGTAGAGAGAGGAGAGTAGGTCTATAGTATAGTGTTGTTATTGGGGTGGGGGGGTGTAGAGAGAGGAGAGTACGTCTATAGAATAGTGTTGTTATTGTGGGGGGGGTAGAGAGAGGAGAGTAGGTCTATAGTATAGTGTTGTTATTGGGAGGGGGTAGAGAGAGGAGAGTAGGTCTATAGTATAGTGTTGTTATTGGGAGGGGGTAGAGAGAGGAGAGTAGGTCTATAGTATAGTGTTGTTATTGTGGGGGGGTAGAGAGAGGAGAGTAGGTCTATAGTATAGTGTTGTTATTGGGGAGGTGTAGAGAGAGGAGAGTAGGTCTATAGTATAGTGTTGTTATTGGGGGGGTGTAGAGAGAGGAGAGTAGGTCTATAGTATAGTGTTGTTATTGTGGGGGTGTAGAGAGAGGAGAGTAGGTCTATAGTATAGTGTTGTTATTGGGGGGGTGTAGAGAGAGGAGAGTAGGTCTATAGTATAGTGTTGTTATTGGGAGGGGGTAGAGAGAGGAGAGTAGGTCTATAGTATAGTGTTGTTATTGGGGTGGGGGGGTGTAGAGAGAGGAGAGTAGGTCTATAGTATAGTGTTGTTATTGGGGAGGTGTAGAGAGAGGAGAGTAGGTCTATAGTATAGTGTTGTTATTGTGGGGGGGTGTAGAGAGAGGAGAGTAGGTCTATAGTATAGTGTTGTTATTGTGGGGGGGTAGAGAGAGGAGAGTAGGTCTATAGTATAGTGTTGTTATTGGGAGGGTGTAGAGAGAGGAGAGTAGGTCTATAGTATAGTGTTGTTATTGTGGGGGTGTAGAGAGAGGAGAGTAGGTCTATAGTATAGTGTTGTTATTGTGGGGGGGTAGAGAGAGGAGAGTAGGTCTATAGTATAGTGTTGTTATTGTGGGGGGAGGGGGTTGAGAGAGGAGAGTAGGTCTATAGTATAGTGTTGTTATTGGGGTGGGGGGGTGTAGAGAGAGGAGAGTAGGTCTATAGTATAGTGTTGTTATTGTGGGGGGGGTGTAGAGAGAGGAGAGTAGGTCTATAGTATAGTGTTGTTATTGTGGGGGGGTCGAGAGAGGAGAGTAGGTCTATAGTATAGTGTTGTTATGGGGGGGGTGTAGAGAGAGGAGAGTAGTTCTGTAGTATAGTGTTGTTATTGGGGGGGGGGTAGAGAGAGGAGAGTAGGTCTATAGTATAGTGTTGTTATTGGGGGGGTGTAGAGAAAGGAGAGTAGGTCTATAGTATAGTGTTGTTATTGGGGGGGTGTAGAGAAAGGAGAGTAGGTCTATAGTATAGTGTTGTTATTGTGGGGGGGTAGAGAGAGGAGAGTAGGTCTATAGTATAGTGTTGTTATTGTGGGGGGGGTAGAGAGAGGAGAGTAGGTCTATAGTATAGTGTTGTTATTGGGAGGGTGTAGAGAGAGGAGAGTAGGTCTATAGTATAGTGTTGTTGTTGTGGGGGGGTAGAGAGAGGAGAGTAGGTCTATAGTATAGTGTTGTTATTGGGAGGGTGAAGAGAGAGGAGAGTAGGTCTATAGTATAGTGTTGTTATTGTGGGGGTGTAGAGAGAGGAGAGTAGGTCTATAGTATAGTGTTGTTATTGTGGGGGGGGTAGAGAGAGGAGAGTAGGTCTATAGTATAGTGTTGTTATTGTGGGGGGGGGCGGTAGAGAGAGGAGAGTAGGTCTATAGTATAGTGTTGTTATTGGGGTGGGGGGGTGTAGAGAGAGGAGACTAGGTCTATAGTATAGTGTTGTTATTGTGGGGGGGGGGGTGTAGAGAGAGGAGAGTATGTCTATAGTATAGTGTTGTTATTGTGGGGGGGTCGAGAGAGGAGAGTAGGTCTATAGTATAGTGTTGTTATTGTGGGGGTGTAGAGAGAGGAGAGTAGGTCTATAGTATAGTGTTGTTATTGTGGGGGTGTAGAGAGAGGAGAGTAGGTCTATAGTATAGTGTTGTTATTGTGGGGGGGTGTAGAGAGATCAGAGTAGGTCTATAGTATAGTGTTGTTATTGTGGGGGGGGGGTGTAGAGAGAGGAGAGTAGGTCTATAGTATAGTGTTGTTATTGGGGGGGTGTAGAGAGAGGAGAGTAGGTCTATAGTATAGTGTTGTTATTGGGAGGGGGTAGAGAGAGGAGAGTAGGTCTATAGTATAGTGTTGTTATTGTGGGGGGGTGTAGAGAGAGGAGAGTAGGTCTATAGTATAGTGTTGTTATTGGGGGGGTGTAGAGAGAGGAGAGTAGGTCTATAGTATAGTGTTGTTATTGTGGGGGTGTAGAGAGAGGAGAGTAGGTCTATAGTATAGTGTTGTTATTGGGGGGGTGTAGAGAGAGGAGAGTAGGTCTATAGTATAGTGTTGTTATTGGGAGGGGGTAGAGAGAGGAGAGTAGGTCTATAGTATAGTGTTGTTATTGGGGAGGTGTAGAGAGAGGAGAGTAGGTCTATAGTATAGTGTTGTTATTGTGGGGGGGTGTAGAGAGAGGAGAGTAGGTCTATAGTATAGTGTTGTTATTGTGGGGGGTGTAGAGAGAGGAGAGTAGGTCTATAGTATAGTGTTGTTATTGGGAGGGGGTAGAGAGAGGAGAGTGGGTCTATAGTATAGTGTTGTTATTGGGGAGGTGTAGAGAGAGGAGAGTAGGTCTATAGTATAGTGTTGTTATTGTGGGGGGGGTGTAGAGAGAGGAGAGTAGGTCTATAGTATAGTGTTGTTATTGGGAGGGGGTAGAGAGAGGAGAGTAGGTCTATAGTATAGTGTTGTTATTGGGGTGGGGGGGTGTAAAGAGAGGAGAGTAGGTCTATAGTATAGTGTTGTTATTGTGGGGGGGTGTAGAGAGATCAGAGTAGGTCTATAGTATAGTGTTGTTATTGTGGGGGGGTGTAGAGAGAGGAGAGTAGGTCTATAGTATAGTGTTGTTATTGGGAGGGGGTAGAGAGAGGAGAGTAGGTCTATAGTATAGTGTTGTTATTGGGGTGGGGGGGTGTAAAGAGAGGAGAGTAGGTCTATAGTATAGTGTTGTTATTGGGGGGGTGTAGAGAGAGGAGAGTAGGTCTATAGTATAGTGTTGTTATTGTGGGGGGGTCGAGAGAGGAGAGTAGGTCTATAGTATAGTGTTGTTATTGTGGGGGTGTGGGGGTGTAGAGAGAGGAGAGTAGTTCTATAGTATGGTGTTGTTATTGGGAGGGGGTAGAGAGAGGAGAGTAGTTCTGTAGTATAGTGTTGATATTGTGTGGGGGGGTGTAGAGAGAGGAGAGTAGGTCTATAGTATAGTGTTGATATTGTGGGGGGGGGGGTGTAGAGAGAGGAGAGTAGGTCTATAGTATAGTATTGTTATTGTGGGGGGGTGTAGAGAGAGGAGAGTAGGTCTATAGTATAGTGTTGTTATGGGGGGGGTGTAGAGAGAGGAGAGTAGTTCTATAGTATAGTGTTGTTATTGGGAGGAGGTAGAGAGAGGAGAGTAGTTCTGTAGTATAGTGTTGTTATTGGGAGGGGGTAGAGAGAGGAGAGTAGGTCTATAGTATAGTGTTGTTATTGGGAGGGGGTAGAGAGAGGAGAGTAGGTCTATAGTATAGTGTTGTTATTGTGGGGGGGTAGAGAGAGGAGAGTAGGTCTATAGTATAGTGTTGTTATTGGGGAGGTGTAGAGAGAGGAGAGTAGGTCTATAGTATAGTGTTGTTATTGGGGGGGTGTAGAGAGAGGAGAGTAGGTCTATAGTATAGTGTTGTTATTGTGGGGGTGTAGAGAGAGGAGAGTAGGTCTATAGTATAGTGTTGTTATTGGGGGGGTGTAGAGAGAGGAGAGTAGGTCTATAGTATAGTGTTGTTATTGGGAGGGGGTAGAGAGAGGAGAGTAGGTCTATAGTATAGTGTTGTTATTGGGGTGGGGGGGTGTAGAGAGAGGAGAGTAGGTCTATAGTATAGTGTTGTTATTGGGGAGGTGTAGAGAGAGGAGAGTAGGTCTATAGTATAGTGTTGTTATTGTGGGGGGGTGTAGAGAGAGGAGAGTAGGTCTATAGTATAGTGTTGTTATTGTGGGGGGGTAGAGAGAGGAGAGTAGGTCTATAGTATAGTGTTGTTATTGGGAGGGTGTAGAGAGAGGAGAGTAGGTCTATAGTATAGTGTTGTTATTGTGGGGGTGTAGAGAGAGGAGAGTAGGTCTATAGTATAGTGTTGTTATTGTGGGGGGGTAGAGAGAGGAGAGTAGGTCTATAGTATAGTGTTGTTATTGTGGGGGGAGGGGGTTGAGAGAGGAGAGTAGGTCTATAGTATAGTGTTGTTATTGGGGTGGGGGGGTGTAGAGAGAGGAGAGTAGGTCTATAGTATAGTGTTGTTATTGTGGGGGGGGTGTAGAGAGAGGAGAGTAGGTCTATAGTATAGTGTTGTTATTGTGGGGGGGTCGAGAGAGGAGAGTAGGTCTATAGTATAGTGTTGTTATGGGGGGGGTGTAGAGAGAGGAGAGTAGTTCTGTAGTATAGTGTTGTTATTGGGGGGGGGTAGAGAGAGGAGAGTAGGTCTATAGTATAGTGTTGTTATTGGGGGGGTGTAGAGAAAGGAGAGTAGGTCTATAGTATAGTGTTGTTATTGGGGGGGTGTAGAGAAAGGAGAGTAGGTCTATAGTATAGTGTTGTTATTGTGGGGGGGTAGAGAGAGGAGAGTAGGTCTATAGTATAGTGTTGTTATTGTGGGGGGGGTAGAGAGAGGAGAGTAGGTCTATAGTATAGTGTTGTTATTGGGAGGGTGTAGAGAGAGGAGAGTAGGTCTATAGTATAGTGTTGTTGTTGTGGGGGGGTAGAGAGAGGAGAGTAGGTCTATAGTATAGTGTTGTTATTGGGAGGGTGAAGAGAGAGGAGAGTAGGTCTATAGTATAGTGTTGTTATTGTGGGGGTGTAGAGAGAGGAGAGTAGGTCTATAGTATAGTGTTGTTATTGTGGGGGGGGTAGAGAGAGGAGAGTAGGTCTATAGTATAGTGTTGTTATTGTGGGGGGGGGGCGGTAGAGAGAGGAGAGTAGGTCTATAGTATAGTGTTGTTATTGGGGTGGGGGGGTGTAGAGAGAGGAGACTAGGTCTATAGTATAGTGTTGTTATTGTGGGGGGGGGGGTGTAGAGAGAGGAGAGTATGTCTATAGTATAGTGTTGTTATTGTGGGGGGGTCGAGAGAGGAGAGTAGGTCTATAGTATAGTGTTGTTATTGTGGGGGTGTAGAGAGAGGAGAGTAGGTCTATAGTATAGTGTTGTTATTGTGGGGGTGTAGAGAGAGGAGAGTAGGTCTATAGTATAGTGTTGTTATTGTGGGGGGGTGTAGAGAGATCAGAGTAGGTCTATAGTATAGTGTTGTTATTGTGGGGGGGGGGGGTGTAGAGAGAGGAGAGTAGGTCTATAGTATAGTGTTGTTATTGGGGGGGTGTAGAGAGAGGAGAGTAGGTCTATAGTATAGTGTCGTTATTGGGAGGGGGTAGAGAGAGGAGAGTAGGTCTATAGTATAGTGTTGTTATTGTGGGGGGGTGTAGAGAGAGGAGAGTAGGTCTATAGTATAGTGTTGTTATTGGGGGGGTGTAGAGAGAGGAGAGTAGGTCTATAGTATAGTGTTGTTATTGTGGGGGTGTAGAGAGAGGAGAGTAGGTCTATAGTATAGTGTTGTTATTGGGGGGGTGTAGAGAGAGGAGAGTAGGTCTATAGTATAGTGTTGTTATTGGGAGGGGGTAGAGAGAGGAGAGTAGGTCTATAGTATAGTGTTGTTATTGGGGAGGTGTAGAGAGAGGAGAGTAGGTCTATAGTATAGTGTTGTTATTGTGGGGGGGTGTAGAGAGAGGAGAGTAGGTCTATAGTATAGTGTTGTTATTGTGGGGGGTGTAGAGAGAGGAGAGTAGGTCTATAGTATAGTGTTGTTATTGGGAGGGGGTAGAGAGAGGAGAGTGGGTCTATAGTATAGTGTTGTTATTGGGGAGGTGTAGAGAGAGGAGAGTAGGTCTATAGTATAGTGTTGTTATTGTGGGGGGGGTGTAGAGAGAGGAGAGTAGGTCTATAGTATAGTGTTGTTATTGGGAGGGGGTAGAGAGAGGAGAGTAGGTCTATAGTATAGTGTTGTTATTGGGGTGGGGGGGTATAAAGAGAGGAGAGTAGGTCTATAGTATAGTGTTGTTATTGTGGGGGGGTGTAGAGAGATCAGAGTAGGTCTATAGTATAGTGTTGTTATTGTGGGGGGGGGTGTAGAGAGAGGAGAGTAGGTCTATAGTATAGTGTTGTTATTGGGAGGGGGTAGAGAGAGGAGAGTAGGTCTATAGTATAGTGTTGTTATTGGGGTGGGGGGGTGTAAAGAGAGGAGAGTAGGTCTATAGTATAGTGTTGTTATTGGGGGGGTGTAGAGAGAGGAGAGTAGGTCTATAGTATAGTGTTGTTATTGTGGGGGGGTCGAGAGAGGAGAGTAGGTCTATAGTATAGTGTTGTTATTGTGGGGGTGTGGGGGTGTAGAGAGAGGAGAGTAGTTCTATAGTATAGTGTTGTTATTGGGAGGGGGTAGAGAGAGGAGAGTAGTTCTGTAGTATAGTGTTGATATTGTGTGGGGGGGTGTAGAGAGAGGAGAGTAGGTCTATAGTATAGTGTTGATATTGTGGGGGGGGGGGTGTAGAGAGAGGAGAGTAGGTCTATAGTATAGTATTGTTATTGTGGGGGGGTGTAGAGAGAGGAGAGTAGGTCTATAGTATAGTGTTGTTATGGGGGGGGTGTAGAGAGAGGAGAGTAGTTCTATAGTATAGTGTTGTTATTGGGAGGAGGTAGAGAGAGGAGAGTAGTTCTGTAGTATAGTGTTGTTATTGGGGGGGGGGTAGAGAGAGGAGAGTAGGTCTATAGTATAGTGTTGTTATTGGGGGGTGTAGAGAAAGGAGAGTAGGTCTATAGTATAGTGTTGTTATTGGGGGGGTGTAGAGAGAGGAGAGTAGGTCTATAGTATAGTGTTGTTATTGTGGGGGGGGTAGAGAGAGGAGAGTAGGTCTATAGTATAGTGTTGTTATTGGGATGGTGTAGAGAGAGGAGAGTAGGTCTATAGTATAGTGTTGTTATTGTGGGGGGGTAGAGAGAGGAGAGTAGGTCTATAGTATAGTGTTGTTATTGGGAGGGTGTAGAGAGAGGAGAGTAGGTCTATAGTATAGTGTTGTTATTGTGGGGGTGTAGAGAGAGGAGAGTAGGTCTATAGTATAGTGTTGTTATTGTGGGGGGGTAGAGAGAGGAGAGTAGGTCTATAGTATAGTGTTGTTATTGTGGGGGGGGGGGTAGAGAGAGGAGAGTAGGTCTATAGTATAGTGTTGTTATTGGGGTGGGGGGGGGGTAGAGAGAGGAGAGTAGGTCTATAGTATAGTGTTGTTATTGTGGGGGGGGGTAGAAAGAGGAGAGTAGGTCTATAGTATAGTGTTGTTATTGTGGGGGGGTCGAGAGAGGAGAGTAGGTCTATAGTATAGTGTTGTTATTGTGGGGGTGTAGAGAGAGGAGAGTAGGTCTATAGTATAGTGTTGTTATTGTGGGGGTGTAGAGAGAGGAGAGTAGGTCTATAGTATAGTGTTGTTATTGTGGGGGGGTGTAGAGAGATCAGAGTAGGTCGTTAGTATAGTGTTGTTATTGTGGGGGGGGTGTAGAGAGAGGAGAGTAGGTCTATAGTATAGTGTTGTTATTGGGAGGGGGTAGAGAGAGGAGAGTAGGTCTATAGTATAGTGTTGTTATTGGGGTGGGGGGGTGTAGAGAGAGGAGAGTAGGTCTATAGTATAGTGTTGTTATTGGGGGGGTGTAGAGAGAGGAGAGTAGGTCTATAGTATAGTGTTGTTATTGTGGGGGGGTCGAGAGAGGAGAGTAGGTCTATAGTATAGTGTTGTTATTGTGGGGGTGTGGGGGTGTAGAGAGAGGAGAGTAGTTCTATAGTATAGTGTTGTTATTGGGAGGGGGTAGAGAGAGGAGAGTAGTTCTGTAGTATAGTGTTGATATTGTGTGGGGGGGTGTAGAGAGAGGAGAGTAGGTCTATAGTATAGTGTTGATATTGTGGGGGGGGGTGTAGAGAGAGGAGAGTAGGTCTATAGTATAGTATTGTTATTGTGGGGGGGTGTAGAGAGAGGAGAGTAGGTCTATAGTATAGTGTTGTTATGGGGGGGGTGTAGAGAGAGGAGAGTAGTTCTATAGTATAGTGTTGTTATTGGGAGGGGGTAGAGAGAGGAGAGTAGTTCTGTAGTATATTGTTGTTATTGGGGGGGGGTAGAGAGAGGAGAGTAGGTCTATAGTATAGTGTTGTTATTGGGGGGGTGTAGAGAAAGGAGAGTAGGTCTATAGTATAGTGTTGTTATTGGGGGGGTGTAGAGAGAGGAGAGTAGGTCTATAGTATAGTGTTGTTATTGTGGGGGGGGTAGAGAGAGGAGAGTAGGTCTGTAGTATAGTGTTGTTATTGTGGGGGGGGGTAGAGAGAGGAGAGGAGGTCTATAGTATAGTGTTGTTATTGGGAGGGTGTAGAGAGAGGAGAGTAGGTCTATAGTATAGTGTTGTTATTGTGGGGGGGTAGAGAGAGGAGAGTAGGTCTATAGTATAGTGTTGTTATTGGGAGGGTGTAGAGAGAGGAGAGTAGGTCTATAGTATAGTGTTGTTATTGTGGGGGTGTAGAGAGAGGAGAGTAGGTCTATAGTATAGTGTTGTTATTGTGGGGGGGTCGAGAGAGGAGAGTAGGTCTATAGTATAGTGTTGTTATTGTGGGGGTGTAGAGAGAGGAGAGTAGGTCTATAGTATAGTGTTGTTATTGTGGGGGTGTAGAGAGAGGAGAGTAGGTCTATAGTATAGTGTTGTTATTGTGGGGGGGTGTAGAGAGATCAGAGTAGGTCTATAGTATAGTGTTGTTATTGTGGGGGGGGGTGTAGAGAGAGGAGAGTAGGTCTATAGTATAGTGTTGTTATTGGGGGGGGTGTAGAGAGAGGAGAGTAGGTCTATAGTATAGTGTTGTTATTGGGAGGGGGGTATAGAGAGAGGAGAGTAGGTCTATAGTATAGTGTTGTTATTGGGGGGGTGTGTAGAGAGAGGAGAGTAGGTCTATAGTATAGTGTTGTTATTGTGGGGGTGTAGAGAGAGGAGAGTAGGTCTATAGTATAGTGTTGTTATTGGGAGGGGGTAGAGAGAGGAGAGTAGGTCTATAGTATAGTGTTGTTATTGGGGTGGGGGGGTGTAGAGAGAGGAGAGTAGGTCTATAGTATAGTGTTGTTATTGTGGGGGGGTAGAGAGAGGAGAGTAGGTCTATAGTATAGTGTTGTTATTGGGAGGGGGTAGAGAGAGGAGAGTAGGTCTATAGTATAGTGTTGTTATTGGGGTGGGGGGGTGTAGAGAGAGGAGAGTAGGTCTATAGTATAGTGTTGTTATTGTGGGGGGGTAGAGAGAGGAGAGTAGGTCTATAGTATAGTGTTGTTATTGGGGAGGTGTAGAGAGAGGAGAGTAGGTCTATAGTATAGTGTTGTTATTGTGGGGGGGTGTAGAGAGAGGAGAGTAGGTCTATAGTATAGTGTTGTTATTGTGGGGGGTGTAGAGAGAGGAGAGTAGGTCTATAGTATAGTGTTGTTATTGGGAGGGGGTAGAGAGAGGAGAGTGGGTCTATAGTATAGTGTTGTTATTGGGGAGGTGTAGAGAGAGGAGAGTAGGTCTATAGTATAGTGTTGTTATTGTGGGGGGGTGTAGAGAGATCAGAGTAGGTCTATAGTATAGTGTTGTTATTGTGGGGGGGGTGTAGAGAGAGGAGAGTAGGTCTATAGTATAGTGTTGTTATTGGGAGGGGGTAGAGAGAGGAGAGTAGGTCTATAGTATAGTGTTGTTATTGGGGTGGGGGGGTGTAAAGAGAGGAGAGTAGGTCTATAGTATAGTGTTGTTATTGGGGGGGTGTAGAGAGAGGAGAGTAGGTCTATAGTATAGTGTTGTTATTGTGGGGGGGTCGAGAGAGGAGAGTAGGTCTATAGTATAGTGTTGTTATTGTGGGGGTGTGGGGGTGTAGAGAGAGGAGAGTAGTTCTATAGTATAGTGTTGTTATTGGGAGGGGGTAGAGAGAGGAGAGTAGTTCTGTAGTATAGTGTTGATATTGTGTGGGGGGGTGTAGAGAGAGGAGAGTAGGTCTATAGTATAGT
Organism: Salmo salar; assembly: GCF_965601325.2. NCBI lineage: Eukaryota > Metazoa > Chordata > Actinopteri > Salmoniformes > Salmonidae > Salmo > Salmo salar. The sequence goes on from NC_138316.1 coordinate 44,112,220, forward strand.
GTTGATATTGTGGGGGGGGGGGTGTAGAGAGAGGAGAGTAGGTCTATAGTATAGTATTGTTATTGTGGGGGGGTGTAGAGAGAGGAGAGTAGGTCTATAGTATAGTGTTGTTATGGGGGGGGTGTAGAGAGAGGAGAGTGGTTCTATAGTATAGTGTTGTTATTGGGAGGAGGTAGAGAGAGGAGAGTAGTTCTGTAGTATAGTGTTGTTATTGGGGGGGGGGTAGAGAGAGGAGAGTAGGTCTATAGTATAGTGTTGTTATTGGGGGGTGTAGAGAAAGGAGAGTAGGTCTATAGTATAGTGTTGTTATTGTGGGGGGGGGGTAGAGAGAGGAGAGTAGGTCTATAGTATAGTGTTGTTATTGTGGGGGGGGGGGTAGAGAGAGGAGAGTAGGTCTATAGTATAGTGTTGTTATTGGGAGGGTGTAGAGAGAGGAGAGTAGGTCTATAGTATAGTGTTGTTATTGTGGGGGGTGGTAGAGAGAGGAGAGTAGGTCTATAGTATAGTGTTGTTATTGGGGGGGTGTAGAGAGAGGAGAGTAGGTCTATAGTATAGTGTTGTTATTGTGGGGGGGGGGGTAGAGAGAGGAGAGTAGGTCTATAGTATAGTGTTGTTATTGGGAGGGTGTAGAGAGAGGAGAGTAGGTCTATAGTATAGTGTTGTTATTGTGGGGGGTGTAGAGAGAGGAGAGTAGGTCTATAGTATAGTGTTGTTATTGTGGGGGGGTAGAGAGAGGAGAGTAGGTCTATAGTATAGTGTTGTTATTGTGGGGGGGGGGTAGAGAGAGGAGAGTAGGTCTATAGTATAGTGTTGTTATTGGGGTGGGGGGGGGTAGAGAGAGGAGAGTAGGTCTATAGTATAGTGTTGTTATTGTGGGGGGGTGTAGAGAGAGGAGAGTAGGTCTATAGTATAGTGTTGTTATTGTGGGGGGGTCGAGAGAGGAGAGTAGGTCTATAGTATAGTGTTGTTAATGTGGGGGTGTAGAGAGAGGAGAGTAGGTCTATAGTATAGTGTTGTTATTGGGAGGGGGTAGAGAGAGGAGAGTAGGTCTATAGTATAGTGTTGTTATTGGGGTGGGGGGGTGTAGAGAGAGGAGAGTAGGTCTATAGTATAGTGTTGTTATTGGGGGGGTGTAGAGAGAGGAGAGTAGGTCTATAGTATAGTGTTGTTATTGTGGGGGGGTCGAGAGAGGAGAGTAGGTCTATAGTATAGTGTTGTTATTGTGGGGGTGTGGGGGTGTAGAGAGAGGAGAGTAGTTCTATAGTATAGTGTTGTTATTGGGAGGGGGTAGAGAGAGGAGAGTAGTTCTGTAGTATAGTGTTGATATTGTGTGGGGGGGTGTAGAGAGAGGAGAGTAGGTCTATAGTATAGTGTTGATATTGTGGGGGGGGTGTAGAGAGAGGAGAGTAGGTCTATAGTATAGTATTGTTATTGTGGGGGGGTGTAGAGAGAGGAGAGTAGGTCTATAGTATAGTGTTGTTATGGGGGGGGTGTAGAGAGAGGAGAGTAGTTCTATAGTATAGTGTTGTTATTGGGAGGGGGTAGAGAGAGGAGAGTAGTTCTGTAGTATAGTGTTGTTATTGGGGGGGGGTAGAGAGAGGAGAGTAGGTCTATAGTATAGTGTTGTTATTGTGGGGGGGGGGTGTAGAGAGAGGAGAGTAGGTCTATAGTATAGGTGTAGAGAGAGGAGAGTAGGTCTATAGTATAGTGTTGTTATTGGGGGGGGTAGAGAGAGGAGAGTAGTTCTGTAGTATAGTGTTGTTATTGTGGGGGGGGTAGAGAGAGGAGAGTAGGTCTGTAGTATAGTGTTGTTATTGTGGGGGGGGTAGAGAGAGGAGAGTAGGTCTATAGTATAGTGTTGTTATTGGGAGGGTGTAGAGAGAGGAGAGTAGGTCTATAGTATAGTGTTGTTATTGTGGGGGGGTAGAGAGAGGAGAGTAGGTCTATAGTATAGTGTTGTTATTGGGAGGGTGTAGAGAGAGGAGAGTAGGTCTATAGTATAGTGTTGTTATTGTGGGGGTGTAGAGAGAGGAGAGTAGGTCTATAGTATAGTGTTGTTATTGTGGGGGGGTAGAGAGAGGAGAGTAGGTCTATAGTATAGTGTTGTTATTGGGGTGGGGGGGTGTAGAGAGAGGAGAGTAGGTCTATAGTATAGTGTTGTTATTGTGGGGGGGGGTGTAGGGAGAGGAGAGTAGGTCTATAGTATAGTGTTGTTATTGTGGGGGGGTCGAGAGAGGAGAGTAGGTCTATAGTGTAGTGTTGTTATGGGGGGGGTGTAGAGAGAGGAGAGTAGTTCTATAGTATAGTGTTGTTATTGGGAGGGGGTAGAGAGAGGAGAGTAGTTCTGTAGTATAGTGTTGTTATTGGGGGGAGGGGGTAGAGAGAGGAGAGTAGGTCTATAGTATAGTGTTGTTATTGGGGGGGTGTAGAGAGAGGAGAGTAGGTCTATAGTATAGTGTTGTTATTGTGGGGGGGGGTAGAGAGAGGAGAGTAGGTCTATAGTATAGTGTTGTTATTGTGGGGGGGGTAGAGAGAGGAGAGTAGGTCTATAGTATAGTGTTGTTATTGGGAGGGTGTAGAGAGAGGAGAGTAGGTCTATAGTATAGTGTTGTTGTTGTGGGGGGGTAGAGAGAGGAGAGTAGGTCTATAGTATAGTGTTGTTATTGGGAGGGTGTAGAGAGAGGAGAGTAGGTCTATAGTATAGTGTTGTTATTGTGGGGGTGTAGAGAGAGGAGAGTAGGTCTATAGTATAGTGTTGTTATTGTGGGGGGGTGTAGAGAGATCAGAGTAGGTCTATAGTATAGTGTTGTTATTGTGGGGGGGGGTGTAGAGAGAGGAGAGTAGGTCTATAGTATAGTGTTGTTATTGGGGGGGTGTAGAGAGAGGAGAGTAGTTCTATAGTATAGTGTTGTTATTGGGGGGGGGGTAGAGAGAGGAGAGTAGGTCTATAGTATAGTGTTGTTATTGGGGGGGGGGTAGAGAGAGGAGAGTAGGTCTATAGTATAGTGTTGTTATTGGGGGGGGGGGGTAGAGAGAGGAGAGTAGGTCTATAGTATAGTGTTGTTATTGGGAGGGTGTAGAGAGAGGAGAGTAGGTCTATAGTATAGTGTTGTTATTGGGGGGGTGTAGAGAGAGGAGAGTAGGTCTATAGTATAGTGTTGTTATTGGGGGGGTGTAGAGAGAGGAGAGTAGGTCTATAGTATAGTGTTGTTATTGTGGGGGTGTAGCGAGAGAGAGTAGGTCTATAGTATAGTGTTGTTATTGTGGGGGGGTGTAGAGAGAGGAGAGTAGGTCTATAGTATAGTGTTGTTATTGTGGGGGGGGGTAGAGAGAGGAGAGTAGGTCTATAGTATAGTGTTGTTATTGGGGTGGGGGGGGTGTAGAGAGAGGAGAGTATGTCTATAGTATAGTGTTGTTATTGTGGGAGGGGGTAGAGAGAGGAGAGTAGGTCTATAGTATAGTGTTGTTATTGGGGTGGGGGGGGTGTAGAGAGAGGAGAGTATGTCTATAGTATAGTGTTGTTATTGTGGGGGGGGGGGTGTAGAGAGAGGAGAGTAGGTCTATAGTATAGTGTTGTTATTGTGGGGGGGTGTAGAGAGAGGAGAGTAGGTCTATAGTATAGTGTTGTTATTGTGGGGGGTGTAGAGAGAGGAGAGTAGGTCTATAGTATAGTGTTGTTATTGGGAGGGTGTAGAGAGAGGAGAGTAGGTCTATAGTATAGTGTTGTTATTGGGGGGGTGTAGAGAGAGGAGAGTAGGTCTATAGTATAGTGTTGTTATTGGGGGGGTGTAGAGAGAGGAGAGTAGGTCTATAGTATAGTGTTGTTATTGTGGGGGTGTAGCGAGAGAGAGTAGGTCTATAGTATAGTGTTGTTATTGTGGGGGGGTGTAGAGAGAGGAGAGTAGGTCTATAGTATAGTGTTGTTATTGTGGGGGGGGGTAGAGAGAGGAGAGTAGGTCTATAGTATAGTGTTGTTATTGTGGGGGGGTGTAGAGAGAGGAGAGTAGGTCTATAGTATAGTGTTGTTATTGTGGGGGGGTGTAGAGAGAGGAGAGTAGGTCTATAGTATAGTGTTGTTATTGTGTTTAGGAGAATGTGGGGAGGGGGAGAGGAGGGGATTTACCAGGGTAGACTGAGTATGTAATGCATCACCCTGGTATGGACTTTACAGTAGTAGCTCTCCTTTCTCCCAGCCTCCAGCAGTAGTATCTCTCCTTTCTCCCAGCCTCCAGCAGTAGTATCTCTCCTTTCTCCCAGCCTCCAGCAGTAGTATCTCTCCTTTCTCCCATCCTCCAGCAGTAGTATCTCTCCTTTCTCCCATCCTCCAGCAGTAGTATCTCTCCTTTCTCCCAGCCTCCAGCAGTAGTATCTCTGCTTTCTCCCAGCCTCCAGCAGTAGTATCTCTGCTTTCTCCCAGCCTCCAGCAGTAGTATCTCTGCTTTCTCCCAGCCTCCAGCAGTAGTAGCTCTCCTTTGTCCCAGCCTCCAGTAGAAGTTTCTCTCCTTTCTCCCAGCCTCCAGCAGTAATATCTCTCCTTTCTCCCAGCCTCCAGCAGTAGTTTCTCTCCTTTCTCCCAGCCTCCAGCAGTAGTATTTCTCCTTTCTCCCATCCTCCAGCAGTAGTATCTCTCCTTTCTCCCAGCCTCCAGCAGTAGTATCTCTCCTTTCTCCCAGCCTCCAGCAGTAGTATCTCTCCTTTCTCCCAGCCTCCAGTAGTAGTATCTCTCCTTTCTCCCAGCCTCCAGCAGTAGTATCTCTCCTTTCTCCATCCTCCAGCAGTAGTATCTCTCCTTTCTCCCAGCCTCCAGCAGTAGTATCTCTCCTTTCTCCCAGCCTCCAGCAGTAGTATCTCTCCTTTCTCCCAGCCTCCAGCAGTAGTATCTCTCCTTTCTCCCAGCCTCCAGCAGTAGTTTCTCTCCTTTCTCCCATCCTCCAGCAGTAGTATCTCTCCTTTCTCCCAGCCTCCAGCAGTAGTTTCTCTCCTTTCTCCCAGCCTCCAGCAGTAGTATCTCTCCTTTCTCCCAGCCTCCAGCAGTAGTATCTCTCCTTTCTCCCAGCCTCCAGTAGTAGTATCTCTCCTTTCTCCCAGCCTCCAGCAGTAGTATCTCTCCTTTCTCCCATCCTCCAGCAGTAGTATCTCTCCTTTCTCCCAGCCTCCAGCAGTAGTATCTCTCCTTTCTCCCAGCCTCCAGCAGTAGTATCTCTCCTTTCTCCCAGCCTCCAGCAGTAGTATCTCTCCTTTCTCCCAGCCTCCAGCAGTAGTTTCTCTCCTTTCTCCCATCCTCCAGCAGTAGTATCGCTCCTTTCTCCCATCCTCCAGCAGTAGTATCTCTCCTTTCTCCCAGCCTCCAGCAGTAGTATCTCTCCTTTCTCCCAGCCTCCAGTAGTAGTATCTCTCCTTTCTCCCAGCCTCCAGCAGTAGTTTCTCTCCTTTCTCCCATCCTCCAGCAGTAGTATCTCTCCTTTCTCCCAGCCTCCAGCAGTAGTTTCTCTCCTTTCTCCCAGCCTCCAGCAGTAGTATCTCTCCTTTCTCCCAGCCTCCAGCAGTAGTATCTCTCCTTTCTCCCAGCCTCCAGCAATAGTATCTCTCCTTTCTCCCAGCCTCCAGTAGTAGTAGTGAAGTGAGTATGTACTTGTTGCTATAAGTAGTGTGGTGAAGGCAGGCATGCACACAACCTGCCCCAGCTTGTCGAGGCTAGGCTAACATAACCTAGCTCATCAAGATACATTTAACATTTAATGGGCAGTATTCACACACGCACACACACACACACACACACACACACACACACACACACACACACACACCCACACACACACACACACACACACACACACACACACACACACACACACACACACACATACGCACGCACAAGCACACACACCCTCACATGCGAAAGGTGTAGAATAGTCAGAGAGCGGGGTAGCGAGGGTCAGATATACAGTTGAAGTCAGAAGTTTACATACACCTTAGCCAAATACATTTAAACTCAGTTTTTCACAATTCCTGAGATTTAATCACAGTAAAAATTCCCTGTTTTAGGTCAGTTAGGATCACCACTTTATTTTAAGAATGTGAAATGTCAGAATAATAGTAGAAATAATGATTTATTTCAGCTTTTATTTCTTTCATCACATTCCCAGTGGGTCAGAAGTTTACATACACTCAAATAGTATTTGGTAGCATTGCCCTTAAATTGTTTAACTTGGGTCAAACGTTTCGGGTAGCCTTCCACAAGCTTCCCACAATAAGTTGGGTGAATTTTGACCCATTACTCCTGACAGAGCTGGTGTAACTGAGTCAGGTTTGTAGGCCTCCTTGCTCGAACACACTTTTTAAATTCTGCCCACAAATGTTCTATAGGATTGAGGTCAGGGCTTTGTGATGGCCACTCCAATACCTTGACTTTTTTGTCCTTAAGCCATTTTGCCACAACTTTGGAAGAATGCTTGGGGTCATTGTCCATTTGGAAGACCCATTTGCGACCAAGCTTTAACTTCCTGACTGATGTCTTGAGATGTTGCTTCAATATATCCACATAATTTTCCTGCCTCATGATGCCATCTATTTCGTGAAGTGCACCAGTCCCTCCTGCAGCAAAGCACCCCAAAACATGATGCTGCCACCCACGTGCTTCACGGTTGGGATGGTGTTCTTCGGCTTGCAAGCATCCCCCTTTTTCCTCCAAACATAATGATGGTCATTATGGCCAAACAGTTCTATTTTTGTTTCATCAGACCAGAGGACATTTCTCCACAAAGTACAATCTTTGTCCCCATGTGCAGTTGCAAACCGTAGTCTAGCTTTTTTATGGCGGTTTTGGGGCAGTGGCTTCTTCCTTGCTGAGCGGCCTTTCAGGTTATGTCGATATAGGACTTGTTTTACTGTGGATATAGATACTTTTGTACCTGTTTCCTCCAGCATCTTCACAAGGTTCTTTGCTGTTGTTCTGGGATTGATTTGCACTTTTCGCACCAAAGTACGTTCATCTCTAGGAGAAAGAACACGTCCCCTTCCGGAGCGGTATGACAGCTGCGTGGTCCCATGGTGTTAATACTTGCGTACCATTGTTTGTACAGATGAATGTGGTACCTCAGGCATTTGGAAATTGCTCCCAAGGATGAACCAGACTTGTGGAGGTCTACAATGTTTTTTCTGAGGTTTTGGCTGATTTCATTTGATTTTTCCATGATGTCAAGCAAAGAGGCACTGAGTTTGAAGGTAGGCCTTGAAATACATCCACAGGTACCACTCCAATTGACTCAAACTATGTGAATTAGCCTATCAGACGCTTCTAAAGCCATTACATAATTTTCTGGAATTTTCCAAGCTGTTTAAAGGCACAGTCAACTTAGTGTATGTAAACTTCTGACCCACTGGAATTGTGATACAGTGAATTATAAGACAAATAATCTGTCTGTAAACAATTGCTGGAAATATTACATTGTACATTATTCTACATTGTAGAATAATAGTGAAGACATCAAAACTATGAAATGACACATATGGAATCATAAAGTAAGCAAAAAAGTGTTAAACAAATCAAATTATATTTAATATTTTAGATTCTTCAAAGTGGCCAGCCTTTGCCTTGATGACAGCTTTGCACACTCTTGGCATTCCCCCAACAAGCTTCATGAGGAATGCTTTTCCAACAGTCTCAAAGGAGTTCCCACATATGCTGAGCACTTGTTGGCTGCTTTTCCTTCACTCTGCACTCCAACTCATCCCAAACCATCTCAATTGGGTTGAGGTCGGGTGATTGTGGAGGCCAGGTCATCTGATGCATCACTCCATTACTCTCCTTCTTGGTAAAATAGCCCTTACACAGCATGGAGGTGTGTTGGGTCATTGTCCTGTTGAAAAACAAATGATAGTCCCACTAAGCGGCAAACCAGATGGGATGGCATATCGCTGCAGAATGCTGTGGTAGCCATGCTGGTTAACTGTGACATAAATCATGCTGGTTAACTGTGACTTAAATTCTAAATAAATCACTGACACTGTCACCAGCAAAGCACCACCACACCATCACACCTCCTCCTCCATACTTCATGGTGGGAACCACACATGTGGAGATCACCTACTCTGTGTCTCACAAAGACACGGCGGTTGGAACCAAAACTCGCAAATTTGGGCTCTTCAGGCCAAACGACAGATTTCCACTGGTCTAATGTCCATTGCTCATGTTTCTTGGTCCAAGCAAGTCTCTTCTTCTTATTGGTGTCCTTTAGTAGTGGTTTCTTTGCAGAAATGTGTCCATGAAGGCCTGATTCACGCAGTCTCCTCTGAATAGTTGATTTTGAGATGGGTCTGTTACTTGAACTCTGTGAAGCATTTATTTGGGCTGCAATTTCTGAAGCTGGTAACTCTAATGAATTTATCCTCTGAACATATCCTCTGGAGCGGGACTCTCACCTGGAAGCTTATAAGAAATCCCGCTATGCCCGCCAACGAACCATTAAACAGGCAAAGCGTGAATACAGGACTAAGATCGAATCGTACTACACCGGCTCCGATGCTCGTCGGATGTGGCAAGGCTTGGAAACTATTACAGACTACAAAGGGAAGCACAGCCGAGCTGCCCAGTGACACAAGCCTACTAGACGAGCTAAATAACTTCTATGCTCGCTTCGAGGCAAGTAACACTGAAAGAAGCATGAGAACATCAGCTGTTCTGTACGACTGTGTGATCACCCTCTCCGCAGTTAATGTGAGTAAGACCTTTAAACAGGTCAACATTCACAAGGCCGCAGGGCCAGACGGATTACCAGGACGGGTACAGCGAGCATGCGCTGACCAATGGGCAAGTGTCTTCACTGACATTTTCAACATGTCCCTGTCTGAGTCTGTAATACCAACATGTTTCAAGCAGACCCCCATAGTCCCTGTGCCCAAGAACACTAAGGTAACCTGCCTAAATGACTACCGACCCGTAGCACTCACATCTGTAGCCATGAAGTTCTTTGAAAGGCTGGTCATGGCTCACATCAACACCATTATCCCAGAAACCCTAGGCCCACTCCAATTTGCATACCACACCAACAGATCCAGAGATTATGTAATCTCCATTGCACTCCACACTGCCCTTTCCCACCTGGACAAAAGGAACACCTATGCGAGAATGCTATTCATTGACCACAGCTCAGCGATCAACACCATAGTGACCTCAAAGCTCATCACTAAGCTAAGGACCCTGGGTCTAAACACCTCCCTCTGCAACTGGATCCTGGACTTCCTGATGGGACGCCCCCAGGTGGTAAGGGTAGATAACAACACATCCACCACACTGATCCTCTACACGGGGGCCCATCAGGGATGCGTGCTCAGTCCCCTCCTGTACTCCCTGTTCACTAACTTCTTCACGGCCAGACACGACTCCAACACCATCATTAAGTTTGCTGATGACACAACAGTGGTAGGCCTGATCACCGACAATGATGAGACAGCCTATAGGGAGGAGGTCAAAGACCTGACCGTGTGGTGCCACGACAACAACCTCTCCCTCAACGTGATCAAGACAAAGGAGATGATTGTGGACTACAGGAAAAGGAGGCACGTCCCCACTCTCATCGACAGGGTTGTAGTGGAGCAGGTGGAGAGCTTAAAATTCCTTGGTGTCCACATCACCAACAAACTAACATGGTCCAAACACACCAAGACAGTCATGAAGAGGGCATGACAAAACCTATTCCCCCTCAGGAAACTAAAAAGATTTGGCATTGGTCCTGAGATCCTCAAAAGGTTCTACAGCTGCAACATCGAGAGCATCCTGACCGGTTGCATCACTGCCTGGTATGGCAATTGCTCGGCCTCTGACCGCAAGGCACTTCAGAAGGTAGTGCGTATGGCCCAATACATCACTGGGGAAAAACTGCTTGCCATCCAGGACCTCTACACCAGGCGGTGTCAGAGGAAGGCTCTAAAAATTGTCAAAGACCCCAGCCACCCCAGTCATAGACTGCTCTCTCTACTACCGCATGGCAAGTGGTAGCGGAGTGCCAAGTCTAGGACAAAAAGGCTTCTCAACAGTTTTTACCCCCAAGCCAGAAGACTCCTGAATAGGTAACCAAATGGTTACCCGGACTATTTGCATTGTGTGCCCCCCCCCCCCCCAACGCCTCTTTTACACTACTGCTACTCTCTGTTCATCATATATGCATAGTCACTTTAACCATATCTACATGTACATACTACCTCAATCAGCCTGACTAACCGGTGTCTGTATATAGCCTTGCTACTCTTATTTTCAAATGTATTTTACTGTTGTTTTATTTATTTCTTTACTTACCTACACACACACACACACACACACATACCTTTTTTTTGCACTATTGGTTAGAGTCTGTAAGTAAGCATTTCACTGTAAGGTAAACTTTGATTGGAAGTGCATACGGCCCAGTACATCACCGGGGCCAAGCTTCCTGCCATCCAGGACCTCTATACCAGGCGGTGTCAGAGGAAGGCCCTAAAAATTGTCAAAGACTCCAGCCACCCTAGTCATAGACTGTTCTCTCTGCTACCACACGACAAGCGGTACCAGAGCACCAAGTCTAGGTCCAAGAGGCTTCTAAACAGCTTCTACCCCCAAGCCATAAGACTCCTGAACAGCTAATCAAATGGCTACCCAGACTATTTGGATTGCCCCCCCCCCCCCCCCACATCACTACTGCTACTCTCTGTTATTATCTATGCATAGCCACTTTAATAACTCTACCTACATGTACATAATTACCTAAATTACCTCGACACCGGTGCCCCCGCACATTGACACATTGACTCTGTACCGGTACCCCCTGTATATAGCCTCCACATTGACTCTGTACCGGTACCCCTGTATATAGCCTCCACATTGACTCTGTACCGGTACCCCTGTATATAGCCTCCACATTGACTCTGTACCGGTACCCCCTGTATACAGCTTTTGTTATTTACTGCTGCTCTTTAATTATTTATTATTCTTATCTCTTACTTTTTTGGGTTTTTCTTAAAACTGCATTGTTGGTTAAGGGCTTGTAAGTAAGCATTTCACTGTAAGGTTGTATTCGGCGCATGTGACAAATACAATTTGATTTGATTTGAAATGTAACTCTGGTTCTTCTTTTCCTGTGGCGGTCCTCAGAGAGCCAGTTTCATCATAGCGCTAGATGGTTTTTGCGACTGCACTTGAAGAAACTTTCAATGTTCTTGAAATGTTCCGTATTGACTGACCTTCATGTCTTAAAGTAATGATGGACTGTCGTTTATCTTTGCTTATTTTAGCTGTTCTTGCCATAATATGGACTTGGTCTTTTACCAAATAGGGCTATCTTCTGTATACTACCACTACATTGTCACAACACAACTGATTGTCTCAAACGCATTAAGGAAAGAAATTCCACAAATTAAGTATTAACAAGGCACACCTGTTAATTGAAATGCATTCCAGGTGACTACCTCATGAAGCTGGTTGAGAGAATGCCAAGAGTGTGCAAAGCTGTTATTAAGGCAAAGGGTGGCTACTTTGAAGAATTTCAAATATAAAATATATTTTTATGTGTTAAACACTTTTTTGGTTACTACATGATTCCATATGTGTTATTATTCTACAATGTACAAAATGGTAAAAATAAAGAAAAACCCTTGAATGAGTAAGTGGGTCCAAACGTTTGACTGGTACTGTCTGTAAGTAGCAGCACTGCTGAGAGGATTAGTAGGGTGATTTCTCAAGGTGAAAGTGTTTCAAATCTTTTGCTATATTCAGCCTACTGTCATTTTCTGTAGTCATATCTATTAGCTTCATCACTGTACCAGTCGTCTGTACTTTTGCCTTAGAATGAGAAAAAGAAAGAACTGTCAGTGTGCAGATCAATCTCCTCCAAGCTCCAACCGTTGATCAATCCAACAATTGACAGTTCACAGTCTTCCGAGAATAGTAACATTGACCCGCTGTTGCTATTTGACCAGCGTCCAACTTGTCTTCCTCCCTTAACACACTGCATAGCCTGTTGTAAAAATACAGCTCCCTTGAAGCTCAGCACGACAGCCCCTTTCCCTTGGATCTATTTCCATGAGACGGTAATGTATATTATTACATCAGCTAAAGGCGTGTCCTCCTCTTCCTGCAAACCTGCGGTCAAAAGCTCCTCCGAACCTTTAATAAATAGAATTCTATCAACACAACAGCCAGTTCCACAGTAAAACTGTTGGACTTCTTCTTCTTTAAGGGGAAATCTGCGATTGCTACGTCCTTTTTTGGATTTTTAAATTCCTGATATATGTCCATTGATTCTTGAAGATTAGAATTTATAAACGCCTTATGAGCTTAGATGAATTGTCTAGCCCTTCAGAATATAAGCTTATTTTTACTCCTTTGTTGGTAAACAATGTAATTGTAAACAAACCCTCTACAGTCTTAAAACATGGTTGAAACTGTCATTAGGATCTCATGGAAGGTCAGTCCATAACTCTGTCTATGAATTTTAGAGTGGTTCCATTTCTCCAGACTCATCCCTCAGCTATTTACCAAATCAGTGGTGGGGTGTCCCACTTTGTTATTGTTTGAACTGCAGATTACACCTTTAAATATTACATCTGTTTAATATTATCTTTGTGTTATCAGTTATCCTGATTACATGGATCATACCTGAAATAAATAAGCAACAACTCATACCATCCAACAATGTGTTTTTATCTGGGTTTTTTTGGTGTAGTAAGTGTGTAGTAAGTGTTTAAGGGTATCCCACAGGAGTCAGTTGCAGGACCTCTGTTTCCTCTGTTTGCAGCGAAGCAGCAACACCTCCAGGTCTGTGGTTACAACCAAGCTGCCTGCAGCTAGAGACAGCATAGACAATAATAAGAGCACTTACTTTCTCCCAGCACTCACTGTGTGATGTGTTATATTGACAGGCTGTAGAGAGAGAGAGAGAGAGAGAGGGAGAGAGAGAGAGAGAGAGCGTGCTCTACCGTGTGTCTCCTGTAGCCGTCCCACACTAGGCCTGGCACCTGTTCATGTCCTCCGGGACTGGGACGGTCAAGACAGCTGCTTTGGTTTGGAGTGTGGGGTGGATGGGGATGGATATGGGGGGGGTGGGGGATGGGCTAAACAGATGGGCTGCAGTAGACAGGAGCGGGATGGGGTGGGAGCAGAGTAGGGGGATGCTGTGAAGAATTACCCAGCACAAAAGGCACGTCGGCAGAGCTGAATGGGTAATGACCATGTACAATCCGATGGACGATAATGGCATTGTGGTGGACTGGACTCTGGGGACACTTGGGGATGAGGATGGGCGGGTGTGTGTGTGTGTTATGTCAGCTGCTGTCCCAGAGCAGGATGAGACGGCAGAATAAAAGGAAGCTGGGTCTTTGTGCTGCTCTGATAGGATGAAAACACTGGAGCTAACCTGATAAAACCACTTTGTTCTGGTGTGCATCGCTTGCTTACACATCACATCAAGTTTGTGCTGCAAACAACTAAACTAAAAGTATAGTACTTCATTTCATCATTATTCCATTTCTAATGACAAAATATAGTAAAACTTTCATTTCTTGTCACATAAAACACTGAAGCCTTCAGCAGAATCAAAGGCCCTAAAGACCCAAAACCGGTTTCCAACAACCAGAGCGTTTTGTCATCATGTAACTAAACAATGTAGCGTGAAAAAGATTTTAGAGCATGTTATCTCAGTGTCCAGGAAGTTTCATAGTGAACACTTTAGTATCTAACGTAGCTAACATCAGTGATATTACCATGCCAATATTTGATCATTGACCCCCATCTCAGGTTTATGATGCTGACGCTAGTGTTATTGTGGGTGTGTTTTCTGTTGTGTGTTGTGTGTGTTTGTGTGTCTGTGTGTGTCTCTGTGTGTGTGTGTGTATGTCGTGTGTGTGTGTGTGTGTGTGTGTGTGTGTGTGTGTGTGTGTGTGTGTGTGTGTGTGTGTGTGTGTGTGTGTGTGTGTGTGTGTGTGTGCGTGTGCGTGTGTGTGTATGCTTATGAGCTACCTGTATGAGACACCACAGCTTGTTACTAGGAGCTACCTGTATGAGACACCACAGCTTGTTACTAGGAGCTACCTGTATGAAACACCACAGCTTGTTACTAGGAGCTACCTGTATGAGACACCACAGCTTGTTACTAGGAGCTACCTGTATGAGACACCACAGCTTGTTACTAGGAGCTACCTGTATGAGACACCACAGCTTGTTACTAGGATCTACCTGTATGAGACACCACAGCTTGTTACTAGGAGATACCTGTATGAGACACCACAGCTTGTTATTAGGAGCTACCTGTATGAGACACCACAGCTTGTTACTAGGATCTACCTGTATGAGACACCACAGCTTGTTACTAGGATCTACCTGTATGAGACACCACAGCTTGTTACTAGGAGCTACCTGTATGAGACACCACAGCTTGTTACTAGGATCTACCTGTATGAGACAACACAGCTTGTTATTAGGAGCTACCTGTATGAGACACCACAGCTTGTTACTAGGAGCTACCTGTATGAGACACCACAGCTTGTTACTAGGAGCTACCTGTATGAGACACCACAGCTTGTTACTAGGAGCTACCTGTATGAGACACCACAGCTTGTTACTAGGATCTACCTGTATGAGACACCACAGCTTGTTACTAGGAGCTACCTGTATGAGACACCACAGCTTGTTACTAGGAGCTACCTGTATGAGACACCACAGCTTGTTACTAGGAGCTACCTGTATGAGACACCACAGCTTGTTACTAGGAGCTACCTGTATGAGACACCACAGCTTGTTACTAGGAGCTACCTGTATGAAACACCACAGCTTGTTACTAGGATCTACCTGTATGAGACACCACAGCTTGTTACTAGGAGCTACCTGTATGAGACACCACAGCTTGTTACTAGGAGCTACCTGTATGAGACACCACAGCTTGTTACTAGGAGCTACCTGTATGAGACACCACAGCTTGTTACTAGGAGCTACCTGTATGAGACACCACAGCTTGTTACTAGGAGCTACCTGTATGAGACACCACAGCTTGTTACTAGGAGCTACCTGTATGAGACACCACAGCTTGTTATTAGGAGCTACCTGTATGAGACACCACAGCTTGTTACTAGGAGCTACCTGTATGAGACACCACAGCTTGTTACTAGGAGCTACCTGTATGAGACACCACAGCTTGTTACTAGGAGCTACCTGTATGAGACACCACAGCTTGTTACTAGGAGCTACCTGTATGAGACACCACAGCTTGTTACTAGGAGCTACCTGTATGAGACACCACAGCTTGTTACTAGGAGCTACCTGTATGAGACACCACAGCTTGTTACTAGGATCTACCTGTATGAGACACCACAGCTTGTTACTAGGAGCTACCTGTATGAGACACCACAGCTTGTTATTAGGAGCTACCTGTATGAGACACCACAGCTTGTTACTAGGAGCTACCTGTATGAGACACCACAGCTTGTTACTAGGATCTACCTGTATGAGACACCACAGCTTGTTACTAGGAGCTACCTGTATGAGACACCACAGCTTGTTACTAGGATCTACCTGTATGAGACAACACAGCTTGTTATTAGGAGCTACCTGTATGAGACACCACAGCTTGTTACTAGGAGCTACCTGTATGAGACACCACAGCTTGTTACTAGGAGCTACCTGTATGAGACACCACAGCTTGTTACTAGGAGCTACCTGTATGAGACACCACAGCTTGTTACTAGGATCTACCTGTATGAGACACCACAGCTTGTTACTAGGAGCTACCTGTATGAGACACCACAGCTTGTTACTAGGAGCTACCTGTATGAGACACCACAGCTTGTTACTAGGAGCTACCTGTATGAGACACCACAGCTTGTTACTAGGAGCTACCTGTATGAGACACCACAGCTTGTTACTAGGAGCTACCTGTATGAAACACCACAGCTTGTTACTAGGATCTACCTGTATGAGACACCACAGCTTGTTACTAGGAGCTACCTGTATGAGACACCACAGCTTGTTACTAGGAGCTACCTGTATGAGACACCACAGCTTGTTACTAGGAGCTACCTGTATGAGACACCACAGCTTGTTATTAGGATCTACCTGTATGAGACACCACAGCTTGTTATTAGGAGCTACCTGTATGAGACACCACAGCTTGTTACTAGGAGCTACCTGTATGAGACACCACAGCTTGTTATTAGGAGCTACCTGTATGAGACACCACAGCTTGTTACTAGGAGCTACCTGTATGAGACACCACAGCTTGTTACTAGGAGCTACCTGTATGAGACACCACAGCTTGTTACTAGGAGCTACCTGTATGAGACACCACAGCTTGTTACTAGGAGCTACCTGTATGAGACACCACAGCTTGTTACTAGGATCTACCTGTATGAGACACCACAGCTTGTTACTAGGAGATACCTGTATGAGACACCACAGCTTGTTATTAGGAGCTACCTGTATGAGACACCACAGCTTGTTACTAGGAGCTACCTGTATGAGACACCACAGCTTGTTACTAGGAGCTACCTGTATGAGACACCACAGCTTGTTACTAGGAGCTACCTGTATGAGACACCACAGCTTGTTACTAGGATCTACCTGTATGAGACAACACAGCTTGTTATTAGGAGCTACCTGTATGAGACACCACAGCTTGTTACTAGGAGCTACCTGTATGAGACACCACAGCTTGTTACTAGGAGCTACCTGTATGAGACACCACAGCTTGTTACTAGGAGCTACCTGTATGAGACACCACAGCTTGTTACTAGGATCTACCTGTATGAGACACCACAGCTTGTTACTAGGAGCTACCTGTATGAGACACCACAGCTTGTTACTAGGAGCTACCTGTATGAGACACCACAGCTTGTTACTAGGAGCTACCTGTATGAGACACCACAGCTTGTTACTAGGAGCTACCTGTATGAGACACCACAGCTTGTTACTAGGAGCTACCTGTATGAAACACCACAGCTTGTTACTAGCCCGATGGCTCCACCTGTATGAGACACCACAGCTTGTTACTAGGAGCTACCTGTATGAGACACCACAGCTTGTTACTAGGAGCCCGTTGCCACCTGTATGAGACACCACAGCTTGTTATTAGGAGCTACCTGTATGAGACACCACAGCTGTTACTAGGAGCTACCTGTATGAGACACCACAGCTTGTTATTAGGAGCTACCTGTATGAGACACCACAGCTTGTTACTAGGAGCTACCTGTATGAGACACCACAGCTTGTTACTAGGAGCTACCTGTATGAGACACCACAGCTTGTTACTAGGAGCTACCTGTATGAGACACCACAGCTTGTTACTAGGAGCTACCTGTATGAGACACCACAGCTTGTTACTAGGAGCTACCTGTATGAGACACCACAGCTTGTTACTAGGAGCTACCTGTATGAGACACCACAGCTTGTTACTAGGAGCTACCTGTATGAGACACCACAGCTTGTTACTAGGAGCTACCTGTATGAGACACCACAGCTTGTTACTAGGAGCTACCTGTATGAGACACCACAGCTTGTTACTAGGAGCTACCTGTATGAGACACCACAGCTTGTTACTAGGAGCTACCTGTATGAGACACCACAGCTTGTTACTAGGAGCTACCTGTATGAGACACCACAGCTTGTTACTAGGAGCTACCTGTATGAGACACCACAGCTTGTTACTAGGAGCTACCTGTATGAGACACCACAGCTTGTTACTAGGAGCTACCTGTATGAGACACCACAGCTTGTTACTAGGAGCTACCTGTATGAGACACCACAGCTTGTTACTAGGAGCTACCTGTATGAGACACCACAGCTTGTTACTAGGAGCTACCTGTATGAGACACCACAGCTTGTTACTAGGAGCTACCTGTATGAGACACCACAGCTTGTTACTAGGAGCTACCTGTATGAGACACCACAGCTTGTTACTAGGAGCTACCTGTATGAGACACCACAGCTTGTTACTAGGAGCTACCTGTATGAGACACCACAGCTTGTTACTAGGAGCTACCTGTATGAGACACCACAGCTTGTTACTAGGAGCTACCTGTATGAGACACCACAGCTTGTTACTAGGAGCTACCTGTATGAGACACCACAGCTTGTTATGGCTACCGGAGACTACCTGTATGAGACACCACAGCTTGTTACTAGGAGCTACCTGTATGAGACACACAGCTTGTTATAGGACTACCTGTATGAGACACCACAGCTTGTTACTAGGAGCTACCTGTATGAGACACCACAGCTTGTTACTAGGAGCTACCTGTATGAGACACCACAGCTTGTTACTAGGAGCTACCTGTATGAGACACCACAGCTTGTTACTAGGAGCTACCTGTATGAGACACCACAGCTTGTTACTAGGAGCTACCTGTATGAGACACCACAGCTTGTTACTAGGAGCTACCTGTATGAGACACCACAGCTTGTTACTAGGAGCTACCTGTATGAGACACCACAGCTTGTTACTAGGAGCTACCTGTATGAGACACCACAGCTTGTTACTAGGAGCTACCTGTATGAGACACCACAGCTTGTTATTAGGAGCTACCTGTATGAGACACCACAGCTTGTTACTAGGAGCTACCTGTATGAGACACCACAGCTTGTTATTAGGAGCTACCTGTATGAGACACCACAGCTTGTTACTAGGAGCTACCTGTATGAGACACCACAGCTTGTTACTAGGAGCTACCTGTATGAGACACCACAGCTTGTTACTAGGAGCTACCTGTATGAGACACCACAGCTTGTTACTAGGAGCTACCTGTATGAGACACCACAGCTTGTTACTAGGAGCTACCTGTATGAGACACCACAGCTTGTTACTAGGAGCTACCTGTATGAGACACCACAGCTTGTTACTAGGAGCTACCTGTATGAGACACCACAGCTTGTTACTAGGAGCTACCTGTATGAGACACCACAGCTTGTTACTAGGAGCTACCTGTATGAGACACCACAGCTTGTTACTAGGAGCTACCTGTATGAGACACCACAGCTTGTTACTAGGAGCTACCTGTATGAGACACCACAGCTTGTTACTAGGAGCTACCTGTATGAGACACCACAGCTTGTTACTAGGAGATACCTGTATGAGACACCACAGCTTGTTACTAGGAGCTACCTGTATGAGACACCACAGCTTGTTACTAGGATCTACCTGTATGAGACACCACAGCTTGTTACTAGGAGCTACCTGTATGAGACACCACAGCTTGTTACTAGGAGATACCTGTATGAGACACCACAGCTTGTTATTAGGAGATACCTGTATGAAACACCACAGCTTGTTATTCCAGTCCATTTCTGACATGATGGGGCTCAGGGCGAACTGCTGAGAGCTGTCAAGCAGTGTCTTCACAAATCTGCTTGGCAATACTATGACATGATGTTTTCTCCCTCTAAAAGCCATCAATCTCTCGACAGCATCTGACAGCTCCACGTCTGAGGCAGCACATGGTTTACACCCACTTCTTTCTCCTAGGCCTCAAGGTCGTTCACTCCCTCCTCTCTCTGTTTATTTCAGTAAGGAGTCACTTTACCTCTGCATAATGAGGATGGTGTGACTGACTCATCGTTTACACCAGTTGATCTATTCCAGTACAGGAAGCAACACTTAATTTATACTTCTTGACTAACAAATCTTTGTAAACCTACAGTGTTGCGCAATTTGGTGTGTAGGGCTATGAATAACCATACAAATTGTTGGGGGTAATTTTACTCTAATGGGTCGTTGTAAAGCTTTGAGCAGTTTGCAGAACTGAAAGTATTACGAAACTTCCAGAACATGTTATGCTTCTATTGGTTTGGTGGTTGGTCCTATATCTATAGAATGTACACAACATCCACATACTATTTACTGTAATACACACACAGCAACATGGTGTTGTTATAGACCAGGATGTCTCGGTCTGTCCCCTCAGAGCTCATCTCAGTCTGCTGACAGAACCCTTCTGGAGTACTGTATGTGTTGTGGGTGAGGTGAAGTTCACCTGAGTCAGACAGACAAGTTAAACACACACACACACACACACACACACACACACACACACACACACACACACACACACACACACACACACACACACACACAGCTATGGATTAGTCAGTCATACCCCAGTTCCACTGTGTCCTACAGAGCACTGCAGAGTCCTACAGAGTCCTACAGAGTCCTACAGAGCCCTACAGAGTCCTACAGAGTCCTACAGTATCCTACAGGGCCCTGCAGAGCCCTACAGAGTCCTACAGAGTCCCACAGAGTCCTACAGAGCCCTACAGAGCAACACAGAGCCCCACAGAGTCCCACAGAGTCCCACAGAGTTCCACAGAGTCCTACAGAGTCCTACAGAGCCATACAGAGTCCCACAGAGCCCCACAGAGTCCCACAGAGCCCTACAGAATCCCACAGAGTCCCACAGAGTCCTACAGAGTCCTACAGAGCCCTACAGAGCCCCACAGAGTCCTACAGAGCCCTACACAGTCCTACAGAGCCCTGCAGAGTCCTACAGAGCCCTGCAGAGCCCTACAGAGTCCTACAGAGCCCTACAGAGTCCTACAGAGTCCTACAGGGCCCTACAGAGTTCTACAGAGTCCTACAGAGCCCTACAGAGTCCTACAGAGTCCCACAGAGTCCTACAGAGCCCTACAGAGCCCCACAGAGTCCCACAGAGTCCCACAGAGCCATACAGAGTTCCACAGAGTCCTACAGAGTCCTACAGAGTCCCACAGAGCCCCACAGAGTCCCACAGAGTCCCACAGAGCCCTACAGAGCCCGACAGAGTCCCACAGAGTCCTACAGCGTCCTACAGAGCCCTACAGAGTCCTACACAGTCCTACAGAGCCCCACAGAGTCCTACTACTGTCACGGTTGTCGTAGTGATGAGACCAAAACGCCGCAGGTATGTGTATGCTCATCTTGACGTTTTAATAAATTCAAAATGAACACAAAAATAACAAAAGAACGAACGATCAACAAAACAGTCTGGTAAGGCACAAGGCTAAACACAGAACAATCTCCCACAAATGACAAACACAAACACACCCTAATATATGGGACTCTCAATCAAAGACAAATAGACAACACCTGCCTTCAACTGACAGTCCAAACCCCAATTAACCAAACATAGAAACAGACACACTAGACTAAACATAGAATACATGTGTCACGAGCGGAATGAACAGTTTAAGGAGTGAGTCAAGCGCAGGAGACTGAGGTCCGTTGGAACAATCTTAATTTAATAAATCCACGGGTAAGTTTCACATACGGCTGGGAGCATAACAGTCAGGAAAAATGACAAAAAAGAAGCTCCGCTCAAAAGGCAGACGGGGCGCAGCCCGGCAACCCTAATGCCTATATAATATAAGTAACACCACACGTAACAACGAACAATCCCGCACAAATCCTAGCTAAACACAGACAGACTAAATACCCCCCCACTAATGACAAACACAAAACAGGTGCACACAAAAAACAGACAGAACTAATAGACACTTAAACACAGATCGGTGGCAGCTAGTAGGCCGGCGACGACGACCGCCGAGCGCCGCTCGACCGAGGAGAGGCGCCACCTTCTGTGGATGTTGTGACAGTACCCCTCCCCTGACGCGCGGGTCCCGCAGCGCGCCGACGCCGGCCTCGGGGACGACCCGGAGGGCGAGGCGCCGGGCGATCCGGGCAGAGGTTGTGGAAATTCCGCAACATGGCTGGATCCAGAATGTCCCTCGCCGGGACCCAGCACCTCTCCTCCGGACCGTACCCCTCCCAGTCCACGAGGTACTGCAGGCCCCCCACCCGACGTCGGGAGTCCAAGATGGTCCGGACTGTGTACGCCGGGGCCCCTCCGATGTCCAGGGGGGGCGGGGGGGCCTCCCGCACCTCAGCGTCCTGCAGCGGACCAGCTACCACCGGCCTGAGGAGAGACACATGAAACGAGGGGTTAATACGGTAATATGTAGGAAGTTGTAACCTATAACACACCTCGTTTATTCTCCTCAGGACTTTGAATGGCCCTACAAATCGCGGACCCAGCTTCCGGCAGGGCAGGCGGAGGGGCAGGTTCCGGGTCGAGAGCCAGACTCTATCCCCCGGGTTAAACACGGGGGCTTCACTGCGGTGGCGGTCAGCGCTCTCTTTGTGTCGTTTTCCAGCCTTCTTTATACACTCCTGGACCGCATGCCAGGTCTCCCTGGAGCACTGGACCCATTCCTCCACCGCAGGAGCCTCTGTCTGGCTCTGTTGCCATGGCACCAGGACCGGCTGATACCCCAACACGACCTGGAAGGGTGACAGGTTAGTAGAGGAGTGGCGCTGAGAATTCTGGGCCATCTCGGCCCAGGGTACGAACCGCGCCCACTAGCCTGGCCGGTCCTGGCAATATGACCGCAGGAACCTGCCTACATCCTGGTTAATGCGCTCTACCTGCCCATTACTCTCGGGGTGGAAACCCGAGGTCAGGCTGACCGAGCCCCCAGCCTCTCCATAAACAACCTCCACACCCTGGACGTGAACTGGGGACCCCGATCAGATACGATATCCTCGGGCACCCCGTAGTGCCGGAAGACGTGGGTGAATAGGGCCTCCGCGGTCTGTAGGGCCGTAGGAAGACCGGGCAACGGAAGCAGACAGCAGGACTTCGAGAACCGATCCACAACAACCAGGATCGTAGTATTTCCCTGAGATGGCGGGAGATCCGTAAGGAAATCCACCGAGAGGTGAGACCAAGGTCGTTGTGGAACGGGGAGGGGCTGTAATTTCCCTCGAGGCAGGTGCCTAGGAGCCTTACACTGGGCGCACACCGAACAGGAAGAGACATAGTGTGTTACATCCTATACCAAGGTGGGCCACCAGTACTTCCCCCTCAGGCCTCACACTGTCCGTTCCACCCCAGGGTGACCCGAGGAGGGTAGAGTGTGGGCCCATCGGATCAAACGATCGCGAACACCCAGCGGAACGAACTTCCGACCCGCAGGACATTGAGGTGGAGTGGGTTCGAGCCGACCCGCCCGCTCGATGTCCGCATCCACCTCCCACACCACCGGTGCCACCAGACAGGACGCAGGGAGTATGGGAGTGGGATCGATGGTCCGCTCCTCGGTGTCGTAGAGACGTGACAGTGCGTCGGCCTTCCGGTTCCGAGAACCCGGAATGTACGAAAGGGTGAACTGAAACCTCATAAAGAACATGGCCCACCTGGCTTGACGAGGATTAAGTCTCCTCGCTGCCCGGATGTACTCCAGGTTACGGTGGTCGGTCCAGATGAGAAAAGGATGACGTGCCCCCTCAAGCCAATGTCTCCACACTGTCAAAGCCTTGACCACGGCTAACAACTCCCTGTCCCCCACATCATAGTTGTGCTCCGCCGGGCTCAGCTTCTTAGAAAAGAATGCGCAGGGGCGGAGCTTCGGAGGAGCGCCCGAACGCTGTGAAAGCACAGCTCCCACCCCAGCCTCGGACGCGTCCACCTCCACTATGAATGGCAAAGAGCGATCTGGATGCGCCAGCACCGGAGCGTTGGTAAACAGAACCTTCAGACGACGGAAGGCTCTGTCCGCCTCTGCCGACCACCGCAATTGCACCGGACCCCCCTTCATCAGTGAGGTAATGGGAGCTGCCACCTGGCCAAAACCCCGGATAAACCTCCGGTAATAATTGGCGAACCCCAAGAACCGCTGCACCTCCTTCACAGTGGTAGGGGTCGGCCAATTACGCACAGCCGTAACGCGGTCATCTTCCATCACCACCCCTGTGGTGGAAATGCGATATCCCAGAAAAGAAACGGCTTGTTGGAAGAACTCACATTTCTCAGCCTTGACGTATAGGTCATGCTCCAGCAGCCGCCCAAGCACTTTACGCACCAGAGCCACATGCGCGGCGCGAGTGGCGGAGTAGATCAAGATGTCATCGATGTACACCACCACCCCCTGCCCGAGCATGTCCCTGAGAACCTCGTCCACAAAGGATTGGAAGACGGCGGGAGCATTCTTTAACCCATATGGCATGACGAGGTACTCATAATGGCCCGATGTGGTACTAAATGCGGTCTTCCACTCGTCTCCATCTCGGATACGCACCAAGTTATAAGCGCTCCTGAGATCTAGTTTGGTGAAAAAGCGCGCCCCGTGAAATGACTCCACGGCCGTAGCAATGAGAGGTAGTGGGTAACTGAACCCCACTGTGATAGAATTTAGACCTCTATAGTCAATGCACGGGCGCAGGCCTCCCCCCTTCTGCTTCACAAAAAAGAAACTCGAGGAGACGGGTGATTTAGATGGCCGAATGTATCCCTGTCTCAAGGATTCAGTGACGTATGTCTCCCTTGCCACTGTCTCTTCCTGCGACATGACTTTTAGGAAGGGCCGCGCCAGCCTGGAGGTTTATCACACAATCCCCTTGTCGATGGGGTGGTAATTGAGTCGCCTTCATTTTACTGAAGGCGATAGCCAAATCGGCATATTCAGAGGGAATGTGTACAGTGGAGACTTGGTCTGGACTCTCCACGGTGGTTGCACCGATGGAAACTCCTATACACCTACCTGAGCACTCCCTCGACCACCCCTTAAGAGCCCTCTGCCCCCATGAAATCAGAGGATTGTGAGAGGCTAGCCAGGGAAGTCCCAGCACCACCGGAAACGCCGGGGAATCAATAAGGAACAGGCTGATACGTTCCTCATGACCCCCCTGCTTTACCATGACCAGTGGCACTGTTTCCTCCCTCACTTGGCCAGACCCTAGTGGTTGACTATCTAACGCGTGCACGGGGAAGGGTTTGTCCAGTTTAACCAGGGGGATCCCTAACTTATCAGCAACACTTCGGTCCATGAAACTCCCAGCTGCGCCTGAATCGACTAGTGCCTTATACTGGGAGTGAGGGGAAAAACCAGGGAAGAAAACAGAGACATACATGTGGTCGACAGGGGGGTCTGGGTGAGGCTGGTGCTGACTCACCTGGGGGGTCGATGGAGTGCTCTGCCTGCCATCTGAGTTCCCGGGAGAACCTCTCCAGCACCGGTCCGCAGTGTGTCCTCTACGGCCACAGTGGGTGCAGGAGAGGCCCCCCCCTCCGGTCCTCCTAGCAGCGGTCCCTCCAAGCTCCATGGGCGTTGGAGCAGGAGGGATGGGAGGTGGAATGAATAGGCCCCGATCGGAACGTCCCCGGGCAGTTAGCAGGTTGCCCAGCCTGATGGACAAATCAATCAACTGGTCCAGAGTGGTGGTATGGTCCCGGCAAGCCAGCTCCCGGCAGACGTCCTCACGTAGACTACACCTGTAGTGGTCAATCAGGGCCCGCTCATTCCACCCCGATCCGGTGGCTAGAGTCCGGAACTCCAGCGCAAAGTCCTGAGCGCTCCTCGTCTCCTGCCTCAGATGAAATAATCGCTCGCCCGCCGCCTTGCCCTCCGGGGGATGATCGAATACCGCCCGGAAGCGGCGAGCGAACTCTGGGTAGTTGTCCTTTGCTGAGTCTGGGCCCTCCCAGATGGCGTTGGCCCATTCCAGGGCTCTACCCGTGAGGCACGAGACGAGGACGCTCACCCTCTCTTCATCGGAGGGAGAGGGCCGGACGGTCGCCAGGTACAGGTCCAACTGGAGCAAAAACCCCTTGCACCCAGCGGCCGTCCCATCGAACTCCCTGGGAGCCATTATCCGTATCCCGCTTGTACTGGGTTCGGTTGGATTCGGTAGGGGCGCAGGGTGATGAATTGGTCCTGGTGGGGGTGATGGAGCGACTCGCTCCCAGCTCTCCAATCGGGTCAGCACCTGGTCCATGGCCGTGCCTAGTCGCTGGAGGAGGCTGGCATGTTGGCCGACTTGTTCCTCCATTGACAATGTTCCTGTCCCAGCTGACTCCATAAGTGGTGCGGGATTCTGTCACGAGCGGAATGAACAGTTTAAGGAGTGAGTCAAGCGCAGGAGACTGAGGTCCGTTGGAACAATCTTAATTTAATAAATCCACGGGTAAGTTTCACATACGGCTGGGAGCATAACAGTCAGGAAAAATGACAAAAAAGAAGCTCCGCTCAAAAGGCAGACGGGGCGCAGCCCGGCAACCCTAATGCCTATATAATATAAGTAACACCACACGTAACAACGAACAATCCCGCACAAATCCTAGCTAAACACAGACAGACTAAATACCCCCCCCCACTAATGACAAACACAAAACAGGTGCACACAAAAAACAGACATAACTAATAGACACTGAAACACAGATCGGTGGCAGCTAGTAGGCCGGCGACGACGACCGCCGCTCGACCGAGGAGAGGCGCCACCTTCTGTGGATGTTGTGACAACATGAAAATCAAACAGTGCCCAAAAACCCCGGAATACTTAAATCAAATGCCCCTTCAACAAACACACCACCCCGAACCACATAAACCGAATACCCTCTGCCACGTCCTGACCAAACTACAATGACAATTAACCCTTATACTGGCCAGGACGTGACAACTACAGAGCCCTACAGAGTCCTACAGAGCCCCACAGAGTCCCACAGAGCCCTATAGAGCCCCACAGAGTCCAACTACAGAGTCCCACAGAGCCCCACAGAGTCCTACAGAGTCCCACAGAGCCCTACAGAGCCCTATAGAGCCCTACAGAGTTCCACAGAGTCCCACAGAGTCCTACTACAGAGTCTTACAGAGTCCTACAGAGTCCTACTACAGAGTCCTACAGAGCCCCACAGAGTCATACTACAGAGTCCTACAGAGCCCCACAGAGTCCTACAGAGCCCCACAGAGTCCCACAGAGCCCCACAGAGTCCTACTACAGAGTCCTACAGAGTCCAACTACAGAGTCTTACAGAGTTCTACAGAGTTCTACAGAGTCCTACAGAGTCCTACAGAGTTCTGCAGAGTTCTACAGAGCCCTACAGAGTCCTACAGAGCTCTACAGAGTTCTACAGAGTTCTACAGAGTCCTACAGAGTTATGCAGAGTTCTACAGAGCCCTACAGAGTCCTATAGAGATATACAGAGTTCTACAGAGTCCTACAGAGTCCTACAGAGTTCTGCAGAGTTCTACAGAGCCCTACAGAGCCCTACAGAGTTCTACAGAGCCCTACAGAGTTCTACAGAGTCCCACAGAGTCCTACAGAGTCCCACAGAGCCCTACAGAGCCCTATAGAGCCCTACAGAGCCCCACAGAGCCCCACAGAGTCCAACTACAGAGTCCCACAGAGCCCCACAGAGTCCTACAGAGCCCCACAGAGTCCTACTACAGAGTCTTACAGAGTCCTACAGAGTCCTACAGAGTTCTGCAGAGCCCTACAGAGTTCTACAGAGCCCTACAGAGTTCTACAGAGCCCTACAGAGTTCTACAGAGCCCTACAGAGTTCTACAGAGTCCTACAGAGTCATACAGAGCCCCATGTATGGTCCTGCTGACCATGCACTCCCAACTATAACATGACTCATCTCCAACATGACTGTCGGTCAATACGGGTGAGGACAGAGTGGCGGGCTAATTTCCTGTTGTTTAGGATAGAGTAGAACAGAGCACTGTTTCTGATAGTGGTCAGGAAAGAGAGATGTTGTCACCCTTTATCTAGTTGGGGTGGCAGGTAGCCTAGTGGTTAGAGCATTGTGTCAGTAACTGAAAGGTAGCTGGGTAAAATCCCCGAGCTGACAAGATAAAAAGTTGTTGTTTTGCCCCTGGACAAGGCAGTTAACCCACTGTTCCCTGGTAGGCCGTCATTGTAAATAAGAATTTGTTCTTAACTGACTTGCCTGGTTAAATGATTGATGAAAAAAGTGTTGTTCTGTTGCGCAACAACTGGAGCAGTCATATGTTAGGTATTTTAATGGGGCACGCCTTCAACACGGGACTTATCCTATATGGCTGCTGTTTATGCTTTTCATGTTTCATTTTACTGTGACTCAAATAAAACCAGGAAGCCAGAGTTGAATGTATCACTGTTTAGTTGTACTTATTTTTGCATAGTCCAATGATTTTTCAATCTCCTAGTTTAAATATGTAATTTATACTGTGGCAAAACACCATTAGACAGTCCTCATATTTTTGAATAAACGTAGTTTTCTCAGTCAGAACACACGAGGAAGAGACACCGTTTTATAATGAATAGGCCTAGGTTATAATCTGGTGTAAATATATGATTATAATATGTTAGAAATTAATTGCTCCAATCTGTTTTGAACAAAACTTTATATTCCAATTCCTCCATTTTGTGATAGCTGATATCATCAATAATCAAACATTTAAGTGGAAGAGACATTTTTTTTTTAACAACACATTCCTTTTCTTGTTCAGTTTGCTTTGTGTTTATGTCCTCTGGAGTTGCAATGCACAGTGGTGTCAACAAGAGAGGTTATCTAGCGCCTCCCAGTGGCTAAAGTTGGATCCTGCAGCTCTCAACATGCGTTCTTCAAAGGTTGCTGTCTAAAAATACATATTCCTCTGTCCTTGTAGTCTCAGTAGGTTATAGTTAAGACCGCTTACAGACTTAAAACTATTGTTTAGCGCCCTTAAAGTCCCCAGCACGAATCATTCATTCATTGCTGCAATTATTACAATGTATGTATTTGTCTAAAAACAGACATTACCGCTGTATTAGTACTAAGTGCTAAGGCAAAAACAGAATTGTGCACCTCTCGGGGACCCGGATCAGGATCGGGAAACGTTGCAGGAAGCATATATTTACCATTTTGAACCATTAGCACTTAGTTCTACATGAATGGCCATTAGACTCGAACTAGACCAAGGTACATATCTGGTCACAGCCCATTGATTCTCTCTGTGCTCTGTATCATTTTTCCTAGGCCTATTCACACACCCTCTACAATATGCAAATAACGTCCCTGGGCTACCCGTCGTATTTCAGCGGTTGTGAAATATGACTGAGAACATAGTTATTGTTGCTATTCTCAGTAACTTCGATAAGCCTACACACATATTGTCATATAATGGGAGATTTTTTTTCTTCTGCAACATATCATTTTGTTCTTATATATGAGACCTTATTATATTGCCAGAGTTTAGCAAATGGAGATGTCATTAAGAAAAGCATTTTGGTGAGCCTGTGTTTGGTCCTTGTTGTGTCGGTCGTTGTAAAACAAATGTTAGAAACACACGCTTTCTGACACTGAGATCCCCAACAACAACATGAAATGACTCTAACAATGTCTTCAGATGCTCTACGGGTTGAAAACCAGGGTTGTTTGGTACACAACGATGTGAACACAACGCTAGCATTCATATGCTCGACTTCATCACAGAGCATTGACTTCTTCCAAGATCCTTTGCTCTTAATAGGTTTCATCAAAAGGTGATTCCAGGGGCAGTGGAATGTAATCAAACACATTCAACCTCTATAAACATGCTAATGTTAGCCCGGGTGGGGCTGTTTGGGGTTGAAGATCTACCCCCTAGGCGGTTCTGTTTGGCTAAGCCACTTCGTCTCATTTATCTCCCCCTTCCTACCCCAGGGCGCACGCGTGTGTGTGGCACCCCCATGTCATCATGTCCTTAGGGCCCTGAAACAATCTCAGCGGGGTACTCTCCATCAAAGCCAGCCACGGGATTACTGAGTAGTTACATGTGTGCCTGACAACGCCTAGGATCACTGTTTGGTTACATGTGTGCCCGACAACGCCTAGGATCACTGTTTGGTTACATGTGTGCCCGACAACGCCTAGGATCACTGTTTGGTTACATGTGTGCCCGACAACGCCCAGTATGGATGGCCTGTCACTCATAGTCTGGATTTATCAGGCTAGCCATAGGATACTTACGTCTCTGTATCCATGTGTTATACTTGGTCACGCAGCATCACTCTCTACCATGCGTCGTTTCTCTCTATCTTTTATTGCAAATGGAAAATACGCAGTCTATTGTAGATAGAAAATGCACGGCAGAGAAGGAAATCGGAGGGAATGCGCCATGAGATAAATCGAGGCAATAACGTAGTTAATTGCTTCAACCACAAGATGGCAGCAGAGACTGATAGTTGTCCTAAAAACAGGGCCGGGATTAAATTCATGGCGCAGCGCTCAGTACAGTCGGCTCAATCTGATATTACATTTAATTGTTTAGCGCGCTATAACGCAGATCTGACGTAGATCGGAGTGAATCCCGGCCTTGGTTCCATATCTCGGTCTGTACTACAGTGGTCCTTTTCTCACATTTTCAATTGGAAATACATATTGTATTATGGGTTATGGGTATCCTAAATCTATGCTAGATTAACCCTCAAATAAATCAAACCAGGAGTGTTTGGCCGAAACAATGTCCTGCACACCCGATAAACTAGTCAGCCAGATACACATTCACCACAAGCCCTAGAGAGGTATCCTGTATTGACTTCTAGTATATTCTAATACTGCGGTGGTGAGTGGTTATCACAGTAAACTGGCTGTAGAAGTGCTGAGAGATATCCTGTACCTACTTCTACAGCTACCCATCATGGTCAGGGAGAATGACAGGGTTGAACTAGTGGTACTCTAATTCTACCTAGTGAGGGAGAAGTGAAGAGGGAGAGGGAGCCCTTTAGGGAAGGCCTGCCACATTCTCCTGTTACACCACCCCACGCAGTGACAGGGGAGAGACAGAGGATGGGAGAGGGAGAAAGAGAGGGGGAGATAGAGAAGGGGAGAGAGAGAGGGGAGGTGAGGGAAAGAGAGAGAGAAAGTGTGTGTGTGTGTGAGAGAGAGAGAAAGCGCGAGAGAGACAGAGAGAGAGAGAAAGAGAGTGAGTAAGAGATAGAGAGAGAGAGAAATTGATGACGCCACTGTATCTATATTGATCCATCAATTTATTCATCTTAACTGGATGACAGACCTATACTACAGACCTGTATATCTTATAAGACTTATTTCCAGAAAAAGACAAATCATTCTGTGTGAATTGAAACAACATGGCATAGTGTGTTTATGTGTTTGGTCTCATGTGTCTATTGCAGGGATAGGAGGCAAGGATAGGAGGCAAGGATAGGAGGCAAGGATAGGAGGCAGGGATAGGAGGCAGGGATAGGAGGCAGGAAAGAAGGCAGGGATAGGAGGCAAGGATAAGAGGCAGGGAAGGAGGCAGGGAAGGAGGCTACTGTAATACACACCAAGCAGTCTCACAGCATGAGCATCTGTCAGAATACACACAGAATACATCTGCTGTAGGGTCTGACAGTAAATACATTGTCATCCGTCAGGCCCTATCTGTGTCTCTCTCCTCATAAATCAATGTGTGTTTGGACAAGTAGGACAGAGTAAACAGCTCCTGTGTTCAGTATCATGTTCAGGCATCGGGGAAGGAAGTGTTTGTGTGTGTGTGTGTGTGTGGTGTGTGTGTGTGTGTGTGTGTGTGTGTGTGTGTGTGTGTGTGTGTGTGTGTCTGTGTGTTCATGCCTCCCTGTCTGCCTGCCTGTGTGTATAGGCGTTTGTGTGTTTGTGTTTGTGTGTGTGTGTCTGTGTGTTCATGCCTCCTTGTCTGCCTGCCTGTGTGTATAGGTGTGTGTGTGTGTGTGTGTATGTATGGTGCTGGGGAAGCTTGTTTAGCTGAGCCCAGTGAAAGTGAAGCCCATGACAGAATGTCTGGCTGTGTGTCTATGCCCAGCCAGCCAGTGGAGCCAGACCGTCTGCTAGTCGCCAGCCTGCTTTACAACTGCTGAGAACATCCCATCCCCTAGGGGAGGAGAGGAGGGAGAGGGAAAGAGAGAGAGGGAGGGAGGGAAAGAGAGAGGGAGGAAGGGAGAGAGGGAGCGAGGGAGGGAAAAAGAGAGAGGGAGGAAAAGAGAGAGGGAGGAAAGGAGAGCGGGAGAGAGGGAGGGATGGAAAAAGAGAGAGGGAGGAAAGGAGAGAGGGAGGAAAGGAGAGCGGGAGAGAGGGAGGGAAAAAGAGAGAGGGAGGAAAGGAGAGAGGGAGAGAGGGAGGGAGGGGGGCACTGAACCTTATCTCTGTCTCTGTCTCTCGGTGTCTCTGTCTGTCTGTCTGTCTGTCTCTCTCTCTCTCTCAATTCAATTCAATTCAATTCAATTCAAGGGGCTTTATTGGCATGGGAAACATATGTTAACATTGCAAAAGCAAGTGAAGTAGATAATATACAAAAGTGAAATAAACAATAAAAATGAACAGTAAACATTACACTCACAGAAGTTCCAAAATAATAAAGACATTACAAGTGTCATGTTATGTATATATACAGTGTTGTAACAATGTTCAAATGGTTAAAGTAAAAAAGGGAAAATAAATAAACATAAATATGGGTTGTATTTAGAATGGTGTTTGTTCTTCACTGGTTGCCCTTTTCTTTTTTTCAAATCTGGCAGCTGTGATGGCACACTGTGGTATTTCACCTAGTAGATATGGGAGTTTATCAAAATCGGGTTTGTTTTCAAATTCTTTGTGGATCTATGTAATCTGAGGGAAATATGTGTCTCTAATATGGTCATTCATTGGGCAGGAGGTTAAGAAGTGCAGCTCAGTTTCCACCTCATTTTGTGGGCAGTCTGCCTATGGTGGCCTTTCTCAAAAGCAAGGCTATGCTCACTGAGTCTGTACATCATCAACGCTTTCCTTAAATTTGGGTCAGTCACAGTGGTCAGGTATTCTGCCACTGTGTACTCTCTGTTTATGGCCAAGTAGCATTCTAGTTTGCTCTGTTCTTTTGTTAATTCTTTCCAATGTGTCAAGTAATTATCCTTTTGTTTTCTGATGATTTGGTTGGGTCTAATTGTGTTGCTGTCCTGGGGCTCTGTGGGGTCTGTTTGTGTTTGTGAACAGAGCCCCAGGACCAGCTTGCTTAGTTAGGGGACTCTTCTCCAGGTTCATCTCTCTGTAGGTGATGGATTTGTTATGGAAAGTTTGGGAATCACTTCCTTTTAGGTGGTTGTAGAATTTAACGTCTCTTTTCGGGATTTTGATAATTAGCTGGTATTGGCCTAATTCTGCTCTGCATGCATTATTTGGTGTTTGACGTTGTACACAGAAGATATTTTTGCAGAATTCTGCATGCAGAGTCTCAATTTGGTGTTTGTCCCATTTTGTGAATTCTTGGTTGGTGAGTGGACCCTCAGACCTCACAACCATACAGGGCAATGGGTTCTATAACTGATTCAAGTATTTTTAGCCAGATCCTAATTGGTATGTCGAATTTTATGTTCCTTTTGATGGCACAGAATGCCCCCCTCGTCTTGTCTCTCAGATCGTTCACAGCTTTGTGGAAGTTACCTGTGGCGCTGATGTATAGTTTTTTTGTGTGCTCTAGGGCAACGGTGTCTAGATGGAATTTTAATTTGTGGTCCTGTCAGGGCCCAGGTCTGACAGAATTTATTGCCAGGGCCCAGGTCTGGCAGAATCTGTGCAGAAGATCTAGGTGCTGCTGTAGGCCCTCCTTGGTTGGTTACAGAAGCACCAGATCATTAGAAAACAGTAGACATTTGACTTCAGATTCTAGTAGGGTGAGGCCGGGTGCTGCAGACCTTTCTAGTGCCCTCACCAATTGAAGAGGGTGGGACTTAAGCTGCATCCCTGTCCCACCCCACAGCCCTGTGGGAAGAAATGTGTGTGTGTTTTTACCTATTTTAACTGCACAATTGTTGTTTGTGTACATGGATATTATAATGTTGTATGTTTTTCCCCCAACACCACTTTCCATCAATTTGTATAGCAGACACTCATGCCAAATTGAGTTGAAGGCTTTTTTGAAATTAACAAAGCCTGAGAAGACTTTGCCTTCGTTTTTGTTTGTTTGTTTGTCAATTAGGGTGTGCAGGGTGAATACGTGGTCTGTCATACAATAATTTGGTTAAAAGCCAATTTGACATTTGCTCACTACAATGTTTTCACTGAGGAAATGTACGGGTCAGCTGTTAATGAAAATGCAGAGGATTTTCCCAAGGTTGCTGTTGACACATATCCCACGGTAGTTATTAGGATCAAATTTGTCTCCATTTTTGTGGATAGGGGTGATCAGTCCTTGGTTCCAAATATTGGGGAAGATGCCAGAGCTAAGGATGATAAAGAGTTTTAGTATAGCCAATTGAAATTTGTTGTCTGTATATTTGTGTCACGATTCCCACCGACGGTGGCGCCCCCTCCTGCTTGGGTGGCACTCGGCGGTCGTCGTCACCGGCCTATTAGCTGCCACCGATTCCCTTTGGCTTTTCCCCTTTTTTGATTTTGGACACCTGTGGTCAATTAGCCATTAGTGGGGCTATTTAGTTTAGCTGGCCCGCTCCTTGTTGTGCGGGATTGATTGTTGTATGTCGACTGTCTTGTTGTCGGCTTGGCATTGTCGCTGATTGTATTTCTTCCCCTGTGCTTGGGAACTTTGTTTTTTTTCCTTCAAGTGTTATTAAAAACACCACTCCCTGTGTCCGTTGCTTCCTGCGCCTCATTCCTGCAAACGCGACTACCAAAGCCCTTACAGAATCCCGCACCATCTGAAAAGGCATGGAATCAGCGGGAGCAGCGGGCACCCCTCTGCCCTCGATGGAGGAACGCGTGCTCCACCACACGACGGTCCTACATCGCATCGGATCGGCAATGGACCAGATGATGGAGAGGATGGACCGATGGGAGAGAAGTGGTATCCTCTCTCCACCTCCACCTCCCCCGATACAGCCATCTTTGCCTCCCACGACGTCTGGCTCTGGTGTGCTTCGTTTGGCGCTCCCAAGGGAGTACGATGGGGCGGCGGCTGGGTGCCAGGGTTTTTTGCTCCAGCTTGAGCTGTACCTGGCCACCGTCAGACCTGCTCCCACGGGAGAGGAGAGCGTGAGTGCCCTCGTTTCCTGCCTGACGGGCCGAGCTCTGGAGTGGGCTAATGCGGTCTGGAACGGTCCAGACTCGGCGTGGGACCACTACCCAGAGTTCACCCGCCGCTTTTGGGCCGTGTTCGACCACCCTCCGGAAGGAAGAGCGGCGGGTGAACGGCTGTTCCACCTCAGGCAGGAGACGAGGAGTGCTCAGGACTTCGCGCTGGAGTTCAGGACCTTGGCTGCTGGGGCGGGGTGGAACGACAGGGCCCTCATAGACCACTACCGCTGCAGTCTCCGGGCGGACGTCCACAGGGAGCTGGCCTGTCGGGACACAGCTCTGTCCCTGGACGAGCTGATAGACATGTCCATACGTCTGGACAATTTGCTGGCTGCCCGCGGGCGTTCGGAGAGGGTCCTGCCCGTTCCACCCCTGTGCACCCTGCCCCTACCCCTATGGAGGTAGGGGGGGCCGTGCCAAGGGGCACCGGAGGAGGTGGCTCCTCCTGCACCAGCTGTGGTCAGAGAGGACACACGGCCGACCGGTGCTGGAGGAGCCAGTCTGGGAGTCGAGAGGGCAGGCAGAACACTTCGACCTCAGGTGAGTCAGCACCAGATTCACCCAGAACCCCCTGTTGGTCACGTGTTTTTACCTGTTTTGTTTACACATTTTTTTCCCTCTTCCCAGCATAGGGCGCTAGTCGATTCAGGCGCAGCTGGGAACTTTATGGACCGTGGACTTGCCATTAAGCTGGGCATTCCGCGGGTGCCGATAGATTCCCCTTTCCCGTGCACTCCCTAGATAGCCGACCATTAGGGTCAGGGCTAGTCAGGGAGTCTACGGTGCCACTGGACATGGTAACGCAGGGGAATCATAAGGAACGCATTCGTTTTTTCCTTATTGATTCGCCTGCGTTTCCGGTGGTGCTGAGGGTCCCCTGGCTGGCTGGTCACAATCCCCGTATTTTGTGGAAACAGGGGGTTCTCCAGGGGTGGTCAGAGGAGTGTTCAGGGAGGTGTCTAGGAGTTTCCATAGGTGCCACGTCGGTGGAAAGTCCAGACCAGGTGTCCACCGTGTGCATTCCCCCTGAATACGCCGATTTGGCAATCGCTTTTTGTAAAAAGAGGGCGACTAAATTACCACCTCATCGACAGGGGGATTGTACGATAGATCTCCAGGTTAACGCTGCGCTTCCCAGGAGTCACGTGTACCCCTTGTCACAGGAGGAGACGGCGGCTAAGGAGACATATGTCACGGAATCCCTGGGACAGGGGTACATTCGGCCCTCCATCTCACCCGCTTCCTCGAGTTTCTTTTTTGTCAAGAAAAAGGAGGGAGGGCTGCGTCCGTGCATTGATTACAGAGGTCTAAACGCTATCACGGTGGGGTTTAGTTACCCACTACCTCTCATCGCTACGGCGGTGGAATCATTTCACGGAGGACAGTTCTTCACCAAACTGGATCTCAGGAGCGCGTATAATCTGGTGTGTATCAAGAAGGGAGACGAGTGGAAAACCGCCTTTAGTACCACATCAGGCCATTATGAGTACCTCGCCATGCCGTATGGGTTGAAAAATGTTCCAGCCGTCTTTCAATCCTTTGTTGACGAAATTCTCAGGGACCTGCACGGGCAGGGCGTGATTGTCTATATCGATGACATTCTGATATATTCCGCCACCCGCTCCGCGCATGTGTCCCTGGTGAGCAAGGTGCTTGGTAGACTGCTGGAGCATGACCTATACGTTAAGGCTGAGAAGTGTGAGTTTTCCAAATGAGCCGTCTCCTTTCTGGGTTATCGCATTTCCACCACGGGGGTGGTGATGGAGTGTGACCGCGTTAAGGCCGTGCGTAATTGGCCGACTCCAACCACGGTGAAGGAAGTGCAGCGGTTCTTAGGCTTTGCCAATTACTACCGGAGGTTTATCCGGGGTTTTGGCCAGGTAGCAGCTCCCATTACCTCACTGCTGAAGGGGGGGCCGGTGCGTTTGCGATGGTCGACGGAGGCGGACGGAGCCTTCAAGAAGTTGAAGACGCTGTTCACCGACGCACCCGTGTTGGCGCACCCGGACCCGTCTTTAGCGTTCATAGTGGAGGTGGACACATCCGAGGCTGGGGTGGGTGCCGTGCTATCACAGCGCTCGGGTACGCCATCGAAACTCCGCCCCTGCGCTTTCTTTTCGAAGAAGCTCAGTTCGGCGGAGCGTAACTACGATGTGGGGGACACGGAGTTGCTAGCGGTGGTCAAAGCCCTGAGGGTGTGGCGGCACTGGCTTGAGGGGGCTTAGCACCCCTTTCTCATCTGGACCGACCACCGAAATCTGGAGTACATCCGGGCAGCGAGGAGACTGAATCCACGTCAGGCGAGGTGGGCCATGTTCTTCGCCCGGTTTAGGTTTACCATCTCCTATAGACCGGGTTCCCTGAATACTAAAGCCGACGCGCTGTCCCGTCTCTATGACACGGAGGACCGGCCCATCGATCCAACTCCCATCATTCCAGCGTCTAGGCTGGTAGCACCAGTGGTATGGGAGGTGGACACGGACATCGAGCGGGCATTGGTGTTGGAACCTGCGCCTGCGCAGGTGCCCGTGGGGCGCATGTATGTGCCGCTTGGTGTTCGTGATCGTTTGATTCGGTGGGCGCACACGCTACCTACTGCGGGTCATCCTGGTGTGGCGAGGACAGTGTGGAGTCTAAGGGGGAAGTACTGGTGGCCCACCTTGGCTAAGGACGTGAGGTCCTATGTCTCTTCCTGTTCGGTGTGTGCCCAGAGTAAGGCTCCTAGGCATCTACTGAGAGGGAAGTTACAGCCCCTCCCCGTTCCACAACGACCATGGTCGCACCTGTCCATCGACTTCTTGACAGATCTTCCCCCTCTCAGGGGAACACTGCGATTCTGGTGGTTGTGGATCGGTTCTCTAAGTCCTGCCGTCTCCTCCCATTGCCCGGTCTCCCTACGGCCCTGCAGACTGCGGAGGCCCTATTTACCCACGTCTTCCGGCACTACGGGGTGCCGGAGGACATTGTCTCTGATCGAGGTTCCCAGTTCACATCCAGGGTCTGGAGAGCGTTTATGGAGCGGCTGGGGGTCTCGGTCAGTTTGACCTCCAGTTATCACTCCGAGAGCAATGGGCAGGCGTAGAGGGTGAACCAGGAGGTGAGCAGGTTCCTGAGGTCGTATTGCCAGGACCGGCCAGGGGAGTGGACGAGGTATATTCCCTGGGCTGAATTAACCCAGAACTCAGTTCGCCACTCCTCTACTAACATATCAACCTTTCAGTGTGTGTTAGGTTACCAGCCGGTCCTGGCACCATGGCACCGGAGCCAGACCGAGGCTCCTGCGGTGGAGGACTGGGTCCAGCACTCCAAGGAGACCTGGAGAGCCGTCCAGGACTCACTAAAGGAGGCCAGTGCGCGGCAGAAGAGGAGTGCTGACCGCCACCGCAGTGAGGCGCCCGTGTTCGCACCGGGAGACAGGGTCTGGCTCTCGACCCGGAACCTGCCCCTCCGCATGCCCTGCCGGAAGCTGGGGCCGCAGTGTGTGGGGCCCTTCAAAGTCCTGAGGAGGATAAACGAGGTGTGTTATCGGTTGCAACTCCCTTCCTATTCCCGTATTAACCCCTCGTTTCATGTGTCTCTCCTCAGGCCGGTGGTAGCTGGTCCCCTTCAAGAAGATGAGGTGCCGGAGGTCCCTCCGCCCCCTCTGGACATCGGGGGGGCCTGCAGTACCTCGTGGACTGGGAGGGGTACGGCCTGGAGGAGAGGTGCTGGGTGCCGGCGGAGGACGTCTTGGACCCATCTATGTTGAGGGATTTCCACCACCTCCGTCCGGATCGCCCTGCGCCTCGCCCTCCGGGTCGACCTCGAGGCCGGTGTTGGCGCGCTGTGGGAGCCGCGCGTCAGGAGGGGGTACTGTCACGATTCCCACCGACGGTGGCGCCCCCTCCTGCTTGGGTGGCACTCGGCGGTCGTCGTCACCGGCCTATTAGCTGCCACCGATTCCCTTTGGCTTTTCCCCTTTTTTGATTTTGGACACCTGTGGTCAATTAGCCATTAGTGGGGCTATTTAGTTTAGCTGGCCCGCTCCTTGTTGTGCGGGATTGATTGTTGTATGTCGACTGTCTTGTATTTATTCCCCTGTGCTTGGGAACTTCGTTTTTTTTCCTTGAAGTGTTATTAAAAACACCACTCCCTGTGTTCGTTGCTTCCTGCGCCTCATTCCTGCAAACGCGACTACCAAAGCCCTTACAATTTGATCATTTTATTAAGGATACCATCAACACCACAGGCCTTTTGGGGTTGGAGGGTTTTCATTTTGTCCTGTAGTTAATTTGTATTTGATCATGTATATGTTTTTGCTGTTAGTTTTTTGTTATAGAGCCAAAAAGATTGGAGAAGTGGTTTACCCATACATCTCCATTTTGGATAGATAATTCTTCGTGTTGTTGTTTGTTTAGAGTTTTCCAATTTTCCCAGAAGTGGTTAGAGTCGATGGATTCTTCAATTACATTGAGCTGATTTCTGACGTGCTGTTCCTTCTTTTTACGTAGTGTATTTCTGTATTTATTTAGTGATTCACCATAGTGAAGGCATAGGCTCAGGTTTTCTGGGTCTCTATGTTTTTGGTTGGCCAGGTTTCTCAATTTCTTTCTTAGGTTTTTGCATTCTTCATCAATCCATTTGTCATTGTTGTTCATTTTCTTTGGTTTTCTGTTTGACATTTTTGTATATGCCCCCTACGGGGCATATGGGGGAGGGAATGCTGTAACCTCCAGGCAGGTGTTTGTATCAGTATCTGTGTCAGTATCTGTGTCAGTATCTGTATCAGTATCTGTATCAGTATCTGTATCAGTATCTGTGTCAGTATCTGTGTCAGTATCTGTATGAGTATCTGTATGAGTATCTGAATCAGTATCTGTATCAGTATCTGTGTCAGTATCTGTGTCAGTATCTGTATGAGTATCTGTATCTGTGTCAGTGTGTGTGTCAGTATCTGTATCAGTATCTGTATCAGTATCTGTATCAGTATCTGTGTCAGTATCTGTGTCAGTATCTGTGTCAGTGTGTATCAGTATCTGTGTCAGTATCTGTGTCAGTGTGTGCGTATATCTGTGTCAGTATCTGTGTCAGTATCTGTATCAGTATCTGTATCAGTATCTGTATCAGTATCTGTGTCAGTATCTGTGTCAGTGTGTATCAGTATCAGTGTCAGTATCTGTGTCAGTGTGTGCGTATATCTGTGTAAGTATCTGTATCAGTATCTGTGCCAATATCTGTATCAGTATCTGTGTCAGTATCTGTGTCAGTATCTGTGTCAGTATCTGTATCAGTATCTGTGTCAGTATCTGTGTCAGTGTGTATCAGTATCAGTGTCAGTATCTGTGTTAGTGTGTGCGTATATCTGTGTCAGTATCTGTATCAGTATCTGTGTCAGTATCTGTATCAGTATCTGTGTCAGTATCTGTATCAGTATCTGTGTCAGTGTGTATCAGTATCTGTGTCAGTGTCTGTATCAGTGTCTGTATCAGTATCTGTGTCAGTATCTGTGTCAGTGTCTGTATCAGTGTCTGTATCAGTGTCTGTGTCAGTGTCTGTGTCAGTATCTGTGTCAGTGTCTGTGTCAGTGTCTGTATCAGTATCTGTGTCAGTGTCTGTATCAGTGTCTGTGTCAGTGTCTGTATCAGTATCTGTGTCAGTGTCTGTATCAGTATCTGTGTCAGTGTCTGTGTCAGTGTCTGTATCAGTATCTGTGTCAGTGTCTGTGTCAGTGTCTGTGTCAGTATCTGTGTCAGTGTGTGTATCAGTATCTGTGTCAGTGTCTGTATCAGTGTCTGTATCAGTATCTGTGTCAGTGTCTGTATCAGTATCTGTGTCAGTGTCTGTGTCAGTGTCTGTGTCAGTATCTGTGTCAGTGTGTGTATCAGTATCTGTGTCAGTGTCTGTATCAGTGTCTGTATCAGTATCTGTGTCAGTGTCTGTATCAGTATCTGTGTCAGTGTCTGTATCAGTGTCTGTATCTGTGTCAGTGTCTGTATCAGTGTCTGTGTCACTGTCTGTATCAGTGTCTGTATCTGTGTCAGTGTCTGTATCAGTGTCTGTATCAGTATCTGTGTCAGTGTCTGTATCAGTGTCTGTATCAGTATCTGTGTCAGTGTCTGTATCAGTGTCTGTGTCAGTATCTGTGTCAGTGTCTGTATCAGTGTCTGTATCAGTGTCTGTGTCAGTATCTGTGTCAGTATCTGTGTCAGTGTCTGTATCAGTATCTGTGTCAGTGTCTGTGTCAGTGTCTGTATCAGTGTCTGTATCAGTGTCTGTGTCAGTATCTGTGTCAGTATCTGTGTCAGTGTCTGTATCAGTGTCTGTATCAGTGTCTGTATCAGTATCTGTGTCAGTGTCTGTGTCAGTGTCTGTATCAGTGTCTGTATCAGTGTCTGTGTCAGTGTCTGTATCAGTGTCTGTATCAGTGTCTGTATCAGTATCTGTGTCAGTATCTGTGTCAGTGTCTGTATCAGTGTCTGTATCAGTATCTGTGTCAGTGTGTGTATCTGTATCTGTATCTGTATCTGTGTCAGTGTGTCAGTGTGTGTGTGTGTCAGTGTGTGTGTATCTGTATCTGTGTCAGTGTGTCAGTGTGTGTGTGTGTGTGTGTGTGTATGTGTGTGTGTGTGTGTGTGTGTGTGTGTGTGTGTGTGTGTGTGTGTGTGTGTGTGTGTGTGTGTGTGTGTGTGTGTGTGTGTGTGTGTGTGTCAGTGTGTGTGTATCTGTATCTGTGTCAGTGTGTCAGTGTGTGTGTGTGTGTGTGTGTGTGTGTGTGTGTGTGTGTGTGTGTGTGTGTGTGTGTGTGTGTGTGTGTGTCTGTCAGTGTGTGTGTGTGTGTGTGTGAGCTTCTTTCCTGTTTGAAACGTGACAAACAGAAGCACGTGGGTGAATTTACAGAGACAAACAAATGATAACTCACTCATAAGAAACCAATTAGTCCTAGACATTTGTCACAGTCAAAATTGCTTAATGTTTTCAAGATCAATCTGAATCCGTCACTTAAAGGGATAGTCTGAAATTCTGGGAATGAAGCTGTTTTTCTACAGTCAGTGTGCTAACGCTAGTTAACAGTGGCTCGCAAAACTACCTCTAACTTCCTACATACTAGACGCAGAGACACACAAATGGTAACCATGGGTTCATCTGACTCTGGGGAAGTAGAAAAGGGCTTAATTGATCAAATCTCAAACTATCCCTTTAAGTTCCAAAGTAGGTGATTGTAACATCAATTGAGTAACTGTCACGGGTGTCGTGGGGTGTAGACCAAAACGCAGCGGGAAAATGTAAACTCATCTTCTTTTTATTAGTGAAGAAGGAAAACACAAACAACGTATACAAAAAAAAAAAAAACGAACTGGACAGACTCGTCAGGCACACAGCTAAACAAGAAACAATCTCCCACAATTCCCAAAACAAACACAATCCTAAATATAGGACCTTCAATCAGAGGCAATGATAGACAGCTGCCTCCAATTGAAGGCCCCAATCCTCATTACCAAAACATAGAAATACAAACGCCTAGACAGAACATGGAAATAAACTAACATAGAACGATAACCCAAAAACCCCGGAATACATAAATCAAATACCCCTCTACATACACAACTACCCCGAACCATATAAACCAAATACCCCCTCTACATGAACACATACACAAACACACCCTGAACCACATAAAACAAATACCCCCTGCCACGTCCTGACCAAACTATAAGAACAAATAACCCCTTTACTGGTCAGGACGTGACAGTAACGCTTTACTTTATAGTCCAAAGATCAATGGGTGTTTATTCAATGGATGGATTATTATTATGAAATGTACCAATTTACCAGGTGATTTCTATGCAATAGTGGCCTGTATAATAACTAAGCCTACCAATGACTTATCCACATGGCTAGACCACACAGGTAGTATCTACTGTACATTCTGGGACACAAGGGAAACAGGAGGAGCTCACTACTCTTTTTATGTCAGTGCCACAACATTCCGTTTAGATTCCACAGAAATTCCACAGATTCTTTCAATATCCTGTCAACAGACAATCGTGTCT
>NC_138316.1:44160000-44175000 GCF_965601325.2 Salmo salar
TGTTACTAACACAGGACTTCACATTGTGTTACTAACACAGGACTTCACATTGTGTTACTAACACAGGACTTCACATTGTGTTACTAACACAGGACTTCACATTGTGTTACTAACACAGGACTTCACATTGTGTTACTAACACAGGACTTCACATTGTGTTACTAACAGGACTTCACATTGTGTTACTAACACAGGACTTCACATTGTGTTACTAACACAGGACTTCACATTGTGTTACTAACACAGGACTTCACATTGTGTTACTAACACATCACTTCATATTGTGTTACTAACACAGGACTTCACACTGTGTTACTAACACAGGACTTCACATTGTGTTACTAACACAGGACTTCACATTGTGTTACTAACACAGGACTTCACATTGTGTTACTAACACAGGACTTCACATTGTGTTACTAACACAGGACTTCACATTGTGTTACTAACAGGACTTCACATTGTGTTACTAACACAGGACTTCACATTGTGTTACTAACACAGGACTTCACATTGTGTTACTAACAGGACTTCACATTGTGTTACCAACACAGGACTTCACATTGTGTTACTAACAGGACTTCACATTGTGTTACTAACACAGGACTTCATATTGTGTTACTAACACAGGACTTCACATTGTGTTACTAACAGGACTTCATATTGTGTTACTAACACAGGACTTCACATTGTGTTACTAACACAGGACTTCACATTGTGTTACCAACACAGGACTTCACATTGTGTTACTAACACAGGACTTCACATTGTGTTACTAACACAGGACTTCACATTGTGTTACTAACACAGGACTTCACATTGTGTTACTAACAGGACTTCACATTGTGTTACTAACACAGGACTTCACACTGTGTTACTAACAGGACTTCATATTGTGTTACTAACACAGGACTTCACATTGTGTTACTAACAGGACTTCACATTGTGTTACTAACACAGGACTTCACATTGTGTTACTAACACAGGACTTCACATTGTGTTACTAACACAAGACTTCACATTGTGTTACTAACACAGGACTTCACATTGTGTTACTAACACAGGACTTCTCATTTGAAACCAGACCATAAGGTGGACAGTGTTTTGTATATCTTGTGACAGATGTGTGTGGTGCGTCGTAACATATGGCTGAAGATGGAATGAACAGTGAAAATAATTCCACTCACACACAGAGTGTAGTCTAGATGTGAGATGTCTAGAGCTGTCAGCAGGGGGAGAATGGAGTCCTGACATGCTTTATTTAACCTTTATTTAACTAGGCAAGTCAGTTAAGAACAAATTCTGATTTTCAATGATGGCCTAGGAACAGTGGGTTAACTGCCTTGTTCAGGGGAAGGACAACAGATTTTTTACCTTGTCAGCTCAGGGATTAGATCCAGCAACCTTTCAGTTACTAGTCCAACACTCTAAAAACTAGGCTACCTGCCGTCCCAAAGTCAGCACTAGAGAGAGACCAAACTCTCGGGGAGGACAAACTCTCAGGGAGGAGATGTGAGCAGGGTCAGATTAGGGAGAGACCAAACTCTCTGGGAGGAGATGTGAGCAGGGTCAGATTAGGGAGAAACCAAACACTCAGGGAGGAGATGTGAGCAGCGTCAGATTAGGGAGAGACCAAACTCTCTGGGAGGAGATGTGAGCAGGGTCAGATTAGGGAGAGACCAAACTCTCTGGGAGGAGATGTGAGCAGGGTCAGATTAGGGAGAGACCAAACTCTCTGGGAGGAGATGTGAGCAGGGTCAAATTAGGGAGAGACCAAACTCTCTGGGAGGAGATGTGAGCAGGGTCAGATTAGGGAGAGACCAAACTCTCTGGGAGGAGATGTGAGCAGGGTCAGATTAGGGAGAGACCAAACTCTCTGGGAGGAGATGTGAGCAGGGTCAGATTAGGGAGAGACCAAACTCTCAGGGAGGAGATGTGAGCAGGGTCAGATTAGGGAGAGACCAAACTCCCTGGGAGGAGATGTGAGCAGGGTCAGATTAGGGAGAGACCAAACTCTCAGGGAGGAGATGTGAGCAGGGTCAGATTAGGGAGAGACCAAACTCCCTGGGAGGAGATGTGAGCAGGGTCAGATTAGGGAG
This sequence comes from Salmo salar, assembly GCF_965601325.2. Taxonomy (NCBI): domain Eukaryota; kingdom Metazoa; phylum Chordata; class Actinopteri; order Salmoniformes; family Salmonidae; genus Salmo; species Salmo salar. The sequence goes on from NC_138316.1 coordinate 44,162,100, forward strand.
AGACCAAACACTCAGGGAGGAGATGTGAGCAGGGTCAGATTAGGGAGAGACCAAACTCTCTGGGAGGAGATGTGACCAGGGTCAGATTAGGGAGAAACCAAACTCTAAGGGAGGAGATGTGAGCAGGGTCAGATTAGGGAGAGACCAAACTTTCTGGGAGGAGATGTGAGCAGGGTCAGATTAGGGAGAGACCAAACTCTCTGGGAGGAGATGTGAGCAGGGTCAGATTAGGGAGAGACCAAACACTCAGGGAGGAGATGTGAGCAGGGTCAGATTAGGGAGAGACCAAACTCTCTGGGAGGAGATGTGACCAGGGTCAGATTAGGGAGAAACCAAACTCTAAGGGAGGAGATGTGAGCAGGGTCAGATTAGGGAGAGACCAAACACTCAGGGAGGAGATGTGAGCAGGGTCAGATTAGGGAGAGACCAAACTCTCAGGGAGGAGATGTGAGCAGGGTCAGATTAGGGAGAGATCAAACTCCCTGGGAGGAGATGTGAGCAGGGTCAGATTAGGGAGAGACCAAACACTCAGGGAGGAGATGTGAGCAGGGTCAGATAAGGGAGAGACCAAACTCTCAGGGAGGAGATGTGAGCAGGGTCAGATTAGGGAGAGACCAAACTCTCTGGGAGGAGATGTGACCAGGGTCAGATTAGGGAGAGACCAAACTCTCAGGGAGGAGATGTGAGCAGGGTCAGATTAGGGAGAGACCAAACTCTCTGGGAGGAGATGTGAGCAGGGTCAGATTAGGGAGAGACCAAACTCTCTGGGAGGAGATGTGAGCAGGGTCAGATTAGGGAGAGACCAAACTCTCTGGGAGGAGATGTGAGCAGGGTCAGATTAGGGAGAGACCAAACTCTCTGGGAGGAGATGGAATCCACAGAGCTGGAATCCACCACACAGACATCACCCAGAGCCAAAACCTCATTCTGGAAGTTTGGAAAGCAAAGTGGTGTGACAGCATTTCCTGTATCCATTTAGACTGGCAATATGGAAACCATTAAGGAGCTTGAAGAAAATAAAAAGCTGCAGTACATTGGTCATGTTGTGTTTGCACCGACATCTTGGGTAAATGTGAGTTTTGTAATGTGGTGTTTTATCAGCTCGAAGCATCCCGTTGAGAGGGAGAGAGCTATTGGACAGTTATACTGAATGACTGTAGTGGATGGGGAATTTGTTCTTCTCAGAATACTCCATCAAGATCTACACTGAAGTCCATGTTGTGAAGGACTTTATATCAACTAAATATGTAACAGTGGAATACACCTACAGTTTAAGCACAGAGAAAGCACATGAAAGAAATATGGTGACATCATGTTTCAACATCGTATGCACTGCAGATGACACATTGTGTCATTACACAGCAGCCCATTAACTAAAAGGGTGTGACTAGGACCAGAGTAGCGGTGACACATCTATCCTCATGTCCTCATTTTGGATTTGACCCAGCTTCTACAGGGCCTTTAGTGAACTAAGACACTGTAGATAGACAGACAGACAGACAGACAGACAGACAGACAGACAGTCTGTGTGTGTTTCTACCTCAATGTGTGTGTTTCTACCTCAATGTGTGTATTTCTATCTCAATGTGTGTATTTCTATCTCAATGTGTGTAATTCTCTCAATGTGTGTCATTCTATCTCAATGTGTGTATTTCTATCTCAATGTGTGTATTTCTATCTCAATGTGTGTCATTCTATCTCAATGTGTGTATTTCTATCTCAATGTGTGTATTTCTATCTCAATGTGTGTAATTTTATCTCAATGTGTGTATTTCTATCTCAGTGTGTGTCAATCTATCTCAATGTGTGTCATTCTATCTCAATGTGTGTCATTCTATCTCAATGTGTGTCATTTTCTCAATGTGTGTATTTCTATCTCAATGTGTGTCATTCTCTCAATGTGTGTATTTCTATCTCAATGTGTGTATTTCTATCTCAATGTGTGCCATTCTATCTCAATGTGTGTATTTCTATCTCAATGTGTGTATTTCTATCTCAATGTGTGTCATTCTATCACAATGTGTGTATTTCTATCTCAATGTGTGTCATTCTATCTCAATGTGTGTCATTCTATCTCAATGTGTGTCATTCTATCACAATGTGTGCATTTCTATCTCAATGTGTGTCATTCTATCACAATGTGTGTATTTCTATCTCAATGTGTGTATTTCTATCTCAATGTGTGTCATTCTATCTCAATGAAACCTCCTCTTCCCCGTAGCGGGAAACACTGCAATGCAAAGTGTTAAAAGGAGACAAAAGACTCTTGGCCGAGGTTCAAGAGGAGAGCACCTCCAGGCAGTACTGGCTGTGGCTCGGCTCACTGCTGCTGAAAGAGAAGGCTGCGTTTCCCCCCATGTCTCTCTGTCTCCATTTAATTACACTGAGGCTGACAGACATGGTGCTTAAAGACGCAAAACAAAAAGACAGGGTCAAAAATAAACCACTGCAGTCATTCATTGAGGGCGCGTCACAGACACAGTCCCTACAGTTTACTGTAGATAATGGACTTGTATTCATATCACAGGAGATTGGTGACACCTTCATTGGAGAGAACATGCTCATTCTACTGACTGGAGCGGAATCAGTGGAATGATAACAAATCCATCAAAAACATTCCATTTGCTCCGTTCCGGACGTTATTATGAGCCTTCCTCCCGTCAGCAGCCTCCTGTGATTCAGATACTTCAAGTCCGACAAGCTTGAAGCATGTCCTGTAGGTTATAAGATGCTGAGCAGGCTATCCTTATGTAGTGAGGGTGTCCAGGATGTGTCTGTATCTGAACCAGAGGAGGCTGCTGAGGGGAGGACAGCTCATAATAACATCTGGAACGGAGCGAATGGAACGGCATCAAACTCCTGGAAACCATGGAAACCATGTGTTTGATGTATTTGATACCGTTCCACTGATACCATTACCACAAGCCCATCCTCCCCAATTAAGGTACCACCAACCTCCTGTGATCTGAACATGCATTGTTGCATCGCCAAACAAACCGTAATCAAACAGTAACACCTTGTACCTATTCAGTGATGGTTTTCTCTGTAGGTCCATTGGATCCGAACAGAACAGTGTCAAACCCTGGGCTTTTAATGCACAGGCAACTGGTACATCAGCAGTGCCTTTACAATGTCTCATATTTCTCCTCTTTAAGAGACTGAGGACATCAAGACACTGTTTTGGAATCAGTGAAAAAGCTATTGGGTCTGTCATCTTTTTGCAGGGGACATTGAGACACTGATTAGGGGTCAGTGAAAAATCTGTTGAGACTAAAGAGGGGGCTCAGTACATGACCAAAAGTATGTGGACACCTGCTCGTCCAACATCTCATTCCAAAATCATGGGCATTAATATGGAGTTGGTCCCCTCCCTTTGCTGCTATAACAGCCTCCACTCTTCTGGGAAGGCTTTCCACTAGGTGTTGGAACATTGCTGCGGGGACTGGCTTCCATTCAGCCACAAGAGCGTTAGTGAGGTCGGGCAATGATGTTGGGGGATTAGGCCTGGCTCGCAGTTGGCGTTCCAATTCATCCCAAAGGTGTTTGATGGGGTTGAGGTACTGAATCATACTGAATCATACTGAATCATACTGAATCATGCTTCAAGCTTGTCGGACTTGAAGTATCTGAATCACAGGAGGCTGCTGACGGGAGGAAGGCTCATAATAACATCCGGAACGGAGCAAATGGAATGTTTTTGATGGATTTGTTATCATTCCACTGATTCCGCTCCAGTCAGTAGAACGAGCCTGTTCTCTCCAATGAAGGTGTCACCAATCTCCTGTGATATGAATACAAGTCCATTATCTACAGTAAACTGTAGGGACTGTGTCTGTGACGCGCCCTCAATGAAGGTGTCACCAATCTCCTGTGATATGAATACAAGTCCATTATCTACAGTAAACTGTAGGGACTGTGTCTGTGACGCGCCCTCAATGAATGTGTCCCCAATCTCCTGTGATATGAATACAAGTCCATTATCTACAGTAAACTGTAGGGACTGTGTCTGTGACGCGCCCTCAATGAAGGTGTCCCCAATCTCCTGTGATATGAATACAAGTCCATTATCTACAGTAAACTGTAGGGACTGTGTCTGTGACGCGCCCTCAATGAATGACTGCAGTGCTGTTTATTTTTGACCCTGTCTTTTTGTTTTGTGTCTTTAAGCACCATGTCTGTCAGCCTCAGTGTAATTAAATGGAGACAGAGAGACATGGGGGGAAACGCAGCCTTCTCTTTCAGCAGCAGTGAGCCGAGCCTCTGTGCAGACCAGTCAAGTTCTTCCACATCGATCTCGACAAACCATTTCTGTATGGACCTCACTTTGTGCACAGGGGCATTGTCATGCTGAAGCATTAAGATTTCCCTTCATTGGAACTAAGGGGCCTAGCCCGAACCATGAAAAACAGCCCCAGACCATTATTCCTCCTCCACCAAACTTTACAGTTGTCACTATGCATTCGGGCAGGTAGCGTTCTTCTGGCATCCGCCAAACCCAGATTTGTCCGTCGGACTGCCAGATGGCGAAGCGTGATTCATCTCTCCAGAGAACGCGTTTCCACTGCTCCAGAGTCCAATGGCGACGAGCTTTACACCATTCCAGCCGATGGCTGGAATTGCGCATGGTGATCTTAGGCTTGTGTGTGGCTGCTCGGCCATGGAAACCCATTTCATGAAGCTCCCAACGAACAGTTCTTGTTGCTTCCAGAGGCAGTTTGGAACTCTGTAGTGAGTGTTGCAACCAAGACAGACGATTTTTACACTACGCGTTTCAGCACTCGGTAGTCCCGTTCGGTGAGCTTTTGTGGCCTACCACTTCGCGGCTGAGACGTTGTTGCTCCTAGATGTTTCCACTTCACAATAACAGCACTTACAGTTGCCCGGGGAAGCTCTAGTAGGGCAGAAATGTATTTGAAAGGTGGTAAAGATTTGGCATGGGTCCCCAGATCCTCAAAAAGTTCTACAGCTGCACCATCGAGAGCATCCTGACCGGTTGCATCACCGTCTGGTATGGCAACTGCTCGGCATCCGACCGTAAGGCGCTACAGAGGGTAGTGCGTACAGCACTGCGGCCAAGCTTCCTGCCATCCAGGACCTATATACTAGGCAGTGTCAGAGGAAGGCTGAACAATTCATCAAATGGCCACCCGGACTATTTATATTGACTGCCCTCATAGTCACTTTACCCCTACCTACATGTACAAATGACCTTGACTAACCTGTATCCCCGCACATTGACTCGGTACCGGTTCCCCCTGTATATAGACTCGGTATTGTTATTTTATTGTGTTACTTTTGATTAGATTTTTACTTTAGTTTATTTAGTAAATATTTTCTTAACTCTATTTCTTGAACTGCATTGTTGGTTAAGGGCTTGTAAGTAAGCATTTCACAGCAAGGTCTACACCTGTTGTATTCAGCGAATGTGAGAAATACAATTTGATTTGAACAAATGACGGTGCCACGTTGAAAGTCACTGAGCTCTTCAGTAAGGCCATTCAACTGCCTGTGTTTGTCTATGGAGATTGCATGGCTGTGTGCTCGATTTTGTACACCTGTCAGCAACGGGTGTGGCTGAAATAGCCAAATCCACTCATTTGAAGGGGTGTCCACATACATTTGTATATGTAGTTGGGGTCTCAAGTCAGTGCAGAAGAAAGCACATTAGTGATGTTTGCGGTCTCACACAAGTGGGCTGGATAACACTGTCTTGATGACAAACATAGATGACAGAATATCGTCAGGGTGATGCTAGAATGATGGGAGGATGTCAGTTATCATGTGCAGTGTGAGTGATCCAGTTCTATGATCCCTCCTTATGTTGATTGGTTCGATTCTTTTATCTATCTGTATTCTATGTTTGGCTGAAATCTACCGGATCAAGACAGTGTTATCCAATTATGGCATGCTGTAAAAGATGATTGATTTATGCTCTGGTAAATGCACAAATGATGTGGGAGGGAGGTCACCACCATGGGAACTAAAACTGAATTCAATTTGAATAGGGTCCTACCTAGCTATTTTCCCACCAAACTTGATTCTTACAGACAACAAATATTTTAAATGGCAACGATAAATGTCCCAATAAACTAAAAAGTATATGATGTTATTTTCATCAATACTTTCTGTCATTGAAACTGGTCACATGGTTCAGGGATGTTGAGTCTGAATGAAGTCTGAATGGAAGGTGTTGATGTAAATAACATCATATACTTTTTAGTTTATTGGGACATTTATCGTTGCCATTAAAAATATTTGTTGTCTGTAAGAATCAAGTTTGGTGGGAAAATAGCAAGGTAGGACCATATTGAAATTGAATTCAGTTTTAGTTTCCATGGTGGTGACCTCCCTCCCACATCATTTGTGCATTTACCAGAGCATAAATCAATCATCTTTTACAGCAAGCCATAATTTACAGAAGGAAACGCTGTACGACTGGTACATCTTGACGTGAACCTGTGTTTAAACTTCTCCACTTTCACTTGAAAAAGAGGGTAACCTGCATTCTAAAGTCAGTTATCGCTTCGAAGTCAATTATCATAATAAAAACACTTATTGAGGTATTGTTATCACTAAATTGTTTAAATTCTGATCTCAACATAATGCATTATCTCATCACAGGTTCCAGACCAGCTGTACATTGTAGATATAATATAAAAAAGGTGATTATCCACTATTAGATCTATTGATCATCAATAATGTTTTCATTACTAAACTTCAACTACAGATGTAGGATCTTCATTTGAGCCAGTTTGCTACAGCAGGAAAATAATCCTGTAGCACCAGGAAATGTGAATTATTACGTGGATTATAATAAATTGACATTTTTGTAGGGGTTGATACATTTTTCGTAAGGGAAAATCAAGTCTGAAATTTCAAAGTGGAAATTGCAAACTTCAGAAGCCTTTTCAAAACCTCAAATACGCTAACGTTTTACTTTTCCTGCACTGTAGGAAGGTTCTCCTGCAACAGGGTGATCAGATTAAGATCCTACATCTGTATGCAGACATGTTTACCTACTACCTGTGACAAGATTCGGATGTGTGTTCTATTTACACAGATCATGGACTCCCACTTCACTACCCTAGAATTAGCCCACTTCATTCTCAGTTCAACATGGGGTCAGCAGCACACCACAGCCCTCACAAGCCTCTTCCCAAGCCAAGGGTCTCCTCCTCTGAAGGGGGCTGGGGGTTTATTTAACGTGCTCCTCGTGTCTTTAAATCCTGACAAAGGAAAACAATGAGAGGTGGTAAGTCAGGAGCAGTGTTTTCAGACCAGAGTTGTTTTATTAGGGCACACCAAAGCAAAACGTTTTGCAATGGAGTTCAGAGTCCCTCACTGACTCAGTTTTCTTCTGTTTGCCTAATGAATACAACCCAAATGAGATGGAAGACAAGATGGTAGATTTTGGATGGTGGAGCCCCCTATTCCCCCGGCCACCGCCAACTTCCTTCACCATTGGCTGTTCTATCCCGCCACCACAGACCACACACTTGGCTTGGAGCAGCTAGGCAGGAGATCGAGACAGACGTGAACACTTCTTGGAATTTTTGGGGCAGCAAGAATGCCCTTGGTCTTGATCACAAGGTTGGAAAATGGAGTGCTGTGAAAATGTTAACAGACCCATCATGTCCCAGAACACATATAGCTACTAAGTTTGTATAAGGTTCTTCTTGATTGAATCTATCATACAGTATGGCACCATTCATGTGATCATGGAATGTCTGCTTATTTAACCATGTGGGCTACAGTCATTCAACTAGAAACAATTATTATGTGATAATTTGCAATACTGTGAAAACCACTTCACAAATGCCCATGAATAGCCTTTTTGTAGGCCTAATACTGCAAATTCAAACAACATATAAAAACAACTTTCAATGGTTGAGCGATGTGGCTCTGCTTCGTTCTGTACCACAAACGCAGTATAATCAGCTCTTGTTTACTTTTCAAGCTTAAAGCTAATTACAGCTTTCAAAACGCAGCGGCTCAGATCTTCGTCAGAGACAAAAAACAAAATGTCCGCCCTGTCAGAGTGAAGAAAAGCACAGACGTCTCAAGACACGATTCATACTGCTTACATTGCTTTTCCAGCCAGTCATTCTCTCTCGTTCTCTTACCCAAATAAGAGAGCTTCCACAAATACGTGTGTTGTTGAAAGACTCAAACAGGATGCCATTGTGTTATAAACACAGAACTTTCTCCTACTGGAGCCGGTCTGGGCCCATGTACCCACTGTGGTTTGTTGTGTAATCATCCAGCTATGTGTTTTCAGTTTCTCACCACCACCCTCTCTGTGTTTCCATTGGTATTGGGCTCTCGTCCCATGGATAGACTTGGGGGGGGAGAAATCTGATTTCCGCACAATGGAGCAGAAACCATTTATGAGGAGCAATGCTTTTTGGGGTGTTTGTACTTTCTACAGACTTGAGAGATAGATCTATGGTGTACCCAAGGCACATGTTCTTCAATGACATTAACATATATGTTTTTCCCTGATGTAGACCATTACCAGAAGTACTCACTGGGTCATTACATCTTATGTAAATGTGGCTGCATGGACTGTCTTCGTGTTTGGTCAGGACAGATGGTTTCGGTTTTATGTTGTAGTTTAATTCTAGACCCACAAATAATATCACTGGGAATTATCAAAGGAAGCTTCCCTCACCACATCCAGGCTGGCAGCTGATCAGTGGACGTGCCCTCCAAGCCTTCTTCAGGGGCCTTCTGGATCTTTGGTACAGCCAATCACATGTGAATTAACCTCATTTGGTTGATCCTGATGGTGGTAATTAAGTAACATAGCTATTTAATTGGAAGACTATGGCTGAAGCTTTTGCATGTACTGTTGAGCATAAAGGGTACATGCATTTACTTGTGTTTACCATCCACTACACCTCTGTTTTTTATCCTACAACTGATTACAATGTTATTTCACCACGACAATTCTACTGCCCTATCACGTCACAGATCAATACACAAAACACCACTAGAGAATATCAGTAAAAAGACTAAATCAAAGTTTGAAGACAGCCCAACATCTTAGAATACGAGTACTTTATTGTCAAAGTGTGAATGGCATAACTTTTTCAGGTGATTGATAAAATATGAGAACTAAACCAGGTGTGTCCTATTGTTTGCAGGATATATCTCTTTCAAAAGGCATTGAGAATGCATATATAGAATCCAAAGTGCATAATTCTGTTCCTTTTTTATTTCGTCCATATACACATTACACTATACATAAATAATTGCATTGTAAAAATGACTTGGTATTTACAAGTATAATATATTTCATATAATATATAAAACTTTATATTAAATCTAGGTAGATTATATTTGGGATAGTTGGTTGAGATAGCTGTCTGTGTGTCTGTGTGTGTGTGCTTGTGTGTACACATATACCTGTGAGCACCTGTGTAAGTAAAGACGTGTACTGTATTTGTGTTTTCCCATCTGTCTATCCATGTGTATGCCTGTCCATCCATCCATCCATCTATCCATCCATCCCTCTGTCTGGCTTCCTAGTCTGCGTGCTATCTGTGGGTATTGAGCAACACCTCCACCCAGCAGGGGCAGGAGGTGATGAACTGTCTGGAGTAGCAGGGGCCCCAGCCCTTGGCGAAGCTGATCCTCACACTGTGGGGGTCATAGGGGCCCTCCAGCCCCACAGGGGGCTCCATGCCCTGCTGCAGGATCCAGCTGGACTTGTCATAGTCAAACACTTTGAGTGAGTAGCCAGGCATCACCCTCCTCACCGTCAATCCCCTCACTGAGCTGGGCAGGTCCAGGGTGGGCGAGTGGACAAACACTGGGTGCTGGCTACGGTTGTAGATCCACACTCCGTCAGGTTCTTGGCTCAGGACAATCCCGTAGCCGATTTTGCTGCGCGTTCGCTGGACACAGCTGCCCGTGCTGCTGCTGCCACTACCGCCGCGGTGACTACGGTTGCCATGGTGACCACTGCCACCGTCGCAGCGGTGACTGTTGCTAGCGTTGGCAACGGCGTTGAGTTGGCCCAGGCAGAGGCCCGTGCCCTGAGGTAGGTCGTAGAAGATGCTGAGCGAGGGCTCGTGGGCCGGGTAGAGGCGGCCGACCCGCGTCCGCTGTTCCCAGTAGGCTACGCTGCACCAGTGGGAACGCCGCCCACAGGAGGATGAGGAGCCCACGGAGGTACCGGGGTCTGAGAAGGAGAGAGAGAGATTGTTATTGTTGTAACTCCATATACTTTTCATGCCAATAAAGCTGATATGAATTATATTCATTTGTGGGGGAGGTAGAGAGTAAAAGTTACTATCCTGCTAAAGGAAAAACCCTGAATATCTGAACTAACTAAAGCTAGAGTTTACTACAGTAAACTAACTAACTAACTAACTAAATAACTAACTAAAGCTAGAGTTTACTACAGTAAACTAACTAACTAACTAACTAACTAAATAACTAACTAAAGCTAGAGTTTACTACAGTAAACTAACTAACTAACTAACTAAATAACTAATTAAAGCTAGAGTTTACTACAGTCACTAACTTCAAGTAAAGACATGTGTCCATTGACCAGACTGATAGACCTAGGAGAGACCAGACTGATAGACTTAGGAGAGATACCAGACTGATAGACTTAGGAGAGATACCAGACTGATAGACCTAGGAGAGATACCAGACTGATAGACCGAGGAGAGAGACCAGACTGATAGACCTAGGAGAGATACCAGACTGATAGACCGAGGAGAGAGACCAGACTGATAGACCTAGGAGAGATACCAGACTGATAGACTTAGGAGAAGGACCAGACTGATAGACTTAGGAGAGGGACCAGACTGATAGACTGAGGAGAGAGACCAGACTGATAGACCTAGGAGAGATACCAGACTGATAGACCGAGGAGAGAGACCAGACTGATAGACCTAGGAGAGAGACCAGACTGATAGACTTAGGAGAGAGACCAGACTGATAGACCTAGGAGAAGGACCAGACTGATAGACCTAGAAGAGAGACCAGACTGATAGACCTAGGAGAAGGACCAGACTGATAGACCTAGGAGAAGGACCAGACTGATAGACCGAGGAGAAGGACCAGACTGATAGACTTAGGAGAGAGACCAGACTGATAGACTTAGGAGAGAGACCAGACTGATAGACTTAGGAGAGAGACCAGACTGATAGACTTAGGAGAAAGACCAGACTGATAGACCGAGGAGAGAGACCAGACTGATAGACCTAGAAGAGAGACCAGACTGATAGACCGAGGAGGGACCAGACTGATAGACTTAGGAGAGAGACCAGACTGATAGACCTAGGAGAAGGACCAGACTGATAGACCTAGGAGAGAGACCAGACTGATAGACCTAGGAGAGAGACCAGACTGATAGACCTAGGAGAAGGACCAGACTGATAGACTTAGGAGAGAGACCAGAATGATAGACCTAGGAGAGAGACCAGACTGATAGACTTAGGAGAGAGACCAGACTGATAGACCTAGGAGAGATACCAGACTGATAGACCTAGGAGAGGGACCAAGAGTGCGTGGTCATGGTTAGTGGATGGAAATGGAAACTGTAACATTTTCAACACAAAACAATCCTACTCCATCCTACTTACAAAAACTCCTCAGCTTCTAGTAAGTTCCTCGTTCCTCGTTTCCCATGAGCCATTAGTAGTAAGTTCTAAAAACCCTGGAAAAACTGTCATCTTGACCGGCAATACCCCACTGCCCCTTCCTCCCCCTCCACCTCTACACCCCTCCCCTCCGCATTCCAGACGGGTGAGCCCGCATGAGAGAGCCCCCCCTATCCCTCCATCTCATAGCCCCTACCCCCATGAGAGAGAGAGGGAGAAAGAAAAAGAGAGCGAGAGAGACCGAGAGAAAGGGAGAGAGAGAGAGAGAAAGAAAGGGAGAGAGAGAATCTATCCGTGTATTCTGTTGGGGGAGGACACAGAGAGCTGTGGGTTGGCAGCGCACTACATTGCTGCCTGCCATAAGATGAGGTACAGTGTCTGACAGACCAATCAACCTGCACATGTCTTCTACTGTATGATTATTGTTATTGTTCAATGAACGGTTATCTTTACCCTTGGTTATTGTTGTTACTGTTGTCCCGTTGACAATTTGGATTCTTATTGTTTTAATATTGTAAATATCCAAAGTAAGATTTGGCAATATATACATTGTTACATCATGCCAATAAAGCAAATTGAATTGAATTGAATTAAGAGAGAGAGAGAGAGAGAGAGAGAGAGAGAGAGAGAAAGGCAGAGAGAGAGAGAGAGAAAGGGATAGAGAGAGAGAGAAAGGGAGAGAGAGAGAGAAAGGTAGAGAGAGAGAGAGCGAGAGAAAGGGAGAGAGAGAGAGAAAGGCAGAGAGAGAGAGAGAGAGAGGGAGAGAGAGAGAGAGAAAGGGAGAGAGAGAAAGGGGGAGAGAGAGAGAGAAAGGGAGAGAGAGAAAGGGAGAGAGAGAGAGAGAGAGAAAGGGGGAGAGAAAGGGAGAGAGAGAGAGAGAGAGAGAGAGAGAAAGGGGGAGAGAAAGGGAGAGAGAGAGAGAGAGAGAGAGAGAAAGGGAGAGAGAGAAAGGGAGAGAGAGAGAGAGAGAGAAAGGGGGAGAGAAAGGGAGAGAGAGAGAGAGAGAGAGAGAGAAAGGGGGAGAGAAAGGGAGAGAGAGAGAGAGAGGAGAGAGAGAGAGAGAGAGAGAGAGAGAGAGGGCAGAGGGGGAGGGATTATGCAGCATTCAGCTCCCTAACAACCTAGCGCGAGCCAGCGAACCCCTGACCCCCCAGCCCTCATGCTATCAGCTCAGATTAACTCCCACACAGAGTGATGCCATTATTTTGCTCCAGAGACTCTATTGACACAGAGGATTTAAAGCCCATGCGCCTGTGGCCCCATTCCTTTCATACTCATGCTAG
>NC_138316.1:44180000-44182500 GCF_965601325.2 Salmo salar
GAGGGAGCGAGAGAGAGAGGGAGCGAGAGAGAGAGGGAGCGAGAGAGAGAGGGAGCGAGAGAGACCCTGCCAACCTCCACCAGCACCAAAAAGAAAAAAAAGTGGGAGAGACTTGAGAGTGAGAGAGAAAAAAGAGACTGAGGGAGGGAGGGAGACCCATGTCTCTCATCCTGTGCCAAGGATTAGATTCCCCTCCAGTTATTAGACTCTTCCACTGCGCTGACAGAGAAGAGGGGGAGAAGGGGGAGCGAGGGAACCAGGGACAACAGGGGAGGATAGAATTCAGCCACCGACAACAACCTTGACAAACCCAGCCTCTCCATTATTTATGACTGGGCATTCAAGAGATGTTTCATTCAATTAAAGTTCCTCGAATTTCCGAAAGGCTCGAATATCTCAAATATCCTACACCCTCCCGGCACCCCTGCCTGGCAGTCTAGTGGTACGGCCCGGACCGGTGTTTTTGGAGACAACTATCATTACAGGGCAACTTCCATCTAGCAGGGCCACATTTAGGTTGGCGTCTGGGATATCTCTACCATCAGAAGACTGTATCATCAGCCAGACAGCACAGACTACAACAGGGCCTGCTGGCTGCCAGTGAGTTGTGCTTGTGATTTTTTTGTTCATTGGAAAATGCATTCAAGCAAAAGATTGAGAGAGTTATGGCAACAAGGCACAGTCAGTGCTCTCTGTGTGTAGCCTCTGTACGGTGTGGGTCAGTATGGATCTATGTAAAGATGGGTGGACTAGAGCGCATTCAACGTCATATCTGCTGAACCATCCTTCCTTCTTTCCTCAGAAGTGGATTTATAAGAAAAAGGGACAAAGAATAACACTGCTAGACTCTTCACTTCAACCAATCAGTGAAGAGAAAACATACGACATGGTGTGAACAAGCGAGGGCAGGGAAGGAACAGCGGTCCCGTTGAGAGTGGTGGGCAGGAGGAGGGTTATTAGTCCTACAGTATGTATGACAGTAGTCTTTAGAAAATGAGGACAGAAAGCAGACAGTTTCTTCTGTTTTCTTTACTTTAACATCAAAGGGTACTGAGGAGAGGGCAGAGCAAACAGAGAGGCTCAACTCCTCTATGTAGCCTGAGGAACACACACTCCATCTACAACAGAATAAATAGAATGACTAGAACGAAGTCTCTGGTTGTATGAATGGGGCAGGAGCAATATGTCATACTGTGTTACAGCCAATCATGTCACTGAACAAACTGAGACATTACAGACTGTATATTGATTTCAAAGATATATAGAATAACAGCTGTAGCTGATGCCTTGTTATCCTGTCTTTAGTGGCTAGAGAGAGAGAGAGAGAGAGAGAGAGAGAGAGAGAGAGAGAGAGAGAGAGAGAGAGCAGAGAGAGAGAGAGAGAGAGAGAGAGAGAGAGAGAGACAGAGAGAGAGAGAGACAGAGAGAGAGAGGGGAGAGAGAGAGAGAGAGAGAGAGAGAGAGAGAGAGAGGGAGACAGAGAGAGAGACAGAGAGCGAGAGAGAGAGAGAGAGAGAGAGAGAGAGAGAGAGAGACAGAGAGAGAGACAGAGAGCGAGAGAGAGAGAGAGAGAGAGAGAGAGAGAGAGAGAGAGAGAGAGAGAGAGGGGGAGACAGAGAGAGAGACAGAGAGCGAGAGAGAGAGAGAGAGAGAGAGAGAGAGAGAGAGAGAGAGATGTAGTAGTAGAGGTGGGCTGAGGGCCAGGGGGGTTGGGCAGGGGGACAGGCTGAGACCCCCACCCTACACATTCCTGGACAAGCCCTCTTCCCTAACACTTCCTACTCTGGTCAGTTAAGGGGAGGGGGTGGACGTCTCACAGTCTCTCTCTCACATGGTTTTCAGTTAGACTCAAAATGAAAGTAAGGGCCTGTCCAGAAACAACCTCTAAAGCAGGGGTGTCAAACTCATTTTGCCCCGGGGGCAGCATTTGGCCTTCAACAAGGTCTGGAGGGCCGCACTGAAAATGGGTATTATTTCCTCGCCGCCAAAAATAGTCCTCTAGTCATGGTGATTATTAGTGAGCTGGACAGACTAGATACTGTATGAATGTCGGTGCAGTATCATTTCTACACAGTAGAATTTGGTTTTAGTCATTTGAAAGTAAACTTTTACTCACACCCCCCGCGGGCCAGATTGGACCCCCTTGAGGGCCAGATTGGACCCCCTTCAGGGCCGGATTAGACACGCGGGCTGTATGTTTGAAAGCCCTGCTCTAAAGTACTTGTGTATTTCTGGAAGGATTGGATAGACTAAAACAACAACCTTGAGGCTGAAAAAGTCCAAAGTCAGACTTGACAAAAAGGTTAGCATAAATAACAAAATGATAAATATTGCTGCTGCAGAGGACTCCAGTTTCTCCTGTTCCGCATTCCTTGAAGAAGGGCCTAGTACGACTTTACAGGATAGTCCTGGAGGCTCACTAATGGACGTGGTTTCAGATGAATCACTTGGAGACACCATCTTCATTGAAAGCTCTGGGTGTCACAGTAAGTTACAGTCA